>NC_041402.2:78658425-78999675 GCF_900747795.2 Erpetoichthys calabaricus
CTTGCAGCACATAACCTCTTTGTGTTGTTTCATGCCGAATCTTGCTAAATAATTTATCCCTTCTATGGAGTGACTTGAACAATCTTAACAAGTGGCGGAGATGATCTGCTGTTGTGAGTGTTCCTTAGCCCGGCTGGATGCAGACTGGGTGTTGACCCCCCTCCGCCACCCCTGGCCCTCCTCCTTCCTTGACTTGACCTGTTCCCCTATCTAGAGCCCTCCTTTTTGAACACAATGAAAAGAAGGTGTAGACACGTTTAGATCAAAGTGTTTAACTTTTTAATTAAAAAAAAATGAAAGCAACAAGCACCCGGTTTTCCTATTAAAGAATAATGTCAAGTGCAGTAGTGTAGTGCTAGTCTGAACGTGTCCCTTTGTTGTCCTCCTGACATTGCAGGCTAATTTTTCATGGTTATTTGAACTGGAAAATGAAAGAGAGGTTTGCGATTATTTCCTATAAATGACAACACAATCGCATTACGCTCCAGTACAAACGCGAAGAGGATATTGCCTTTTCATATTTCATGTGAGAGTAATGGAAGGGATATGCAAAGAGAATGAAAGAAAGAAAGAAAGAAACCATCAGTTGTTTAATTTTTATTAAAATGAACGTGAGAGAAGTTGAGTGATTTTTTTTTTCTTTTTCTTTCTTTCTTAAATGATGTGTTTTATCTTTTTTTTCTGGGCTGGTGAGTTTTTTATTTCACTTAATTATTACTTACAAAGATCACTGGCATGGGAAAAATAATAATCAGACACAAAATGTGAATGAGATATAAGGTAAGCAGGACTGAAATTGGATTCGAGTAAAGATGAAGCCTCCTGCTTTATTTTTTATCAATTAAAGGCACATCATTGTAACTTCATTTTGTGGACGCTGCTGTTAGATTTACAAGATCATTCATTCTTTACAGTGCATCTTACAGTGGACACTTACACAAAAGTGTGTATTTTCCATGCAAAAAGTAAATTTGTATTCCAAAAGTATCTGGTAGTCACAGGTCTGTCATCCTGTTGATGAAACCTTTGGTTAAACGTGGCCATTTCCAAGGAGAGCAGAGTGTCAGAGCAGCTGATGGTGAACTTGGAAGATGCCAAAAATACAGTATAGATGCACTTTTGTTACTGTCATTGTGTGTGAAGAGGTGTACAAGTAAAGTCGGAGTTACAAAAGAAGATATTGTTAGGCTGCGGACTATGAAGAGTCATCATCAGAAACCTAATCAAGACTATTCGAGAGATAGTTGGATAATTCAAAATAACCTGCCAGTCTGGTCCTCACAGATAGGAGTGTGCAAGTTAAATGAGGCTTGTAGCCGAAAAAGCAATCTTTGTTTTATATAGCACTATTAGCAGCATATTACATCACAAGTTTAACAGGAGTGCTATCAATAGCATAGTAAGAAAGACAAATCAAACAAATGCGCCACTTACAAGACACTAGGTGAACCATGGTAGAATATCTGACAGACCTTAAACTGCCGGATCAAAAAGCAGCTGTATGGATGAAGTGTAGCTATAGCCTAAAAGTACAAAACAGGGTACAAAAAAGGAGAACAGCATAAAATGATAAATTATGGGTATGTGTCCAGAGGTAGAAGTTCTAAAACCTAAAGGCTGTATTTTAGTGTATCAAAAAGAATCTTTTTTTCTGTCTTAAATAAAAATAGGAAGTCTTTATAAAAGATGCCGCAATCCAAAATTGAAATCGCTTCTTTAAGTAGTCTAGTTGGGGAAAATATGACAACCTGCCTTACATTCTTTCAGAAATTTTTATTTATTTGTTTTCTTGTTTTTCTTATTTTTCTCATAAATGGAAGCAAGTTTGAAAGAGTTTGTCTCCTGGGAGGGAAGGTCTACCGTGTATCAAATAATTAAAGTGTGTTTGTGGCAAAAGCCGAACACAGAAAGAGATGAGCTATGAACAGAAGGGCTGTGACAGTTTCAGGTTATGTGATTTTATGTCTTTTTTTTATGCCAAATGAAAAATCAATACACTTTCTGGGTTATACATATTCAGAATGCCTTCAATGTTTCCATCCCAGTGGTGAATTGGGTGTAGGGCCTCCTCTCTGCCTGTCAGAGCTGTACCATCGCATTTTCCAAGCCACTGGTGAATATTTCAAAGTTGATGTGATTGCCCTTCATGAAAACGTTAATGCCCCCTCCCTCGTCCCCCACTCTCTACCCCTCTCTCCCTCCTTTTGCCATGTGCCCCCCCTCCACCTCCGCACTCCTCTAGCAATAGGTAAGGCAATGCAGTGTGGAACAGCTCTGCCTGTCCGCTCTTTGTGTTAGAAAATAACCTCAAGGCATCTGTATGAAATGTCCAGTGAGCCCCCAGCCCTTCACCAAGGCTTTTAGGCCAGTGCTTGGCTGGGAAATGCACATCTACTGAAGTGCTTCTTTTTATAATGTGTGTTTGTGCATCTTTACAAGGAGTCTAATGGATTTTCTTTGTTGTTTGTTATCAGGGAATTAAAGTACCCAAATGTGATGTGCTTTCATGTCCAGTGGCTAAACACTCCATTTAAATATATACACAGACACACACTCATGCCGTATGCCTGTGTGTTATATCGGCATACACTATATTATACATGCATATTTAAAACACCATTCACACTTTGACAAACATGTGTACATTGCATATACAGTATGTGTAGATTGGCATATACATATTTTTATATGTTTTCATTCCTTAACACAGAATAAGGGTACCCAGGCATAAAGCAGGTGCCAGCCCTGGATTGGTAGTCAGTTCACCACAAAACACACCGAGCCAGTTTAGAATCATCATTACTGTATCACACATGTCTTTGAAATATGAGAGAATAAGCAGACTCTGCATATTTACGTATATGTATGTATGTATGTATGTACGTATTTATGTGTGTGTGTATATATACATATATATATACATATATATATATATATATACATGCACACAAAAACTGTATATAATAAATGTATATGCTATACATAAAGATGCATTTACATTGTATGCGTGTCTGTGGATGTATAAAATATATGTGTGTAATGATGTGTAAATGTATTGAACACACATTAACAAACACAAATATAATGTACATGTGTATATGTGCACAGTATATTTTGGCATATATTATTCACATTTTAACACATATACACAGTATGCACACATTTATAACTGATTATTTCATTCAACTTGAGTGTAAATAAAATGTCTACTTTTATTGATTATAAGTGCACTTCAAATGACCAATAGAATTTCACTTTCTTTTTCTTTTCTGTTGAAATGAAAGCTGGTTTTTGACATATTTTATCATTTGAATTGTCAGACAAGACAGATGAGTTTTCACTGGAACTTTTTACTGGTTAGGGAAAGCCAAACTGTTCAGTGTTTTAAAAACTTATTTCAAGGGGAAAATATTTTTTTTTTTTGGCAAAGGATGATTCTTCTCTTAACCACCTATTACCTAAGTGCACAAATTGACAACCATAGTCCTGATGCAAGTTATAAACTGCTTTTTGCATATACTGGTGGTGACCTTTGTTGCTTGTGGATGCCATTGTTAGTAACATGCCAGCCTTAAAAGTTGACCATTCTTCTCTCCGGCTCTGGAGCCATTCTTTCTTGACCGTGCCTGGGAATTGACTCATGACCTTGACCGTTGTTAAGGGCTCGAGGAGATGAGATGATGAAGTGATGCTGTGCCTGGCCTAGTGGATCTGCACATTTTTCAATCACATTTCTAGTAGCACCCTTAAAATGTAAATAATTTTCCGCCTTCTCTCTTCTTTTATATAAAAAATAAATAAATAAACATTTTCAAGAACACGTAATAAAAGGAATTTACAAATTTGTAATTTTTAGGTCAGTTAAACATTATAATCCCTTTGATGTATTACCCTAAATTTTAAGAGGGTACCACAACACCCTTGTTAAATCTTACCTTAAATCCTACCACTCGTTTACCTTTCGTGCCATAGGTAATCACTCTTATATAGTAATAAATAAATAAATGGAGTTTGGGTAGCCTGACCCAAAACCAGCCTATTAATACACAAGGCCCATGGAAGTGGCCACTGATTTTGAAAGGCTGCGGGATCATATTAAGTGCCAGAGCAGGAGGGAGGCAGCTTTGTTCTAACATTGTGGGCACAGTCCCTGCTGTTTGTCATTAACTCGGCGTTTAAAGTTTTTAGCTATTTGCTACCCTAACCTCCACCCCTCCCCTCTACACCCCCTTGCACTTTAAGCCCCATGGAGACAAAGCATTCATTCACATTTAGATTGGTGTAACTGCTCAAGGGGTCAAGTCAGGGGCAGGAGGGGAGAGAAGCATGTCGAAAGAAAGCCAGGTTAGAAACCTTGCTCATGATTTACAAACAAGCCGCGGGACGCGCATCCGTTTAGGCCAATAAGGAGGGTAAGCTGCTTCATCGTTGTAATTTGGGCGAGTGAGGTCCACGGGTTCTTTTGCCGTATGTGCGCCTGCAGTGCGTTTTGTGGGCATTTGTTTCATTTTGCACATTCCTGTTGTTTTCATGACTGCAGTGTTGTCTTTTTTTTTTGGGGAGGGGGGCATGCTGTCTGTGATCTCACAACTAGGAAGTTTTGTTTTTATATGAGTGTGTATGGGCAGAGTGAGGATTTAAAATGCCAGTCAGCACTGATGTCTTCCATTTTTGTCTTATCTGGTTAATGCACCCCAACCTTATTATTTTTCAATATTATAAAGCATTTAGGATTACTCTCATTTATCTCTAGGTAGTCAGCCATTTTCTGTTATTATTAATTATTATGTAGGTTGCACTTTGATTATGGTGCATATATTCTAGCTGATATTATTTTTTGCTATTATTGACTAGGGACTTCAGTTGTTTCAGAGTATTTGCATAAATATATGAAGAGATAGAAAATGACCAGACACAGGAATGTAGCTGCATTTGTAACAGTCCATTCTTAGTAAAACCCTCAATGTTAATTCCTTCTTATTGAGTGCAATCACAACAAAAATGAGTATCTTTGCTATTTACAGTGATGGTGAATGTGAACACCTTCTGCAACTCACCCTCTGAATGTTAAAGGTGGGAAGGTGTGTGTGTGTGTGTGTATGTGTGCCTGCTGAAGTGGGGGGGGGGGTTCCTGATTGAAAGAAGGGACCAATGCATGAAAGACTCCCAGCATGAAGCCTGTGTCCCATTGTCCTGCTGTACGCTTCTGTCACTTTCATTTTCCAGCACACAGCCCTGAGTCAGGCCTGCTTTGATACAAGGAAAGGTGGGGGAATGGGGGGTGATTTGCCAAAAAAAAAAAAAAAAAAATGAAAGATGGAGAAGGTCTCTGGGGTGTGAAATAAGATTGCTTTTATTCAACAGAGTTGCATAAAAAAAGGAAATTACTTGTTTTGAGCAAATCAAAGACAGGGATCCATAATTATGATCATTCACAATGTGTGAGCACATTTACCTTGAATTAAAACATTTTTTTAAAATGGGCCAGAGTAGGAAAACACAGTTCCTATGTTCTGGCTCATGGAACGAAATGTTCTTTTGTCACATTTGAGCTGAGACATCTTGTACTTGCTATCATCTTGGGTGCTTATTTTCTGCTTGTACTTAAGGATAACTTAGTTTTTATTCCTTTGTATTAGATTATTTTTGTATTTATACATAATGATTTCCATTGTTGCAATATTGTGTTGTTTTCAAAAGGTTTCCTTTTCATGTTTTCGAGGATCTCTGGAGCATCTTCACCTCAGCGCTGGCTCTGTGACGATTTCTGTGTTCGCCTGGGCCTCGCTTGCTTTCTTTCTCTTGATGAGGAGAGGGTGACACCTATGGGCCAGTTATAAACTTGCAGTACAAGACAGAGCTAAAGTAAAAAAAAAAAAGCAGGCTTAATAGAGTGAGGCATGAGCACAGATAGCTTTTTTATATTTCAAACTGTTTGCAGTCTCCTTGTAGTTGAATGTATTTGGGACAGATTTCAGACGATGAGCGCTGTAAGCACATGTTGACAATACTACCTAGGATTGAGAAACTACACATTCCTATTGACCTTGGCCTTGACTGTCTTCGAAGGCTATTTGTTCTTGCTCTTCAAACTCTTTTTTTTTTTTTCCTGTACAATGCCACTGGTAATTATTATATGCACATGCTTTAGAAAAATTCCTGTGTTTTCTTTTAATAGTTTGCAGCCTTGTGATTCACACTTTGAATGTGTTTATTGATGTCTACTTTATTAATTATGTTTCTTTCTTTCATTTTTTTTTTTTTTATAAGTGTTTCTTCATTTTCGCTTTTGACCTCTTTTATAATTATCACCCTTAGGTGTTTACCAATTGTGAAACGTTTTCATGAAAGCGGCGCCCAATCTTCTTTTCTCTCACAAAAACATTTCCTCAGGTGTAAAACATCCTAACAAGCCTGCAGTGCTGGAGCGATTCCTCACACCTCAGTGCCGTTCCATAATGGTTTCTCTCAATTTACACCAATGATTGTGCATGCTATTAAGTTTCTTGGCTGGATTGCACTGGTTCTGTAAGGATTTTTTTTTTGGGTATAGACCCCCATCTTCATTCCTCTCTCTCCTTTTTTCCCCATTTCTCTCTTTCTTTCTCTCACTCTCTTTCAGATAGGATGGGTTCTGCTGGACGGAAATTGGAGGTTTCCATGGAAACATAATAGAAACATGCTCAATAATAGAACAAATATGCAAGTGGGATCTTGGGAACACTTAAATTTGATTTTTACTCCTAGCCAGTTATCCCACTTAAATACTTTTATTTAAAACACAAGATCTGGGCATTTGCAGGGCAATAATGCCTAACAATATAATCCATGCACCAATCCGTGGCTTTAAAGCAGAAGCCTTGCTGCATGGAAATAAGCTTGGATCTGAAACCAGTGTCTGCCATTTTAATTTGAATTTGGACCAGGAGTGAGAGGCCCTAGAATCTGTGATGCAATATTGCGTAGGAAAAAAACAACTACAAACTTATATTATGTACTGTCTGCTTATAAAATGGGAGAGTTAGTTACACCAAAGCAAGCTCATTTACAAAAACGTGAAAACTTCTTTCTTATTTAATCATGGAAGTCTCATTTGGAAGTATGTCAACAAAGTTTGGAGAGGAGCAGAGTTTCCCAGTGATTGTGGCTTGTCTCTGCTTGTTATTGCTTTGTCTAATTTAAATCCCATTACTTTCCAAAGCAGCTTTTAAGACCTTCTGTATGTTTGGTCCTCCATGTAACTGCAGGGATATACTGTAATAAACGATAAAGAAATGTTTTTCGGTCCATTTTATGTTTCTATGGCATATGCATAATATTGAGATGAACAACGTATTATCATTTATTTTTGTGCTTAAAAGAAAAAAAAATAATTGTCTCATATTTCAGTCTCAGAACCAGCAGATATTGTAGATCTGGGTTACGCTGCGGGCACCGGTTATGCTTGTGCCTTGAGAAGGCATGCAAGTTTAATTTAGGCTCTGGAGTGTGAGCCGTAACCTTAAAACAAACAAGCATTGCATCACATCACCTACTGATCTGGGATTTTTTATCTCTGAAATAAAGATAAAAGATGTCTAGGAATGAAAACAAAGCAAGCCCCAGTTTTTGCATTTACTGTGTCTAAGGTTTGTCACTTCTAATTTGCATAGTAAGTGCAGACTTGCCTAAAATGAACTATTTATGGCAGTTGCTGGCTTGTTTTTATTATTTTTTTTATATTCATCTTTAATTAACTATTTATTGCTAGTGAGTAATTGGTTTTAAATATATATGTTTTGCTCTGTACACCATTTATGTTGCAAGCCATACATTCCCTCATGGGTAAGCCAACTCTGAATTGGTTTGCTCCTTTAAAATAAATTCTATTACCTTCCTGAAATAAATCCTAACTAGCTGGAAGTGAAGGGCTCCTTTTGGATTTTGAACTTAAATCCAAAAATGGCCTACCAAAAGCCATGTGATATTTCTGAATGCTAGATGAATGCCGTGTACCATTAATTTGGTACTAACCCCTTGATAAACAGAGTAGCATTATTTCATATATATATTTGCAAGTATTCTGCCTAGATTATAACTCGGAAGTCATTAGGACCAAAGTATATAATGGGCTTGTGAAACTGCAAATAGAGTATTGCGTCTGTCTGCCATATTTCAAACGAAATAGGAACATTATGCTTCCCTTAAGTGTTCTGCTCTGATAGGCTAAGGGGACTGAACCCCTTTAACGCGGAGCAGAAGCTTCTTATACTCAAGTCCACTATCCTCAGGAACTTACCAATGAATTGCCCAATCAAGGGCCTGTGAGAACAACGCCTATTTAAGAACCACCAGCAATCTGGCAAGTTAAGGGTCTATAATAATGCCATATCTGTAAATGTTTGACCTGAACCAGAAAATGGCCATGTTAAGCACATAAAACATCACTATGGCCACACTTAAGACTCACTAACATTAATGCAAGTGATCTGCTCATAAAAGACTCTGGCAATGAAAGTCTACCTAACATCTTGATCGTTTTGTGTAAGATTTGTTTTTTTGGCTTTCCGTAGTTAGCTGTATGAAGAGTATTGCAAAATTAGATGGACACTGAAATATAGGACCTACCTTCAGTTCAAGTTAAGGAGGACATTTTTGAACACCGTTACCATCGGGAGCAGTAGATGTTGTTTGCTGGTCCTGATGCTATGGTAAAATGGAGGGATGCTGCATTCATTTTATATGTATCATACAATATGTGGGAAGAGTAACGATGCAGTAGCATTCATGTTATGATCCTTGCTGCTTTGTATTCATTTTTTGTTTTTTTTTTCTTTTCCCATTCATTGTATTGATTACATTTCAAATGTGTCTTTGTAGTACAAATAGAAGTGAATAGAGCAGACATAACACTAAACCACTACTATGCACCTTCATATTTTCTTTAGACCAACAAAAAAAAAAACTGATGTTAGTGATCACTGACATTGTGTGTATGCAACTGTTATCAGCCAAGGAAGATACTAGGTCATCCTTACATAGATCAACTCCATAAATTCATGGGATTGTGGAGTTTCCTAGTTTTGTGAGAGTGAAAGAAGGCTAGAGGTGCCCATATAAAGACCTAATATAGATCTTCACATTTCTCAAAAGCATCAATAAACATAATCAAATAGAATTCCATAAATTACATGCTTCATGTGGAAATTCAGAGGAAGGTAATTCAAGGAGAAGTAGCAATTTGGAACACACTGCCATACAATGTAGCTGAAGCGGATTCCCTGACAGCTTCCCAAAGAACTTCTAGATGAAACATTGGAACAACAAGCTAACCAACTGAGCCTGATGGAGTGAATGGTCTCTTCTGATGTGTAAAAGTCCTAATGTCCATAGAGAGGACTGCTAAAGGTTGAAACATTGTGTGTTGAATAACAGCTTAAGTGCATGATCTTCTTTCCTGTTCCGCAATTATCAGCCTTTTTTCATCTTCTATTTTTATTCCATTAGCATTGCCAATGCTGTGATCATTTCAGAAATCTCACCAATCTACGGCCATCTCTAACAAAGACTAAAGCACTCACATCAGCCAGTTTACAGTACCAGTACCTTTCAAATTCTGTTATCAACAAACTCTTAGTTATGCAAAGCTCTGCAGCCAGCTGTCTAACACATACAGAAACGTTCCTGTTTTGAGAAATTTCACAGGCATCCCGTATATAAAAAAAAAAAAAATCCTCCTGTTGTGGCATTTACGGCCATCCATGAATTAGCTCTGCCATAACTCTCTGTTGTTTTCAAGGTATATTTTCCTTTATGCAAGCGCCATTCAGATAATCCAAGTTCATTTCCCACTGTCCACGTTTTTTGAAGCCCTGCTCGGGTGTTGTAAAACACCCTTGTCCAAGTATTTCTTGGCACAAGTCCCATCACAGTTTTTTAATTAATTATAACAAATTGTTGTATAACAGTCTGTTGTTTTGTTCTTGTGTTTGCTTACATAATGCAATTACTGCTGTATTGCCATTCAATGCTTTATCGTAGTGTCAAATGTACACTCTATAAATGTTTATTATTATTATTATGTGGATAAGATTTTAAAAATCAGTTAGTTCCTCAAGTGAATGACATAAGCTGCCAGACAAAAGTCTGCTGACTATGTCTTGTCTGTTTGAATATCCACTATAGACAGCTCCTGAGGCCACCATCGAGCAGGTGTGAGTAATGCAGACAAGGCGTCTGGAACATCTGCAAGGTGCAAAGCAAAGGAAATCAACTTTCTTTAGGACCAGGAACACTGTATGTTTAACAGAGAGAGAAAGGGAGAACAACCACCACCTTAATCTTTGCAATAACAACTAAAAGCCTGAAAAAGAAATGCAAAACAGAACACTCTGGGTTAAATTTGGTTATTTGTGGACTTAGCATTCATGTCAGCGAGAACACATCATTACACAAATGCTGTTTTCACCTGCCAAGTTTGCTTAGTTGTCTGGAATTGACTGGCAATATAAATATTTAAACAGGATATTTTTTTTGTTGTTGTGTTGTCAATATATCAATAATCCAATGTGTAGAGAGCACTGCGTGGAAACCGTTTCAAAGAACATTTAAGTACATTTGCCAAGAATTAGCTGACTTCTGTAATAACTGATTGGGCCTTATTGACTACGGTACAGTCCTCTATTGGTGGATCAATTTTGTCATCTATCAGTTCCACTACTTTTAAACAAACTTAAAGGCGAGGAGGGGAGCTCGAAGTCACTGGAGAGAAATAAATAAGATTGATGCTCATTTTATTATCTATTTTTTTCTGCTTTTTTCTGCATTACTTACAGCTGACATTATTGCTTCTCTGTTGTTTAGAGTTCATCTATTTTAAATGGTCTGGGATATTGACCAAAAGCTTTTAAAGCGGGGGTTCGTAAAACAGAGCTAGCTAGCATTAATATAAATTACAGAAATGAAAAAGTTTAAATATTTATGATTTATATTTTGCATTACCTGGGCAATTATACTGCAATGAAGAGTCCGAAATGATAAAGCACAAATCTTATTTTGAGTGACTTAGTTGACAGTTTTCTTCTGGTTGATTATTGATTTGAGGAGCAGCAAAAATGCTCATATTGAAAGTAACTTTTATTTTTGGGGATTTCACCTTTTTTGCTGCATAGAGAAATGAATTGACTGCATATAACATAAATCACTCCTTCACGCTTGTTCAAACCAAAATGATATTAGAAACGTTTTCTTAAAAATTGTAATTCATTATCAGATCACTTTGGAATTAAAGGTTTTCATTTAGACGTGGTATAAAAAGATGGCTGGGGGAAGGGAAAGTAATTCAAAAATTTGAAATCTCTTCTCCTTTCCTTTGTCTCGCCGCCTTATTAAATAGCACTTAATGAAAATTCAGCTTTGTGAAGGCAAAGAGGAGATGCTGGCCCTTTAAGGGAATCAACCGGTTCTGCAGAGGTGATTTACATGTTTTATCTCTCCTCCCCCCTTAGGAGAGCTGAATGAGGATGTGGAGGCAGCTAGTGAGACCACCACAGACCAGGAGGACCAAACCAAAGACAGAGAAAGTGGGGGGGATAAGGAACTCACCAAAGGGACAGGTAAGGATAATCTTGTCATCTTCTATCTACTCAACAGAGAGGATGCAGGGCACTGCGGGCACAGAGTACTGGTCAGTGCTGAGTGAGCCCCTTTAATGTTTAGCACTGTCACTCATACTCACCCATGCTGCAGTGAAGAAAAGACCTAACATGCAGTCATAAACTAGTATAGTGTCTGAAACTGCTTTAGGAAGAAGAAGAATTTGAAAGAAAATGACATTTGCCATTACACAAAATGCACAGTTTTATAGGGGAAACACACACTTTGGGTGTGCAAGGTGAGTTGGATCAATACTTGATACACCTGTACTCGCTGCTCTGTACTGCCCTGCTTGATCTGTCTTTTATTGGACTCCGCTAAAAGAGAACCATGTGGTGTTACTGTTACTTTATTAGAAACACAGTTCCTCTGGAATGAACCCTACCAAAATAGCCTGTGTATCAGGGGCACCAATCAATATGGATTAAGAAGGAAGTACTGTACTGCTAATGTCCTCCATGGTTGATGTCACAAGCGCAACAAGAGTCTTCACAGTGAAATTTACACCTATTAAAAGAAAAGTAAAATGTTATAAAATGAGAAAGAAATGACAGAAGAAAATGTAAAAGCTTTTAAATTGAATTTCTTGAGCCATAATAGCCTCTTTACTTCTTTTAGTAAAAAAAAAAAAAAAATCTGTTCCAATTAAATTTAGGAATAAAAGCTTTGGAAACAGTTTATTGTCTATTTAAAGTTATTGCTTGTGTTGTATGGTTTGACTTTTAAGTAAAGTCTATCATTTTGCTATGAACAAGAAACAGGTGCTTTGGAGTTTACGCTCTGTGAATATACTCCACGTCATTTACTTTAACTTACGATATTTGAGTATACCAGTACCATGGAATCATCGGTCTATGGACTTTTTACTACAATAAGTTGTATTTTTCCTTGATAAATAAGTGTGATGATAAGGAAACATTTTTATAATAATTATAGTTTACATTGGAATATTTCACTATTACTTTCCTTGGCAGGCTTCTGAATTAATCACAAATTGTTTTATATTTGTATCTAGGGTTATATGTTAATGAAAGTAACCCAAGTACATTTTAATATGTTTTATAGTACTTGCATTTAATTAATGGAAATTTTTCCAAATAAATGCCAGCCTCAGTTATAGGCACAGTTCTAATATTTCAGACACAAATAAGTTAAGCGCCTGTGCTGTGAACCACTTTTCAGGTAACGAAGAGCATCAATCAATCCATCAGTCTTCTCTGTTCAGCAGTTTTCACAGTGAGCACAATCACAATGCTCTTTGCAAACCAATTTACAACATTTTAGTTCAAGATGAATTAAACAGGGCATTGATTTTTCATAAGAGGAGACATAGTCATTGCTGTCCAGTCAAGAAGGCACTTCCTTAAACAGCCATGTAAAAAGACAAAGGAAAATAAAAAGATGAAAGATTTAGAAAGTAACAATAAAAAGGTGGTGTTCTCCCTGGATTTGAGTGCTGGTAAAGGGCGATTCACCGGTGGGAAAGTGTAGAAGCTGGCGGGCACGAAGCTGGGACATGATGCTGTGACCTCTGTGGGTTTTGTCGGCAAGAGATGGTCTCTAATGTCAAAAAGAAAAAAAAATATAGAAACCGTAAAATATTTGTGGTAGTGCCTTTTTATCTAAAGTTCATTTCTGAAAAAAAAAATATATAGTTTTGCTAATTATTGATTTAAAAATATAAAAAGAGCTAGGAAGTAATCTTATTAAAAAAAAAAAAATTGCAACAAGTGACAAAGGCAGTAATGCCCTATAAAATAAAACACAGATACATTCTTACAATCTTAGTTTGACACCGCTACTGATGTAACCTGTTTATATGTTGTGGGAGAAAGAGTAAAAGTGTTTGACTTAACAGTTTATCGAAATACTGCATGTGTAAAGTTAGGTTTAAAGTGAAATACATTTTTTAACTTTAAAACATTTCAACATATTTGCCTATGATATTTTACTTAATTATAGTAATTTTATCAACTATTCTTACTCTGTTAGATTTGTATAAATAAACAGACGCCATTGTATTTTGATTTTGGCAAAAATGGAAACCATTTTAATATTCATACATATTGTATGCTTTATTATTATTATTATAGTTTCAAGACTAACGACCAATTGAGGAACATTTTGCTGTCTATAGGCTGCTGGGTCAAGAATTTATAGTTTTGACTAACAAGTGCTGGACTGATGCTCCATGTTGTAGATACATTTTGTAAATGCAGTAAATGATACACACATACACAGATACATTCATCTATTTTAATTCCATTTAGAATCCCACTGAGCTAGAATAGAACTCAATAGGTATATCATAAGAAGCCAGTCCGGATGGCCCTCATTTACATCAGAGAGAACACATTTTGCCATTTGTACTTTTTGTTGTATAGTGCCTTTTATCCTCGGAGTCATCACGTGGCTACTTTACAAAGCAAATAAGAATACAATGCAAATGACATTTAATGACAAACTAGATTCAGTTAGTCAGTCAGTCATTGTCCAACCCGCTATATGCTAACACAGTGTCATGGGGAGTCTGCTGGAGCCAATCCCAGCCAACACAGGGCACAAGGCAGGAACAAATACCCGGGTAGGGCACAAACTAGATTACAACATCATAATTGAATCCCAAGATAAATCATATTTCCTTTTGGACAATGGGTGAAATCTAACACAAAAATGGAGCTCACTTACAAAACACATGCACCTGGTACCTCTACTCATAATGGAAGATGAGGTCTTTTTGCTTTAGGACAACATGATGTAGTGCCAGTTCGGTTGTTTATCACTGAAACGTTCACACACCCACCAGCACTCACTCGTACTTCGTCAGTTTCAAGTTATCAGTCATCCTCACACCATGTATTTGGCCTGCGGTGGGAAACTGGAGTCCCTCAAGGAAAGCGTTGGAAATGCCACACACAAGAACCAGAGCCAAACACTATGGAGTTCCATCGTATCTCAGATGTATATATAACATAATAATTCAAAGTTTACATTTTCAAACACTGAATATGTTAACAAACTGGTAGGTTTTTGTTCAAATTTGTCATTGAGGTGATACGTTGAAGAAATCTTCCAAACTTGTTTCCTTTTTGTTCTTAAAATGATTGCCACCATGGAAGTCTGAAAATTTTTGACATTACAAAGTAACTGTTTATCATGTGGCCAGAAAGTGGTGATGTGTTGTTGTATGTTTGTCAGACATGTAAGTAAGCACTTCAATCTACTCTAGTAGTTTTGCCACATATATAAAGGGAATGTTACATTACATGGTAAATTTAGGACAGAATTCTTATTAGGTTTTAGGCAATTAAAGTATCAAAAATAGAACATGTGCAACAAAAGCAAGTCAAACAATATCTTGTGTGTTTTTTGTAAGTTGAGTAGTCATGTAAAAGTTAACATGTTGATTATTTATACCAAAATAGGTGCATTACGTGATCCTTTGCTGTGCGTTTCAAGATAAAATAATTGTGTTATAGTAGCTGTGTAAAAGATAAACGTGACGCCTATAATAAATTCATTGGTTCTTAGAAGCCTATTCAAAACTCCTCATTTGAAAAGAATCTGCATTAGTATTTAGGTGGTTTGGCCACTTCTGGACTTACTGCGATAGATAGATTGGAATTATCTCATGTTCTTGTGGGCTTAAAAATGTCTGCTATGGAATCTATCAGGGAACTGAAACTGGACTATATTCAATCAGTTTACACATAGAGCAAGGTAAACTCCATGTCATCACTTGATTCAGATAAATCAGTCACGTTCTGTTGCTTAATGATTTTTGCATAACATACCATTTCAGAAATGTTTACTGCAATTGCGAGTTGTTGGTGGGCAACAGTTTATCTTGCCAATCATCAGACATAAGACAGCAACCACTCCTAGGCTGGTCAGCAATCAATTGCATGGCCAACTCAAAAACACACATATACCCATGCTCACACAGGACCACCTTGGATTCACTAAACAAGCACACATATCTTTGGGGAAGTGGTGGAGGGAAGGTTATGAGGATTAGGGTACTGAGGTGAAAATCTACACAGACAAGGAGTGAATGTGTAAACTGCTCACAGACAATGGCCAGCGGCACATTCAAAATCATGATGCTGGATCCAGAAGGCAGCGACACTTAACCGTGGTGTAACTTCCCTGCCCCTGTGATGATTTTAATGTTGTGCCTCTTTGAAAGTTTCAGGTGCGCCATTTGAACAAATGGTTATTCAGTGTGTGCTGGAGCATGCAGGTGTGTTTTGTGTGAGCTGTTGGATAGGATGTTTTAAACCATTTGGCTAAACTTTTCTGCACTGCAGATGATATAACTGTGGTCAATTGCTTTGTAATTGATCTTTTCCTTGAGCCACCATCTCGTTAAAAAGACTATAAATCATTCATCACATTTACCTGTTAGCTAATATATACAGACCAGTTACATAAGAGTGTAGCCTTGTTGGATTAGTGTGTTCAAAGAGGTGGGTGGAAAATGGTTACGTCGGTGAAAAGGTGCGTCATTGTTTACTTTTACTTATTATATTAGTGTACTTATTGGCAGGCAGACAAATAAAGCAATGCTTTGTAGCTGTGTTAAAAAAGATACACTTTGGAAAGTTAAAAAGATACGGATGGAGCTGGAGGTAGCAAGTTATATCTCAAGAATTTCTATCATTACTATAATCCTCATTTATTAAAATAATTAATTGATACTATTCACTGTTATCAGTGATCAGGGATGCAGCTCAACAGAAACTACACAAAATCATTTAATTAAGATAAATGTAGTGAGTCATATGTGCTATACACCGTTGTCAGCACAATAGGAAAGTTGATGAAATGTGTCTTTGTGTTTTAGTGGTAATAAGCAGTGAAAGGGAAGAAAAAGAAAAAAGAAACAAATATGCCCCTGCTTTAATATCATTCATTATTTAAACAATAAACATCATGTTGGCAAAAGCCACAATTTAGCCACCTTCCTCAATAAGCAATCTGGGGGTTGTTTCTGATGGTGAATAAAATATTTATATATAGCTGGCCCCGAGCCTTTCCTTTCTCTTCTTCTCCTTCCCTACACCTTGTACACCTAGCTAACGCACAGTTAGTGAAATGGAGCGTTTCCGCTCAAGGATGGAAAGTCAAATCACTATTAAAGAAGAAGTATTAATGTAGCGGCTGAGCGCATCGCAGTGGGGGGGGGGGGGGGGTGAGATGGTGGGGGTCTCTGCAGTGTGGGAGAGACAGAGTGGATTGTTAATACACTTTAGTGCTGGGAGGCACGGTTGCAATAGGATTGAGCATGTTTAACATAAATGGGGGGTGGGGGGTGTTGCAGTATGGTCCGGAATAATTCCCTCCTTTCTGTCCCCTCCCCTTTTTAAATTACTGAGTCTGTAAAGGAGAAAAAAAATAATAAAATGAAACAGGTCATCTACATTCTGACATCAGAAGCACCTAGCCAAATTGGTTTCATCTCCCCCCCCCACTCTTTTTTTTTTTAATAAATCAGACAAGGGGAGTACAGCAAAGCTGGCTTTCTAATGTCGTTGACTGCTCACTTTGTTATTCAGAAAGAAGAAAGGTTCAGTGAAATCATATTCCAGAATACAATACGCTCATGGCTGATGTTCATTTTCAGTACTTGGGCATTTTATTTACAAGCATCGCCTGAAGCATATCTATAAACAATATCAGAAAAAAAAAAATAATGACAACACAATTGTGCTGCTGATTAAAATAAGGTGTCACTGAATTTAAACACGCTGGAAAGGATGATCCTGCTAAAGAAACTTACATAAGAATGTGTCCATTTGATCAGAAGTAACTAATGGTAGCTGATGGCTTCATAAACAAACAAGTCACCTCTGTAAAAACGCAGCAGATGATTGTCGGTATTGGCCAGCACAGTCCACTTTCATATCTCAGAATAATTACTTAAAATTCATATACAAGTAGGGTTTTATTATTAACCTTGTACTTAACATTTTAGTTATTTAGGGCTTTCTTTGTAGTTTCATTCATTGGATGGCAGCCAAGCCCAATAGAGCAATTGCTATCATTAACAGCATGTAATTAACTGGGTTGTTTTGTGAATTACAGAATTCTGTCCAGGTCAAGTGGATCTTTTTAAATGCTGTAAAACATGAACAGGAACCGTGGTTTGATTTAGCTTGTTTAGAACCAAAAACAAGAGAGACTGGCTAGAGTAGGAATAGCAACTATCATTTAATGGTGTGCATTTTCCTGTATTTGCCTTATCATGGGTACTGCATTTGCCTTACCGGTAGTGCATAATCTAAGGCCTTTAATAAAAATTAACAAAAAAACTATTTAATATATGTGCCGAGTCCTAAAAAAATATATATTATACATAACAAAAGACCTTTTGCCTTGGTGCTGCTGCTGCTGCTGAACAGACCGCTTGTTTAAGAAATGCAATGTCTGTGCATGTCCGTTTAGGCACCACAACTGGGAAAAACCTCCACCTTTATTGTCGTATATTTTTTTGTTGTTGTTGCCTCCTCTGTGTACAGTCATTATGGACTTAGTATGAAGAATTGAAAAGGCTCATTGGGACTCCCAAAACAAAACCCTCACAAAATCATTTCTAGTGTTAGTAGAAAAGACACTGCTCCTTAGGGCCTTTAGAGAGGAACTGTAAATGCCAAATTAAGGATTAAAATTGGACAATATTGAGTCTATCACTGAAAGCATGTACCTAAATAGAAATACATATTTTAATTGAATTAGTCACGGCTTTTGAAAATATATTTGAAATTTGTTAGAAAAAATGGTATGTCAGAATTTTAACATTTTGAGTTTTTATTATTTTTGAATTAAATGTAGATTAATGCTGTGGAGCATTCAGTGTTGGGTTTCACTAAAATTGCAGTTAATGAAACAGTGGAACATATTCTAAAATATATTTTTATGACACACCTTAACTGGTTTAGTTGAACAAATATCATATATTTTGTTTAGGTGTCTTAACAATTCTACATTAGTGGAATCAACTAATAGAAATTACTAGAAAGAGAATAACAATAAATTAGCTTTCAGACATTTTTTTTCAGTCATGAGAAACAAAATAAGCACCTAAAGTGGAATATAATCTCCTGTAAGCCATGATCTTCATACGTAAACACCTAAAAAATATTTATAATGCAAATGGATGTCAAAGGTAGTTAGGTGTGAATTGATACTTAAATTGTGGAGTTATGGGATATGATAGTGTCTTTCAAATAGAAATGGTATAAAATGGATTTCTTAATTTTTTGAATGAAATCAAAAATGCTGTGAAAACATAACCTGACAAGGCTTTACTAATACTTTTAACTAAATTTGACAATTACACAATTTATCCTTTCATCAAGACTAAAATGTTTTAGCTGATGTAGGATTTACTATGCAGAAAATTTAGAATTTGATTCTTTTCTTTAACTCTTATTAAAGGCAAAAATATAACATGTGCATTGAGGATTTTCTTTAACCACGTGGCACTCTAAACAACCAGGCTGAAGGGGATCAAACAGCCAAAACTTCAACAAACTCCACTTCCGACTGCACTGCACAAACTCAGTGAGCAAAAGAGTTGGTAGTGTAATGAGTACAACTCTTAAAAAGCATGATGAATAATAATATAACATTTCTTAAAAGGTGGCATTGTCAATGCAAACGTTATACTGTACCACATGCCAGTACAAAATACTTCCGCAAGCTTCAGAAAGGTACCACATCTTTTTAAGCAGCAGAATAATTCCCTGTGGTAATATCTCTAGTACACATTATGTGCAGGGTTTTATTATTATGAAAACAGCCACATTTAACGTCCAGATCATGAGAAATATCACTATGTTTTGAACAGCTTGGCGAAAAGTTTTGAGGCTGAGATCTTTTTGTTTTACAATAAATGGTGTGAAACAAAGAAATTACAATAAATGAGAACAAAAACACAACATGCCCTTTCTTATATGCCCTGTATTGTATGGTATTTTAGCTAATTCTGAACAATCCACGGAAAGCTTATAAAACTGCCTCATTATATGAAAAGTGAAAAAAAATTCCATAACCATATATCAAGTTGGGAATATTTGTTTCAACAGGATACTAGAAACTTTGCTTCTTTATAAGAAACGTTGGCAGCAAGTACACAATTTGAAACCAAATGTACTATACCTGAGTCACCCTTAACTAGTAAGTAGAACGTAAAGGAGCGCAGTAACCGTTCGGTACTTTTCATCAATACACTCATAAAAATAAAGGTGCCAAAGTGGTTCTTCAGAGCAATGTGATGGGGGAAACCCTTCTTCGGTTCGTAAATGAACGATCCACATAAAGTTGCCAGAAAGAACCTCTTATTTAGATCTCTAACAGGTTTGAAAAACAACCATGAATAGACAACCGATCTCTGAAATATCAGTGGTTTCATAATTTTAACCAAACTCTCGCTGTGTACAATAACACACACTAAATTCAGAGTTTCATGATCTGTTGTATCCTGCTAGGTAGATTACTATAAATTAATGATTTCTCTTTTGTCCACAAGTTAGGAACGTTTTCAAAGCCCGATGAAGCAATTTTATATGCTGAGAACAACTCCCTTGCCAAGCTAGAAGGAGCCACATGACCTAGTAAAGTGCTAGGTGTAGCTATACGTCATTAACTTTAATGTGCGGCTTACATTTGCGTAGATTTAAATTACTTTACTTATGTTTACTGGTTACTTTTCCCATTCCATGAAGTGCAACATTGTATTATGCTTGTACTTTCCAGCTTTCGCTCCAAGCATATTGTCCAAGTTACTATAACCCTGGCCATATCATGCCACCTCTCCACAAATTTCCATGAAAATGAATAGTTCATATTTTTTTTTCTTTAAGTGAAATGGTTTTGAGTTTTTATAATAATACAAGTTTTAGTTAACAAACAGAAGCTTGCACAAATTTATAAATATCACCAGCTTGAATTCCTAAAGCATTTCATTTAGACAAATAATGTAGTAAGTAACTGTTTGATTGTGCATGGCTTCTGTTTTTTTTTTTTTTGTTTTGTTTTTTTTAAAGAAACGCTGTCCTCAAATCACACAATAATTTTTTTTACCAGTGAAGGTTAACAGCAGAACTTTATATACCCTAATCCTAAACCTACCGTCATGTGTTATACTAACACTGTAGTGTTTGGAAGTATAGTTAAATAATAGCTACAAATGCACTACTCTTCCAGATTATTTTCACACCAGAGAAATTTCTTTGTTATTAAATAAAGAAGAAAAAAAAAACTGAAACTTCAGCAGAATTTACCAGGCCTTCTTTATAGTCCATGGATCAGGATTAATGTACTTCAGCTCGTTGATAGAAGGTGCCAAAATCATCATCGCTTACGGGACTCACCATCTTAGAAAGTTCCCATTTACGGAAATGTTCATCCATTATTAATCAACTGATTGACTTTTAGAATTTCTTTCTGTGCTGCTCAAAGATTAAACTTTGTTCTCAGACTAATAGTCTATCAGACTGTTTGGGAGTGTCGGTAGACACTGTACACTGAGCAGGCAAGGAAAATGCTTTCTTTGGAACATTAAGCTTGCTTTTTTATTTATTTATACACACACTTACTCCTTGCACACCTGTTTCTAAAGTCTTACTGTCTGTTTTTGAATTTATTACTGAAATTAGCACTCTAGGGCACCATGGTGGTGAAGTGCTCCAGGAGTTGGGTTCCGGTCCTGACCAGGTCACTCATGCTTTTCCCCACATCCAAATGAGTTTTTTCCATGGATTCTCAATTTTTGTCCTAAATTTCAAACATATTGTTACGGCAATTATAAATTGTCATTGTGTGTTGAACTGGAGGCCCAGCCTTTTTAATTCCTACCAAAAGTCAAATGTGATCAGAATAAACTTTAGCTCCACAATACTAAAATTATACACAGTATATCTTTGCATCCAACCTACTGAATTCATTAATAGAATAGTGGAGCAGCCTTTTATTGCTGGGGTTTAAGACTAAAGTAAGAACCAAACCTGGACACTGTGCCAGTCTGTCACAGGGCACACTCGAAATACACACATACTCACTAATACACGGGGAGTTTTAAAGCCACCAATTAATCTGGCATGCAGATCATTGCAATGTGAGAGAAAAAGTGTGGTACCCAGAGAAAAAGTCACATACTGTACAGCCAAAGAATAAACATGGGAACTCAACACAGAAAAGCATTCAGACAAAGTCTCCTAGATTAATGAAGCAGAAGCACTAACGGGTGTGCCACCAGGCTTCTCCAGAGACAAATACCCTTAACTAATATATTTATGGAGTTTGAACTGACATATGCTTTTATTCAGTCCTTCAGTCCCTGATTTGAGAATGCATGGGAGGTATATTATAAAAAATGACAAGATTAAAACAATTCCCACACTTCAAAGCCATAAGACTTCTTTTGTTTTTCTTGTCCTACCGTTGCTCCTTACTGCTATTTTGTGCCCCACACTTTCCTTGCCAAGCTCTTGCTCTCAAAGTTAAACTAATGCCACTAATTTCGACAAAAGAAATTAAATTATGTAATTATTGGATATTTCATAATTGCCTTCGCCACTCAGCCCCTGAATTCTATCACTGTCTATATTATTGATTTTTTCATATATATTTTTTTTTTTTTTTATGAATTTCTGTTAGGGGATGTCTCTCTTGTAAAGCAATACAGTTGACAGTGAAACCCCAGAATTATAAGGTTAGTTAAAAGGGGGTCACGTGTTCTAATTTGATGAAAATTGCCTGTTTGCAGTAGATGCAATTGGCGACGCAATGTGCCAGAGTCATACACCACTGACTTCTTTATCCATGCCACCTGACTGAGAAGACTTTGTAGTAAATGCAAGCAGCATATAAATAATAAGATTCTCAGACTGCCTACCTAATCGGAGAACAGTTACACCTCCGTTCAGAATGGTCAACAGCCCACAATATCGTTTTCTCCCTTAAAATAACACAGCAGCAGAAAGCGAGTGCCTACAATATCACGCTTTCAATTTTTGAACATCACGACTTGGAAGAAAATGTCTTTTTTTTTTGTCCCCAGCTACAAGAGTACACCTGTTCAGCTCACCTCACTCATTGTGTTTTATGAGGAGCTTAGTCTTGGTGTGTAGACGTGTGTCTATCATGATTTTATAAATCTGAGTGAGCTCAAATGTCATTTAAACTTCTGTATGTGTACTGTATGTGGTTAGTGTTATGCACTTAAAAAGACATTTTCCAATTGAAATGAGATAGTGCTTACATTTATATGAATATAAGTCCTCTTATTAATTTGTGGAGTATTTTATTCTGTGTGGACTATAAAGTGCTTCAGTTAGCTGTAATGGCCATGGCTTTGCACTTAAGTACTACTTGAACAGAGATCAGTCAAATTTTGTTTTATATAGCGCCCTTCACAATAAGCACCAACAATTTGTATTTTATAAGTGAGTAGGACCAGACTACAAATGAGATAAATAAAGAGGCCATTATTAGAGACAAATAATATCTCTTAAATGTGATTTCTTCACAGTGACAGGACAGGCACCTTGTACTATACCTCTTTCGATTTCAATAATTGCATTACCTCACTGTATACCTGGTTGAGAGTTTCTTTTGTTAAATGTTTCCTTTGTTTATCAGTGGATGTGTTTAATAGGATTGGGTCTGACTGGACCTAATAACCATCCTTTCCATTGCTTCACCACTCTGGGAGATCCAGAGGGCAACACTAACGAAGTAAGAGCCCCTACTGAGTAATCCACTCAGAAGACTGTGCTCTGATTGGAGCTGACATTTTAATGTCTGTAGCAGGAGCGGGGGTCAGCTGTGGTTAACCTGGCCTCAACCCCACCCCCACTACCCCGACTCACAGTTTGCCCTTCTAGAACTGAATTGATCAGGCCAAATTTAACTCTTTATGACCTTGTTAAGACTTGCAAGACGCTTCAAATTTATTTATTTTGTCTTCCTCGCTCTAGTCTGAGCTGTGACTTGGTAAGCTTTTAATAGAGGATCTACAGGACCTGTAATCTTTAACACAAGGAGCTTAAGAAGAATGCCCTGTCTGTACACGAGTATCTGTGTCGCTACGTCTTTTGGAATTTAGGAGAAGCTTGCTGCTTAAGTACATGCTAGCTGTTTCTTGGGATAGTGTTTTAAAGTCTATGGGTGACTTAGTATTAGAAGTAGTGTGATCAAAAAACAATTTCACGTGATGAATGGGGGAAAAAAAACGAAGTAGTGTGATCCATTAAAAGGAGTGAAATAAGAAATATTGTAAGTTTCCAAGCATGCAGCCAAAAAAAAAAAGAATTTGTCCCCCCCCCAATATAGCATATACTACAAACATTGTGTGCAGTCACCCTAATCTGTATGAGTCTTGTTTGAAGTTCATGGTCTCATAATTGATGTAACCTTGAAAGCAGTTGTAGTGCTATAATAATACAATCATATTTGTGAAATAATGCACCCCTTTTGCGAAATGACACAATACATTTGTAAAATAACATAATATCTTTGCTAAATGACTCAATTATAATTTTTGAGCATAAGCTTCCATAGAAAAGGATAAGAAATGGGAGTGCTCACGACTGCAAAACCCAAGATGACTCCTTGACTTAAGCCTAAGTCATGTGCCCCATCTCTGCCAATGTTCTAAGGGGGCATATCTGCAAAAATGCTCTGTAAACCTATAGCCTCGGTTTATGCTCAGCCATATCAGGAGACGGACTTTGTTGTATGCGTTTTTACCCAAAATCAAAATAAATGAATAAAACCATGAATCCAGTCAGTGATTGAGGTGTAATCTATATCATTTTTATAGATTTTCTGCCACATCATTTACAGTTTGTTTTGTTTTATTTTATTTTCTTCATAGCAGTAACTGGGGAAAAATAACTATAAAGATTTAGCTGAGAATGACTTGACACAAAATGACAGCTGGGATAAATAATGGGAGTCTCAATCTATCATTTTGTAGTATATAGCCTTGTGGAAAAAAAAGTATGCTGTCTTGCAAAAGTGTCCCTGGCAAGAATACACTAAGTTTGTCACATGAAATACAGTTCTGTGAAGCCAGCTTAGGAGAACTACTTGATTCACAAATTTCCAGTTAAAAGTGAAGAGGTCATGTCATGTTTCAGCAGGTCTACACCAAAAAGTTGAAACTCTGTCGTCATTTTGGAAACCACTGTCCTGAATCCACCCAGCTATCTTGTCTTTATCATGTAACCTGATTTTAGTCAAGTGTTTACCCAGGACACAACCTGTCAGCTAAAGCAGCATCCTTACTTGATAGCCCCTGTTGGACTCTGTTTGATCTGGACATTAAGTCACAGTGCAGTACCACCTAGCCATGAGGCTTACATGCTGTGCATCAAACTTATCCTGTGCTTTCTTTGTTTCACACCATGATTTGATATTCTGCAGTTCCAGACAGAATCACTAGATTAAGAAAGTGACTGAATTAAAAAAAAAAAAAAAAAACCTAATAATGAAATGTTGTTTAGATGACAGACCCATATTATACAGTGTAAGATTATATAGCTCATATAGAAGGTTAGAAATTTAAGATGTATGTGTATATATAAATATATATATATATATATATTTTTGTATCATGTTTAATGTGGGAGTTCATTTAGAGTTTTATGGGTAAGTTAATAGTTTTTATTATTAGTGTTAACAATTAAAAGTTAAGTTTTTTTCAGTATTTAATTTCACATTTTATTCCTCCTAAGAGGATTTGTTAAAACATCTTCAACATTCAATATGCTTTCAGACTGCATTCTAGATTCTTTGAATAGATGGCGCTGTTTCCCCAAAAATTTTGAAAGCAAAAGTAAGCAAATGACAAAGGAGGAAGAACTGAATTGTAACCAGAAGAAATGTAATGTTCTCTGCTTCTAAACATGTAATAGCCTTTAGATTCTATATTAAATTATTTTTGTGTGTGTGTATACATTTACAATTTTGTGAATTTCCCCTTGGGATTAATAAAGTATCTATCTATCTATCTATCTATCTATCTATCTATCTATCTATCTATCTATCTATCTATCTATCTATCTATCTATCATATATATATTGTATATATATATATACAAAACACACACACCTGTACAGTATATATAGATATAGATCTATATAGATAGCTATACACAAGCACATACACAACAGCTATATGTATTGTATATATGTTATGTAGCCCAGTGGTTTGTGCTGCTTCACAACTCCATCGTCCTGGGTTCACTGCCTACATAATGGACTTTACATATTCTCCTCTTGTTTGCTTGGGTTATCCTCCCACATCCCAAATAGATGCTTAACTGGCACCTCTAAACTTACCCAGTGTTTGTTTATGTGAATTTGCTATGCTTATGGTCTGTGCCCATTGCTGGTTTCTGCTCTGCGCTGACTACTACTAGAATAAATACGGATTACCTGTGCTCCTGAATTGGATAAGTGGGTTAAAAATGGAAGGATGAATATGATTGTATTTGTAGATTTTATCATTTTTTTTGTTTTTCATTCAGAAGCATCCAACCAGGTGGAGAAAGAAAACACAGATTCCTCTATCTCTTCCAAACGGCCATCTTCAAGAACTGAGGCTCAAGAGGCACAACTTGCCTCAAAGCGCCCCAGAACAGCAGACAAGTCCTCTACTGAGCAGGTGAGGGGCATCCTGGAAGTGTTGGCACACTAGAGTTTATGTATTTGTTCAGAGAATGATCTATGCACTGACATGGAGTGGAGTTTCTTTTATCCTTTTTTTTCTGGTAACATTTCTTAACCTCAGGAGTACAACAACTGATCAACTTTTAAAGCTAAAAATGTATTGGCCACTTTTAAAACTGTATATATTGTCACAGGTGGCTGGGGGGGCGACCTGGCCGGGACACCCTGGAGGACCGTAGGAGGGCTTACGCCTCCCCCAGACCACATGGGGGCGACCGCCCTGGTGGCTTTGGGGACCACGAGTACAGAGCTTTGAAGCTCAACCCTGTAGGGGCCTGTGGTCACCGCCAGGGGGCACCCCAATGCCTTTGGAGCCCTAGACCTCAGCACTACCGCCACACCCAGAAGTGCTGGGGGGAAGAGGATCGGGGACACCCGGAGTGCTTCCGGGTGCGGAGCCGGTACTTCCGCCACACTGGGGAGTGCCGGTGGAAGCTCATCAGAAGACACCTGGAGCACATCCGGGTGTGTATAAAAGGGACCGCCTCCCTCCATTCAATAGCTGGAGTCGGGTGGAAGAGGACGGAGCTCAGAGGAGAGGAGTGGAGGCGGTCAGGAGAAGAGAAAGGCATTGTGTAGAGGGCCTGGACCGTGGGTGATTGGTGCTGGGGCACTGGGTTGTGTGCTTCACTGCTGTACATAGTATTGTAAATAAACGTGTGTTGGGTGACAAAACAATGTCTGCCTGTCTGTTTCCAGCCTGTTCCCCACAATATATATATATATATATATATATGTGTGTGTGTGTGTGTGTGTGTATATATATATATATATATATATATATATATGTAGATATTCTGAATCTAAATGTGCTTATTCTGTTAACCTTTCCACTGAGAGTAACAGTATTGTGCCAATTGCTCTGAATTCCTGAATAAGCTTTATTTTTACTTGTGTTGATTACTGGGATGCAGCTCAGACTGCAACATGCTGTGGCTCGTTGGTGATATACAGTCACTCCAGATTCATAAACATTTTACTGAAAAAAAATGTTTCCACTGCTAATTCAATCTCATATTCTAGCTTGAACCTTACTCAGCCCCACGTGATGTTTTAAACACCTAATTATAAGTTAGCTAGTTCATACAACTAGATGCCACTGAAATCTGAAAATCTGAAATCACATTGACATTTTACAGAAACCCAATGTTTACTTGATAACCAAAAAGCCAAAACCTTTAGATTACATAACTACAAAATATTTTATTGGCTATTAAGTCTTTAGATAGTGCACAAAGTTCTTTCACATATATCTCACAAAAAGTAGAAGTCACCAGGAAAAGAACACCTCATGATGACTATTATTTATTTTGTTCTAATTTAGAGGAGTGAGTATTTTAATCGATCAACAGCCTAGCTCAGAAGAAACGTTATTGTTTCAAATTTTGTCAACTGCTTGGTCATTTATGCCAACAGGAAGCCAGAGTTAAGTGGAAGGTACCTGTCTTTGGTATGCTGATCCGCTTTTGCTTATTTTCATCCTCTCAGATGTACCAGTGCCCGTACTGCAAATACAGCAACACAGACGTGAACCGATTAAGGATGCATGTGATGACACAGCACTCAGTCCAGCCCATGTTCCGCTGCCCACTCTGCCAGGATATGCTCAATAACAAGATCCACCTTCAGTTTCACCTCACCCATCTGCACAGTGTGGCCCCTGACTGTGTGGAGAAGCTCATTGCCACGGTGAGTTGTGCCGCACGTATGAATTCAGTGTGCTTCAATGAGAATGAACACCTTCTCGTAACTGACTTACAGTAAGTGTGAAAATTGGTGGTGTATTGGACTACAGGTATTAGAAAAGCTGGCTTCTTTTTATTTTCTTTTAATATCTATGCCCTGCATTGTGTGTTCCACTGACTATGTGTATAATTGGACTTGTGCACCTATTAGGATGCGTCACATAGCCTGACCAAACACCATTTTTAAATATTATTCAGTGCAAAAGGGGATTGTTCCTGAGAAGGAGTGAATAACAGAACGTGGCTCACACTCTCCTGACCTTTTTGTTTTCAAGATGTTTTCCAGCATTTCCTGCACATTTATTTTTAAATGACCTCCAGTAAACTGTTACGAAATCCATCTGAAGTCATTTTCAATCACTTCTTTGAAATTGCATACATTGGTCAAAAAATATTTGAAAACAAAGAAAGTTTAAATTGGGGTGCAATAACACACCCTTCCAAGGCGAAGAGCTGTACTTCTGTTACGCTTTTTTTTTAATTTTGTTTTTTTTTAGTCAGTTTATCCATTTAATAATCCAAACTAAATTCCATTTCTGACATTTTGGTATGGGCAGATCTGCAAATAGGGGAATCAAGCTTTTCTTTAAGAATTCATATTTTAATATGTTGTTTTGTTTACCAACAAGTTTGTTCCCATTTTTGTTGCAAATATTTGATGTTCAGAGATGAACATTTTAGTATTTTGAAAAAAGATTTCTAAAAGAAAAAGCATTTGCAACATAGTGGGCTGTCATCTCCGTCACTCTCAAATATCATCACCAGCAGAGCAAAAGGGAAGGCATTAGTATGTAAGACAGCAGTAGCCATTCTTCTATAAAGGTAATGCACTGAGCTATTCAAAAAGGCTGCAGAGAGAAGCAGAGCTCATATAATGCACATTAAAACCAGCTTTTTTTTTTTAACAAGTGGAAATAAATTGAAAGGTGCTCTATCCTTTCGCATGTCTCTCTCAGACAAGCGTAATGAATTCTGAAATAGGTGACTTTTATTTCTTGCCGACTATGCATAAAGATGTGCTTTTTCTCTCCCTCTCTCTCTTTCTCTTGCTCTCTGTCCCTCCCTCCCTCCCTTTCTCTCCCTCTCTCTCTCTCTCTCTCGCTCCAGCACCCTTACTCCCTATGTCTCATTTTCTGTCTGTCTGAGATAGGGGTAATGAAAATAATTGTGCTTCATTAATTCCAAGTCTGGCTAGATGATAGCCATTTTGAACTATGTTTGCCAATTAGACAGTCTAAATTAAAAGTGACCTTGGGATACTCTCAGTGCTCGGCTCTTGTTGCCTAATGAAGCAGTTGTCTAGATACAGTCCACTTTGTAATGTAAATCACTGGCGTTTTTGTTTTTGTAACTTTCTATGCAGACTGCATTAATTTGCTACTTTTAGTTTTAATAATAATAAAAAAGATCCTTCCTTTCATTCCAGTACCATGCCTGATTATACTAATTGCTTGAAGATTGGGAAAAAAGTATTTAGTGTGTCACTTAACCCTTTGCCCTTCCAAACTGCTACAACATGGAAGGACTCCACCTTTTATTTCCAATTTCTTAAATGTCCTTTGACAATTGAGTAAAACATATCTCGCCAAAATAATTTGGATACGTCTTGTCTGTTGGTGATTAGAAAATTGTTCTTATGGATAAAGGTTCAATGCCTTTATGAAAATACAGAGAATAAAAGAAAATTACTTGCCAACATCTAATGAATTCCTCTTTTATACTATATAACCAGCTATAATTGTATTGTTAGCTCTTTATTGTTTTTATTTTTTACTTTTTTTGTTTTTTATTATACATAGAAGATATTAAAGAATCTTGTGAACAGATTTTGATCAAATATTTACACATTCATGTTCATATTAAGTGTTTTTTGATATATATATGTACTGTATATGTTTATATGTATATAGAAAGATTAATTTTATATGCATATGTGAGTATAAAACCAGTCTATGTGTATATAATATATACAGAGAGATGCACATTCATGCACCAGCACATACCTTATATACATATATATTTTGTGTGAATATTGATATAGTAATATTACTGAGACATGCGAGTGAATTTTTTTTACTGTACTATGCACACATGACAATAAACTTGAGCTTGAGATGTTATGTGTGTGTGTGTGTGCGTGTGTGCGTATTATATAATGTGTGTGTATAACAATGAACTATTTTACAACCAAAAAGGAAGACAACAATCACACATGCTCTGCAGTGTATCAAACTATGCATAATCCTATAATAGGGAATGAAGCTAGAAAGGTAAGCATTTACTGAACATTTAGGAGGAAAGCATCCTTTTCTTATTCTGGAGAATGTAGAAGATGCCGAGAAGTGACAGTGAACATGTTAAAGGCTGAATTAGTGCCAGTTTGGCTCAAAGCAAAGAATTAAAAAGCAAGATGCTTTAAATTGGAATGCAGAGTGGGGAGCGACACTGATTATTCTGTTTCAGGAGTTAATTGAAGGAAGGTGAAGCAGACGAGGCTTCATCTTCCAGACTCTTCGAATCTCAATCACTGATTATTGTTAAATAGGAGCTTGCTAATGAGAGCTCTTGATGAATTGTTGTCTTCTTTTTCTTTTTCTTTTTAGGGGTGGGGTTATTGGGGAGGGGGGGGGTCACTGTCATTCACACATGATTGACTTCAACCTTTCGAAGCTAAGAAAACCCTGCCACTTTTCCCTCACTTTCTAATCAATATTCATTGCTTTTTGAAATCTTCTAATTAAAAAAATGTACAAAATAAAATTAGCACACAGCAACAAACTGTGTGTCAATCTGTCGACTGATCAAGCTGCTCGTCCTTTAGTGTGAATCATGCAAAATGCAGATCTGTGTCCAGTATTACAAAACTTCTCGAATCACTCCTAGCCTAGTATTTTTTTGTTACCTTATCATCTAGTGGCAGTGTGGTCTAGTGGCTAAGATATTTTTATTTTAATTCTTATTTTGTGACTCTTATTTTGTGAGGTGTTATAAAAAGGAAAAATAAAATGTTAACCAGCATACTGTATCCTAATTTTATAAATCACACTAGGTAAAATAATTATCCAAATATGCAGCAGTAATACTTTGCTTTTAATATTTACTATTGGTTTTTCTTTCTGTGGTGTGGTCACAACATTACCTATAAACTACGTTGTAAATGCCATGTGTCAAGTGCACTGAACTGTTACCAGATATCTTTTTGTTTAAACATTTCATGATATATTCCCTCACACTTTCTCACTGTAATTGTTTTTCTTCTCAGAATGTGTAAAATGTATGTAGGCTTCTGTACATTATCCATCTTAACTAGATTAAATTAATTATAGTATTGCAATAATTGATGTCATGTGATCATTTAACTCATTTGTTTTGATAAATATTTACAGTTATAGGAAAGTGCACAATTCTGATGTCTTAATCATATTGCCTTTTTTAGCTTCTAGTCGTTTCAAAACATTAATTAAAAACATTAGAGAGGTTTATCTATCATGTTTTTTTTTAACAAGGTACAAGTGATGAACATTAACACAATAATAAAGTGGCCACACATTAGCAAATGTTAACCATGGTCATTGTAACATACCACTCAGTTACAAAAGTAATTCTAATAAATCTCTTTTTGCTTTGTGTTGTAGGTAAGTGCCTCAGAGGTGCTACCTACAAGCATGTTCATACCAGTACCAGGGCCTGATCGGGAAGGACAAAATTCATCTCAGACTACAGCCAACTCAAACAATGAAGAATCAAAAAAGAAAACAGGTCCGTTCATGTTTACCATTTTATTTTGTATTATATACTATCGAGATTCAAACAGGGCTACACCAGCAGCCAGAGATCTGACAGTAGATATAATGTAAAGTTTGCCAAGACTGGTGATCAGGTCTTTTTTTGGATGATTTTCATAATGTTTTTTATGTTTTGTTTAAAAAAACGCATTTCTCGGATTTTCCCTTTTTCAGGGATTTGTACATTTTTCCAATTACAAGCTTATTTTATGTGTCAAACATTATTTGAAGATGTGTATGACAAAATTCTGAAACCTTGCCAAATCTTCTATTCATTTGACTAAGTTACAGCGTTCAATTAATTGTTACCGTTACTTTTTAAAGAAAATGTAAGGAGTCTAATAAATGTAATAGGTAAATTATTTTTATGGAAAAGAAGAACACTGTTTTTTTCTGTTTTTAACATAATAAAAGAGGACTCTGATAACAAATAATGCAGTAGTTAGCTATCTTTCATTACTCAATTCTTCCATTATGATGTGCATTGTCATCACTATCAGGGGAAGTCACATTCTAGCCCTATCACATCTATTCTTTCACATAGTACCTGTAATAGAAAACTGGTTTGTGAAATAATTATTTTTACATATTAAATTTCTAAAAGATTCAACAAGAACATAGAAAGGAGCAAACATATTGTAATACAACAAAGCAATGTATTCAGTTCGCCATGGCAGATATGCTATTGACAAGGACTGTGCTGAAGATGAAACTTCATTACCGCAGAAATAAGGGTGACAATATCAGTTTTTGTATGCCATATAGATGTATGCTTTTAAGACTAATTGACCCCGATTCACAGAAATGGAGAAACATTCAATTACACAGAGTTGTAATCCCACTAGTAAGCAGTGCACTGCATTATTTTCTGCTACATTTCCAACAGCAGCCATAAGAAAAGACTGATGTACGTATCCACTCACTTGTTTGCTCCAGTTATTTTTCAGGGGACACTTGTTTAATATTGTGAGTCAATCTGCTCGCATGTAAAGTAAATACAAGAAAATTGTACTATTTTCAGAGTTGTTAGTGAGTTGTTTGAGACAGGTACAATAAGTGTATTTTTGTTTTGATAGGGATTTTATACTCTGTCTAGACTTGAGGTTTTTAACTTGATGCAGGCAGGTTTACAATATGGAACTGGCTGTCAATACAAATGGTTTTTGGTCTATTACTAGTTGATTGTTCACTATATAAGCATTTACTTGATTTTCACATTACTTATGTTACAAGTCAATAGTATAGATCAATACATTTCTGCTATGTTTGATGGTAATATATTGTACATTATTATTATTCTCATTCATTTGGTAATGTTTATGCTCGACAGATGTTCCTGAGGCTGATCATGAGCATGTCAGCAGTGTACCTGTGGACAGTATGGACCCTCGAAGTACAGAACCTCAGAAATCACCTCTGGAGGACCAAGGAGCAACAAAAGAAGACTCTGCAGGTTTTCTCTGCTGGAAGAAAGGGTGCAATCAAATCTTCAAGACATCCAACTCTCTGCAAGTCCACTTCAATGAAGTGCACAACAAGAGACCTCAGCTCCCTGTTTCAGATCGCCATGTTTATAAATATCGCTGTAATCAGTGCAGTTTGGCATTCAAAACCGTGGAAAAGCTCCAGTTGCATTCGCAATATCATATTATTCGGGCAGCCACCATGTGCTGTCTCTGTCAGCGTAGCTTCAGGACTCTCCAAGCACTTAAGAAGCACCTTGAGACTAGCCATCTAGAGCTCAGTGAGGCTGACATCCAACAGTTGTATGGAGGCTTGCTTATTAATGGTGACTTGATGGTCATGGGTGACCCCTCACTGGGAGAGGAGCAAGGTGCCATTGGTGAGGAAGACAAAGAAGGAGAAGAAAGTGACCCAGAAGAAAAACAGAGCCCAGCTGGTAGTGATTCTGGATCTATTCAGGAAGACTCCGGTTTAGAGCCAAAAAGAGCACTGCCTTTTAGGAAAGGTCCAAATTTTACCATGGAGAAGTTTTTAGATCCATCCAGGCCATTTAAATGTACGGTGTGCAAGGAGTCGTTTACTCAAAAGAACATTCTCCTAGTCCATTACAACTCTGTCTCCCATCTACACAAAGTCAAAAGAGCATTGCAGGAGTCGACCACAGGCCAACCAGAGCCCACCAGCAGCCCAGACAACAAGCCATTTAAATGCAGCACGTGTAATGTGGCCTATAGTCAGAGTTCTACACTGGAGATTCACATGCGTTCAGTTCTCCACCAGACCAAGGCTAGAGCTGCAAAACTGGAAGCGGCTGGAGGCAGCAGCAGCAGTACAGTTAGTACGAGTGGAAGTGGCGTAGGGGGTGGTGGCTCATCAGTAGGAACATCTACACCAAGCCCAAATTCAATGACTAATGCTGTTGGATCCAATAGTAATAACTCTACAGCAGTGTCCCACAATTCTCAGAGCATGACAGCTGGAAATCAAGTGCCATCATTATTGTCAGCAGAAATAATTGGTATGCCAATGGCATCTGCTGGCCTCCCTTCTCCTTCAGAACATAAAGATGTAAAAAAGAAAAAACTAGCTGACATGCTGTCCACCAGAGGACATCAACAACAACAGCTCCAGCAGCAGCAGCAGCAGTTCCAGCAACAGCAACAGCTAGCTCAAGCTCAGGCACAGGCTCAGGCACAAGCCCAGCTTCAGCAGGAGCTTCAGCAACAAGCAGCTTTAATCCAATCTCAGTTGTTCAACCCAGCACTTCTGCAACATTTCCCAATGACCACAGAAGCTTTGCTTCAGCTACAGCAGCAGCATCTCTTGTTTCCATTCTATATCCCTGGTGCCGAGTTCCAACTCAATCCTGAGCTTAACCTACCAGTTAGCAGCTCTGCTCTTAGCCTACCTGGACCATCCTCCTCTCTCTTAGAGGACCTTAAGCACTCTGCTCAACAAGCACAGCAAACATGTCTGCAGCAACAGTTAATTCATCACCAACAGCACCATCACCAACAGCAACAGCAGCAAGGGCAGATGTCTTTGCTGCAGCAGAATGTGTCACTTCTTTCACAGGTTGAAAAAAAGCCAAAGCCACAATGTCACAATGAGAAAGAAAGGGATGGACATCGAGACAAAGAGGTAGCTGAGAAGATAGATGATGGAGGACTTCTCTCTAGGGATGGCACTCTAGAGAGCCTAAAACCCAAAGATAAGAAAGAGCAACATCAGACAACAACTGCTGGCAGCTCAGAGTCTGGCTTCCCTCCTCCCAGAATTGCTTCTGACGCACGGGGCAACGCTACCAAAGCTCTACTAGAAAATTTTGGGTTTGAGTTGGTCATCCAATATAATGAGAACAAGCAGAAGGTACAGAAAAAAGCTGGAGGCAATGTAGCTTCAGGACAAGGTATCAACACCAATGGTAGTCGAGCCATGGATCCATACGATGGCCTAGAAAAACTGGAATGTGAAGCTTGTGGAAAGTTGTTTTCAAATATCTTGATATTAAAAAGTCACCAGGAGCATGTCCACCAAGCCTTTTTCCCATTCCGATCTTTAGAGAGATTTGCAAAAGAGTACAGAGAACATTATGACAAATTGTACCCTCTCAGACCCCAGACACCAGATGCACCACCCCCACCTCCCCCACCTCCACCACCTGCTCCACCCCAGCAAAATTCAGCTTCAAACATCCCTGCTTCTGCACCACCAATCACACCTCCTGCCATTTCCACTCCGCAACCTCCATTGTCCATGACCCAGCTTCCTATGTCCATGGAACTGCCAATATTTCCACCCCTCATGATGCAGCCCATGCCTCTTCAGCCTTTGCCTACACAGATCCCTACCCAACTTCCTGCTGTGGATCCCCTGTCTACTGATTTAGCACAATTATATCAACAGCAGCTCACTCCTGCTATGCTTCAACAACAGCAGCAAAACAAAAGGCCCCGAACCCGTATTACCGATGACCAGCTACGTGTCCTGCGGCAGTATTTTGACATTAACAACTCCCCTAATGAGGAACAAATTAAAGAGATGGCAGATAAGTCTGGACTTCCTCAGAAGGTCATCAAGCACTGGTTTCGCAATACACTCTTTAAAGAACGACAACGTAACAAAGACTCGCCATATAATTTTAACAACCCACCTGTCACTACCCTTGAAGAGCCCAAAATTGATTCAAAGCCCCCTTCACCTGAACCTCTGAAGCCTGACTATTTTGGGAGCAAGAGATCCTCAAGGACACGATTCACTGATTACCAACTGCGCATCCTGCAGGATTTCTTTGATGCCAATGCTTATCCCAAAGATGATGAATTTGAGCAGTTGTCAAACTTGCTAAATCTTCCCACGCGGGTAATTGTTGTTTGGTTCCAGAATGCCCGCCAAAAAGCTCGTAAAAATTATGAAAACCAAGGAGAAGGTGGGAAAGAGGGTGAAAGGAGAGAGTTGTCCAATGATCGTTACATTCGGACCAGCAATCTTAACTACCAATGCAAGAAGTGCAGTCTGGTTTTCCAGAGAATCTTTGACCTCATCAAACACCAAAAGAAGCTCTGCTATAAAGATGAAGATGAGGAAGGGCAATATGACAGTCAAAATGAAGATTCCATGGATGCGTTTCATGAATATCATACACCATCTGGCTCATCGTGCAGCACACCAATGCCTTCCTGTTCCAGTCTTTGTTCTTTACCTTCATCCTCAGTACCATATATGTCTGAAAAGGAAGAAGGTATCCCCACTAGCAAGCAAAACTCATACGATGAAAAAGGTAAACAGTCATCTGAAGCACCTGGTCTGATCCACCTGCAGGATAACCCTGAGTCAATAAAACAAGAAAACTCCCAGCATTCCCTGATAGAGCAGCAACAGGAAGAAAGAGTGCAGGCAGCACCAAAGACACCACAGCTTTCATCTCCTTCCCAGTCTCATCAGCAACAATGCGGTTCAACAGTTTCTCAAGTAAGCCCCAATCCTACACAGGTATCACATTTGCCCCTAAATCCACAATTGACCTCTACTCCACAACAACAGCAATTAGGAAATATGTCTCAGCAGATGGTACCTTACCAGTGTGACCAATGCAAGCTGGCCTTTCCTTCATTTGAGCACTGGCAAGAACACCAGCAGCTTCATTTTCTTACAGTGCAAAACCAATTTATCCACCCACAGTTTCTTGACAGAACCATGGACATGCCTTTCATGCTGTTTGATCCTAGCAACCCCCTGCTGGCTAGCCAGCTACTCCAAGGCGCAATGCCACAAATTCCCACAAGTTCTGCTACATCTCCTTCAACTCCAACCTCCACCATGAATTCCCTTAAAAGAAAACTAGAAGAGAAAGCTGGGGCAAGCCCTGGAGAGAATGACAGTGGGAACAGTGGAGAGGAGCCACACAGAGATAAGCGCCTAAGAACCACCATCACACCAGAGCAGCTAGAGATTTTGTACCAAAAGTATCTTCTGGATTCCAATCCTACCCGTAAAATGCTCGATCATATTGCCCATGAGGTTGGTCTGAAAAAACGTGTTGTCCAAGTATGGTTCCAGAATACACGAGCCCGAGAAAGAAAAGGCCAGTTCCGTGCTGTAGGGCCTGCCCAAGCCCATCGCCGGTGTCCTTTTTGCAGGGCTCTTTTTAAAGCAAAGACTGCATTAGAAGCTCACATCCGATCTCGCCACTGGCATGAAGCCAAGCGTGCCGGCTACAATTTAACACTTTCCAGTATGCTTCCGGATCAGGAAGGTTATCAACTAAAAGGGGATCCAATGGATGGGCCAAGCTTCTCCCATCTTCCTCAGACCAATAGTGATGGGCACTGTTCGTCTTTGTCACCTGTCAATAAAAGTATGGATCTCTCTCCCAGAGCTTTGCTTAGCCCATCATCAATTAAGGTGGAAGGAATGGAAGATTTTGAAAGCCAAACAATGTCTTCAGTCAATCTGAGTTTTGATCAGAGTAAGCTGGATAATGATGATTGTTCTTCAGTTAATACAGCCATCACGGACACTACAACAGGGGATGAGGCCAATATTGATAATGAGAGTGCCACTGGAATGTCGTCTGAATCTAAACAAGGCCATAATCAGGGTGACCTCATTTCTAAGTCTGGTGGAATTGCCCCATCTTTGGAGAATGAAGACCAAATGTCTTCAGGTCTTGTTAGCCCTGCAACTAGTTTTTATGCCAAGGATTTTGAGAATGAGACACTGGTGGATTACAGTGAGACCTCCAGTCTGGCAGACCCATGTTCTCCCAGTCCTGGTGCCAGTACATCTGGTAACAAGAATATGGATAGTGGTGACAGACCTGGCCAAAAGCGCTTCCGGACTCAGATGACCAACCTCCAGCTAAAGGTTTTAAAATCTTGCTTTAATGACTACAGGACTCCTACTATGCTGGAATGTGAGGTGCTTGGCAATGACATTGGACTTCCAAAAAGGGTTGTTCAGGTGTGGTTCCAAAATGCACGAGCAAAGGAGAAAAAGTCCAAACTCAGTATGGCCAAGCACTTTGGTATCAACCAAACATCGTATGAGGGACCTAAAACTGAATGCACATTGTGTGGCATCAAGTACAGTGCTCGGCTATCAGTCCGAGACCACATTTTCTCCCAGCAGCACATCTCCAAAGTGAAGGACACCATTGGAAGTCAGCTGGACAAAGAGAAAGAATACTTTGATCCAGCCACTGTTCGGCAGTTGATGGCTCAACAAGAACTGGACCGGATCAAGAAAGCCAATGAGGTATTGGGGTTAGCGGCTCAGCAGCAAGCGATATTTGACAGCCCCCCTCTTCAGGCTCTGAACCTTCCTTCTGCTTACCCCACTCTACAGGGGATCCCTCCAGTCTTGTTGCCAGGGGTTGGCAGCCCCTCATTACCAGGCTTTGCATCGTCAAATACAGGTATGACTGTGTAATAAAAATTGTCTTATGATAAGTATGTCAACGCAGGGGTGGTACACTTTAGATTAACTGTATAGCGTCTTTAACTGATTTTAGTGATATTTACAGAATTCACAGATATACATGTGTGTTTAAGCAAATTTGTATTTAGGCCTGCAAACTAGCCACCCCCATTTTGCAAGAATGAACAGCACAAATCTCCCAAATAATTAATTGTAGAGGAAAGTTTGTGATCTTAATTAATAAAAAAGATATTTTTTAAGAGAAAAAGCAGGATGTTCCAATACAATATGACCCCAACAATTCATTTTATAGGTTCCATACAGAAACATGTTGTAAATTCCTGAAGACCTCAGCATAAACATATTAGTGCAAATAAAAAATATACATTTTTGTCATTTACTAAATTTATTGTAAATTCTAATCTTTATTTTCACCATTCAAAATTCTGATAATGTTTTTAGCAGCATATTTTTATCAAGTCACTTAACATATTCTATATATTTTTTCTCAAATTGGGTTTAGCAGTGTTTTTGAAGTTTTCAGGATTTTGGTAGAATCATAGTACAAATATAAGAAAGGTTTTTATTGACACATCACCAACAATTAAAATCAGCAGTGATTGTAAACTATTGTGGGTCATACTTCACCTCGTCTTATATTAAATAATGAACATTTTTAATGCAGAATGACAGTAAAATGAAAATCGTCTCATCTCCAAATTTCCCTCCTAGTCATAATGATTCAGCAGAATGTTACAGGAAAACATCAGAAATTAAGACGTTGGAGTTTTATTTCCTTACTTCTTTCCATATGTCTTCACCGCAATTACACAAAGAAATTAATCTTTGAACAGTAATTGTGCCCCTTGGTATTTGTGGATGGCTCACAATATATCATTTTGTCAGAAAACAATAAAATAAGAGTTTGCTATACGAGTATATTTTAAAGATTAAGCTGAGTTAGATACATATATACATTTATATATAGCAAAGATAACGTTCTGGGTCATCACAAAATGCTGATGACTTCAGTGTATTTTAAAATACTAAGCAAAATAATTGCCATTTGTGTCAGTTTGACAGGTCTTGCTCCGAACATCTTTTTCATTGAAGTAACCAGACCTTTGTTTTTTGCTGGAACCTTAGTGAATTTGTAAAATTGTGTCCATGAAGCAAAAGGCAGTCCTCACACACAAGCACAAAGCCGTGCACAGATGCTACTGTATATAGGCAGTGTACACTGAAAGCATGTTTTACCCACCCACATTTTAAAGGATACGATCGGTGTGTTTTAGCTCAAAATTATTTCTTCACAATGAATTGCGGTGCTAGGTTATGTTGCACCCCAGGCCAAGCTTATTAGTGTTCTGTAGCTAACCTATGTGGTTGGGTCCCCCCTCCTTGCCTTTATGATCTGAACCCTAGGCGAATGCTTAATTTGCCTGGAGGCACTGGCCCTCTTCACAATCACAGTATTTATTTTATTACCACATAAAATTGTATTCTTAAGTGAAAAAAAAAACCTTGTCTATTCTTGCAATTCACAATGGAGCTGAAGGGTACACTGATCCAATAATAAAATTAATGCTTAAATTTACCAAACATCGGATATTAATCCGCATCTTGAGATTGCACAAATATTGTAAAAGGGTATATCCATGTCACTTTAGGAAAGAATAAAAAAGTAAACAAGCTATTTGTGAGATTTGGCTATTTTAAAAGAAAACTGGCTCTGCACCACATCTCACCAATTGTCTTTCACTCTGCAGCACTGTGTGAAAGGCAAGTAAAAGGTTCCTGTCCACGCAAGCACAATCCCATTCAAGCTAACCTGTAACTGCCATTTCAAATTATCTTTATGGCTTTGAATATGTGTTATAAATAACAATATGGCATGCCTGGGTGAACTTGCAAACTCTGCACAGACAACGACCAGACATACGATTCAAACCCATGACACTAGATCAGTAAAACAGAATTGATTGTTCTACATTACCACCATACCAAGGAGCTACTCATCAATTGAGTATTCAGTTTGCTAGTAAACATTTTCATCGTTAATATTTTACGGTCCTACATTTCAGCCCACATCACTTGCATCTGTAGTGAAATGACTCACCTTAAATATGTTTGGATCATGTTTTCTTTTCCTCTTTGGGTGCAAGTAGTCATTCATGGAGAAATGAGTGGTACAAACTCGCAGGTTTGCTTTCAGTGTTCCATTCGAGTGTTCACATCTAACCTAAGCGCTATAAATTTCAAGATATCGTGATTGCCACAAGGAAGTTGATGTAAACTGTAAACGTTTCTTTTTCAAGTTTATAATCATATCCTGCATATGCACAGTCAAAATTGCTCTAAACAAATTCTGGCATGTGTTTAGTTTCATGCTGATCGACTTCCCTATTTACATCTAAACTGAATCCACGATGGCGGCTTTGAGCAAATAAGCAAACAGGAAATGCCTTCTTATCTCAACAACAATATGTGATAAAATAATTATTTCTAGTTTCCTTTTGTTATCACAAAAATGCCTCATAAAAGTGGAAGACATGTTTTCTTAAATCAAAGTGGACATATTTGGTACGGTTTAAGGTTTCGTCATTCACCTATGGATCCTGATACTCTTTAGCCCTATTTATAACCTGACGAGGACAGACATAGTATTTTCAAAATTTATAGCAAAAGCTCTAATTTAAAACACAGTTTTATGTGACAAATGAATATATAAAACAATTGAGAAGAAATCATTTTGACTTAAAAAAATAAATAAATAAATAACAAAAGGAGGACCAACAGGTTCTTGTCTACTTCCTCTCCATGGTGCTGTACCATTTTTTCAGAGAATGAATGGAATGAGAAAAAATCCAGCTACTTCACTGTTTGAACTACAAAATAATATGCCTGTAATTACGTTGCATTTTTAAAATTTTCCACACGATTTCTGAGAGAATTAACCACTTGTGGTCAATTATTAAACAGGTACTACATTGAGAAATTGTGTCCCTCTTTTCATAAAAGAAAGAAAACATGTAATTGAATAAATGTGACGCATACAATTATTTACACTATGAGTATTATATTAAGTGCAAGATGATAAATAATAAAAGTGGTTTGTTAGTTGAAGAAAGTGTGTTGCATATTCTTTGATATTAAACTTTAGAATGGAAACATTTCAATAATAGTAGACAGCATTTTACCTGTGACATGTTTGTATCATATGCCCGACATTGTCGGTTCTTTTTATGTTTGCAAAGTTTTCTGAAGGAACTTAAGTTTCCCAAAACTGTGCACAGCCTGAGTATGGATTGTGAGTGGGGCTCTTTTTAAGCCTCGTTGCAGCTTTGCACCCGATAGCATTGGATCCAGCCCCCAATGACTCTGTATAAGAAATTAAAAGTTTATGCATACAGTGTATCAAGCGGAAAAAGGACCTTCAGTTGAATCACAGTTACAGTCATATTGCCTGCTTGGCAGTTTTGATGCATCAAAATTCTTTTTATTTTAAATAGAATTTCAATTACTATTTTTTTTTTTTTTTTACACATAACATATAAATGCGTAACAATAAATCACCAATTACTCATTGTATTTTACCTGGTGACAATTTTAAGTTCTTTTTACAGTACTCAATTATTCATTGGTTTTGGAAAAAAATGGTTTGAAACAGAACATGTTGACTATCATCCAACTGATGGTGGAATCACACATTTCGAAACAGACTTATTCTGCAATCAAACAGTAGTCAAACGTATTTCTGAAATGTTCATCTTTAAAATGAAGACGGAAATAAAACAAGTGTTAAAATGGCCCCTGCTTTAACTTCTCTACTCTGCTGTGCTTGTAGTAGTCTTCATTTCAGTACTCCCTTCATTGTTACCGCTGTAGTCGCATACTAAACTGAGATCTATTGTAAAGTCTACAAATGTTTCTCTTCAGTAGATGTACAGTACAACAGTACAGTAGAAAATGTCCTGTACAGTGTAGGCCAAACATTGACACTCTTCACCACTGAAAATCAGTTGCTTAAACAATGCCAAAAACATATTTTTACAAAAAATCTGGATCCAGATACTGCAGGCACCATTTTATTATTTATATTACAGACTGCCTAGTCCATTCTTTTTAAGGTTTCTGCTTCAGATGCTGCCAATTTTAATATTTTGCACCAGTTCTTAATACACAGGGACCACAATACTGGACTAAAAAGTGTGCATTCTTATAAATCATCAGAAATGTCTAGAATTACACTTCAAACACAATGCAAGAACAGACAAGGTGCTTCTTCCTGGAATTACTTTATAACTTACTGACTCTATGAAGTTTTTAAATCATTAACAGAAAATATTAAAGCTTTAATACAATTAATAAAATCTTTAATCTGACTGATAGGTTTATCAGCTTTCCTTGCCACAAAACACTCTATAAAGTGTTTTATAGACTTTCTGGTGACAAGTTGGTAAGTAATACAAAAACTCTTAGTAATAACTTTCCATTATAGTGATTTATGTATTGGCATGCATATAGCCATCTTTGCTAGGATGTTAATATGTATGTGCATTCCCCTATGTAAGATAAACTTAATCCCAGAATAGCTGCTCAGTTAGAACTGTTATCTCATGGCTCTGTGGTCTTTTGTTTTATTCTCAGCCTGAGCACATGCTGCGGTCATGTAGCTCCCAAATTCTTTAGTTTCCACATCCTTTAGAAAAATGAAAGTTGCTGAGTGTGAGCAAAACCTTAAGATGGAAAAGTATATAGTATAAATGGAAATTAATTATTATTAAAGCAATACTCCACCCAAAAATATTTTTTATATGCTACTTACCCCATGTACTTTGTATTGCCATTTTGAAATGAAGAGTTGCATAACCCCCACCCCATTAATTGGTCAAGAGTCCTGCCTTTAGTTCTAAAAGTGCCTGCCATGAGGCTGTAGCTTCCTGTTTATGATGTGTTCTGATTAATCCAGAAGTTTATACTTAATATATTAGCAAAAAGCATGAGTTTTGCATGTTTTCTGACATGCAGATTACACGATGAGTAACATGATTTTTTTTTTTCCCCCATGAATGTTTTTCACATTGCTGGTCGTTGTTGACTTCTGTTTTGTTCTACTTGAAAACATGAAATAAAATATTTTTCTCTGCCCCCACAAAGTACATGGGCTAAGTTAAAAATATGAAAAAATATCATTTTGTATATGCAGTAGTATTCCTTTAAAAAACGAGAAGCCTAAAATATAGAGAAGATTTGGGTAATACATCCGAGAATATTAAATTACAGTACTGATTCAGATGAAAGTTGAACCAATTCTTAGTGAGGATATTTGGGCTAGAATAAGCAATACAGTGAAATAGACGTGACTCTCAAAATGTGCACACAGAGCTGATATAATGTTCAAAAAAGTACTCTTAGATAGGGTTGCTATATAAATAAGGAATGTCTTAACTGGGACAACTCCTCAAACAGTAGAGTGCAAGAAAATAAACTCATAAAATCAATTAATAATCAGTTTACACTTAAGCTTCTCATCCTGTTATTTTAACAAACTATCTAAACGTATTTTGATATGAAGAAGACATAGTTTAGAGTACTTAAAGTTGCAGAACACTGTCATCATAATTTAGTTAGTTTCATAATGTTCTGATAGAGTAAATAAACAAAAATTAAAACTAGATTTAATTTCAGAAAGACTAATAAAAATAATGCCCTAAACTAATATATTGATGTCTCTGGTGATGGTAGAGGAACAATGTTAGCTGCAGTGTTTAATAAGCACATGACTGTAATAGGGAATACAAAAATGCCAGAAGACACACATAAAAGAGTATTTATAATAATGCAAAAGATAATCTATCCTTTCAGTATTCTATCCTACGTAGTCTTAGAACAGGGTGCCAGTCCATCACAGGCCCACACACACACACACTCATACAGGACCTAGATTGGGAGTTGGACATTAACCAGGCACAAGATCTGTGAGACATTAATGCTAACTAATGTCCTACCGTAAATGATACACATTCAAACATTCAACACTACCATTAACATGATTTTTTTATTAATTAAACGTTTGAAAGTTTAACATTTTACCACATTGTGCTGTGAGGCCATGTTTGTTTTGGTGCATTTGTGGCCTTCTTTAGGAAATAGTGTTAATGTTACTATGACAACACTCCCATCATGCACTAGGAGGTTGCGACTGCTGATGTCATCAGCGCAACAATATTTAGATTGCTGCTTTGAATTCTTCTTTATCTGATATCTGGATTCAAAGAGCGTTACATGTGTTTATTTTTGTTTAAAGTCTTCCTGGTTACTCAATTCTTGCTTGTTTTGGTTAGCATTTAGTGAAAGAACAATTTGACTTTCTGGTCTTCAACTCTGGCATGTATTATTTGACCATGTCTCATTCTCCCAGCCCATTTACATAAAATCTTCTTTTTCTCATTGAGAACAGAATAATAAGGGCAGATTGCCGCATCGTAAGTAAATTGAAATAAAGAAGTGACACCAGCACAGTATTTGCAGTTATGGAGGGAGTAAGGGTATTGCAGTATTGGGAGTATTGCAGCCATTAAAATCTGCTACTTTACATACTCCACTCAGAAATTATATTTATCTGTTACTTTACACCATGTTTTTTGTAGTGATGGCTGTTATGTGGAAAACAGAGATAATAAAGTTTCACATACTACAGGCTTCAACAGAATGAGAGGTAGTCAGTACTAAACAATAGCAAACTAAAAGTCTGAATTAGTGTAAGCCACCCTAATTGGGGTATTCATAAGAAAGACTAGGGGGCTCTGCCCCCTGCTCGCTTCGCTCGCCAACCCCTGTGTTTGGTTAATCCATCCATCCATCATCCAACCTGCTATATCCTAACTACAGGGTCACTGGGGTCTACTGGAGCCAATCCCAGCCAACACAGGGCGCAAGGCAGGAAACAAACCCCGGGCAGAGCGCTAGCCAATCGCAGGGCTCGCACACACACCAAGCACACACTAGGGACAATTTAGAATCGTCAATCCACCCAACCTGCATGTTTTTGGATTGTGGGAAGAAGCACCCGGAGGAAAGCCACGCAGACACGAGGAGAACATGCAAACTCCACGCAGGGAGGACCAGGGAGCGAACCCAGGTCTCCTAACTGTGAGGCAGCAGCGCTACCCACTGCAACACCGTGCCGCTGTTTGGTTAATCGGATATACAATTTTAAAAGCTTTTTTTTTTTCTTTGGAATTGTTTCAGCTTCATTAGTTGCACTTTTTACTTTAAAGGTTTATTAAAAACAATATTTGGAATTACCTTTTCTTCAAGATCGCATTGAATTTTGAATCCGTTTTTGGAAATACATTGTGACAACGCAACGTATAATCACCCGTGAGTGAATATTGTTTCTGTTTCTCTAATAAATAATCCAACGTTTTCTAATGGTTGTCCCTTTGATTTGTTAATTGTCGTAGCAAAAGCTATTCTCACAGTAAACTGTAAACATTTTAATACGAATGGCATATCACGATCTCCTTTGGTGTCTAATGTTATTCGCGGAATATATACATCACCTTACTTGTCGCCTGTTAAAATTTGCATCGCTTCTCCTTCATCATAAATATACACCTGACCGAATTGTGTATTCTTTGAAATTAAACTTGTCGTTGCTTTAACTGTTGTGGGACGACCTTGCTTTGTCCTGCTATTTTTTCAATTACACCTGGGTCTGATGATTAATCACCTTTTGTTTGCGCTAATGAGATCTTTACTATCTTTTTTTTTTTTTTTTTGATACTGTAGCGACTGATGTCACAAAAGTTTTACTTGAACAATCGCTGACTTCGTAACCCCAAACACAACTGTCTAGCACCGTCTCCGACCCCTCCTCCCCCGGGTCTCGCCTCCCCCTTACCGCATCAATCAGTACCTCACTATCAGTCTTCCATGCTGTACTCCGCCCCCCTCAATCGGACCTATCAGTCACTTAAAACAAAAAAGGCTTCAACCTGCTGGCGAGCTGCCTGTTCTGCTTGTTGCATGTCGTTGTTTTAAGAGTCGGGAGCACATTGTGCGTGTCTGCCAAAAGCAATCCAACAACTGCTTAGTTAGAGGTCTGTGGACTTGTTTTAAATGATGGCTCACTGATTTATCTCGCGTGACGTTGTAAAAACAATAATTGTCCTTTATTTCCGGCCCGGGCGTGGTTAAATCTCTTTCTTGCAGGACGTATAACGCTGCTCCCATTTATGAAGTTCTAATCTTTTAATTCTGAGCCCTATTGGACATGCTTTGTTTTCAATTCCACTTGTTCTGGGCTGATTATCACTTTCCTTATTTTCTAAATCTGCACCTAGATTATTGTTTTTCTTTTTAGCATTTTTTTCTCTCCATCGCATTTGGCTCTCTTTTCTCCGCGCTTTTCTTTCGTCTTCGTTTAGTCGTCGACATTTCATTTCTACCCTATTCATTTCATTTCTACCGTATTGACCTTATACACTTTATATGCACTGAGAGCCATGAAGCTGTGTGTGCTGCATGACTGCCTTTACACTACTGATTTTTTTTTCTGCCCGTGGTCTTATCTTGTAAATAGGACGTATCTTGCACCGTGGCAAGTGTCTTTGGTCTCGCTGGTCTTTAAAATTGTCTTCCGAGAGGATCACGTATCGTAGCCTTGCATTTGCTTTCCATTCCAGAATTTTCTTTTATATAGAGAGAGATAATGAGGTAGAAGTAGATAATAAGCAAAAACAATTACATCAAATATTTGAAATACTAAATTGTGTACTTTACAATTTAAGTGTAAATATTCTCTCATATAATAGAAATCTGTCATTTTTCACCTCCGATATAGGTCCTTAGTGACCTAGATCCTCAGTAAAGGATACAAAATAAAATTATATTTGTAAGCACTGACCTTGAAATGGCCTGCAACGATACTCCACATGTATATATTTCAAATATGTTATTTTTAACCTTGTAGGAGTAACTGTTAGAGGGCCAAGACCACTCGTAAAGAATCAAATATCAAAAATATTATCGTATTTATGATCAGCAACCACAAAATAGCATAAAACAACATTCCACGTGCCTATATTACCAATCCCCATTTTTTTCTTGAAGTTTTGTGAAAAGGAGTAACTTTGACCCCTGATATCCCATTAGGGGATCAGCTGATGTGGCATGCACAGCTTCAAGCCCTCCTGACCAGTGCTGAAGAGACACATTGGTTTACTATTTACTTTGTAATTTCCTGCAAAAGATATGTAGTCTAAAAAATTTACTTTTTTGGGGTCTAGAAACCCAAACATGGGGTGTTTGCGTGACTGGGGCAAAAAGCTCAACATCCTGCATAACTAGACTTCAAGATGAGTCTTACTGGCTTATCATATGTTAGCATTTACACATACTGGTCAATCAGGAGACACTGAACAAAATAAGTGATTTGAAGCATATTAAAACATTCATTTAAAATCATATCTAACCAGTAATGGCTGCACATTACTGTGCAGTGAGTACACTTGACTTGAGCATTGATAATTTTCATACTTTTTCTCTGTACATTTAGCATTTGTTTGCTTAGAGGTTGATGCACTTGCTGCTTCCTGAGCAGCTCTTCTTTTCTCCACCCTATTGGCCCGCTGCTTCTCCTCTTTTGTCGGCATCTTTTTGCGTTAAAACTGATTAAGTCAGTGTTTGTGTTGTAATTACTTAGTACGTTTTCTTTAATTTTTCACTTAAGCTGGCACTTAACTCTTCAATCTGCCTCAAGAATGATTTAAAATATGAAGAGGTTGAGGAAGTAACGTTTAAGGTGGTAGGGATGAGAACGGCGCCCATATGCATGTGCCGCACAGCCGCCCTGCTGGCCACTGCCGAGAGTTGATTCTATAATAAAATAAAAATAAAAACAGGAATAACCTTAGAGGTCAATCATCACCCCAAAAGCGGACAGTAGAGGTCACGTAGTATATGTGTACCAAATTTCAGGTCAACAGGTCAAACTGTTTGCGAGCTACAGGTGATTTAAAATCCTGGACAGACAAATGGACAGCCACGGTAGCGTATTATATAAAAAGATAAGGTGCATGTCAGTGATCCAGTCATATGCTCACATTGTCCAAGACACATGTATTTTCTGCTAAAATATTGTTAGATAAACACTTTCTGAAAATCAGAGTAGTGCTTAGAAGTGAAGTGTGTTCAAGAGTATTGCAGCTTTTACATTGAAGAAGGGGCTGTTGACTAATTAATGACACTTTTTGTTTGCTGCTGTTCAGTGTTGACCCTCCATTGGACCCCATTGTATGATAAATATTACCATCTCAACTTTGCAGGGAAACATGACATTATTTTCTCTGCTATCACTGCAAACAACTGACATAAAATATAATTTCTGAGTAGAGAATTCATTTAACAAGTGGGAAGGAATGTATTTTAGTGTATCTTTCCATATGACTTGCACTAAGGATCCAAAATAAAAGTCCAGATCAAACTTCAATGGATCACTCTGAGCCATTTCTGGAACATGCTTTGAATGTGAATTGACGTGAATTTCCCCTTGGGATTAATAAAGTATCTATCTATCTGTCTGTCTGTCTACAAAAAAATTGTATGATACTGGGACATGTTTGCCTATAAAATGGTACATTATTGTTATTGTCATCTTAATGACTTTGTTTGCTTTCTTTGTTCTAGCTTTAACGTCTCCAAAACCCCCAAACCTTCTGAGCATGCCTGGAACAAGTGTGCCCTCGCCCAGCCTTCCAACGTCAGGACAGCCCAACAAAACAGCTACCACATCCCTGGCCTCCCCAAGCCCAGCTCAAACCAGCACCTCTACTCCACATCCTTCTGCAACTGCATCCCAACAAGCCCAGCGAGCTGAGCCTCCAAAGGATCGTGATATTGAAAGAAGCCGTGAGAAAGAAAAGACCAAGGAAAAAATGGAACAGCCTCTGCCTGCTGCTGTGGGTTCGGCTACAACCCCCTCTAGTGCTGCTAGCAGTAGTATCAAGAAGGAAAAACTTGAAGCAGCTGTTTCAGCCACATCTATACCTACCCCAGGAATGGAATATGTGGTTGACCCAGGACAGCTTCAGGCTCTGCAGGCAGCCTTGTCGTCAGAGCCTACTGCTTTATTAACAAGTCAGTTCCTCCCCTACTTCATGCCAGGTTTCTCTCCTTACTATGCTCCTCAGATACCTGGGGCTCTGCAGGGGGGCTATCTGCAGCCCATGTATGGGATGGAAGGACTGTTCCCTTATAATCCTGCTTTGTCGCAAGCACTGATGGGGCTGTCTCCAGGATCCTTGCTGCAGCATTACCAGCAATATCAGCAGAGCCTACAGGAGGCACTCCAGCAGCAGCAACGACAACTGCAGCAGCAGCAAAAGCAGCAGCAGCTTCAACAACAGCAAATCCAGCAACCCAAAGCAAGCCAAACTTCAGCTCCTCCATTAGCACCGGAGACCCCAAATAACCCAGATCACAAAGAACCTGCCAAAGATCCACCAAAAGCTGAAGAGCAAAAAGGCTCTCCTTCCTGTGAAGCCTCCTCTTCTTCTTCCTCCTCCTCCTCAACCTCCTCCTCCTCCTCTTCTTCTTCTTCTTCTTCTTCTTCTTCTTCCCTTCAGAACCATCCTTCTGAGCAGCACGAGACAGAAAGCAAAAGTGCGGAACCTCCCCTTGACCAGTATATTGTCCCGAAGGTGCAGTACAGGCTGGTATGCCGCAAGTGTCAAACCGTCTTCAGCAAGGAAGAGGCGGCAGCCAGTCACCTAAAGTCGATCTGCTTTTTCGGTCAGTCTGTGGCAAATCTGCAAGAGATGTTGCTTCGGGTCCCCACTGCCAGTTCCGCAGCAGGCAGCAGCTTTGACTGCTTAGCCTGTGAGACCACACTGGAAGGGGATGAAGCCCTGAGTCAACACCTGGAATCAGCCTTGCACAAACACAGAACAATCAAGCGATCAGCCAGAAATGCCAAAGAGCACGCTACTAGTTTATTACCTCACTCTTCAGCCTGCTTCCCCGATCCTAACACCGCATCTACCTCGCAGTCTGCCGCTCACTCCAACAACAGCCCCTCTTCCCTGCCAACAACAAAAACAACACCGTCGCTGCCCTCTTCTGTGTCTTCACCGTGCTCCTCTTCTTCTACTACCATGACAAATCCCCCACACGTAACCACCACCGGCAAGTCCTGGCCCCAGGCTCCCCACTCCCAAGCTTTACCTGGGAAGCCCACTAATTCTGCTTTCCCCCCAGTATCCTCACCTTCAACGGTTACCTCAAGTTCATTGAGCACCTCAGGGGTTCAGACCTCGATACCAACAGACGTCTATTCCGACGAGTCCGACTCTGACACGAGTCAGAAGTCGTCGGACAGGCTGGGCAGGCCAGCAGAGGAGCCACAAGACCCCAGCTGTCACAAAGACTGTAGTAGTAGTAGTCATAGTAGTAGTCTTGCTAGTGTAGGAACGGACTCCATCAGATTGTAAAAGAGCTTTCAATGATGGACAATATTTTAAAAAAAGTGATGTTAAAAATGTTTTAAAAATATACAAACCAATTTCAGAAAAAAAATGTGTAAAGACTAACTGCAATTCCAAAGCTTGTAACCAAAAATTAAATGTTAGTGGATTGTTTTCCCATATTAACATGCTGGTTTTTGTTTCAATCCACATACACACACACTCACAGAGAGAGAGAGACAAAAAAAGACCAATGCATGGCTGCAGGTAGGTCTGGAGTACTGTTAGCAGAAAGTAGCGACCACAAAGCGATCAGCCAGGGCCCTCAAACAAATGTATCTCTTGTTTTGCAAAATGGATCCCTGTTAATAGCACAGTAAAAGCCAGTATGTCGTGTATGGGAGAATAGTCTTACATTTACAGTTTTCTTGCTATCTAAGCATTCAGATACCAATGGCTTGCTAAAATAAGAAATAATGTAATGTCTATTTTATTCTCAGGTCAACAGCTCACAACCTTTTTCTGTTACAGAAAAAAAAAAATCATTGTTTTATACTTTTTGTTCCTAACAGGGGGAAAAAAGATTCTGTTTTTTAACAATTAATTTTAATGGGCAGAAAGTTTAAAGGAAAATATTATGATGGCATAGCTTTCTGGGGGATCAAAGGGTAGCTGATCTGCTGAATTTAAACAAACCGTAATTTCAAGGGGAAAATTAGCACTCCCACTTTACCCGGATACAAAGAGTGTTGAGGACTTGTAGGTTTAAAAAAAAAAAAAGAAGAAAAAAGGAAAAAAAAAAGATTTTTTTAAGAAAAAAACTTTCTGTATTTATGATAGATATGAACATTTTTGGTGTTAAGTAGATTGTTGCATTGGAAATGAATTTAAACAGTATGGTAGATTGAAAAAAAAATCTTTGTGTACATTTAGCTTTTGTATTGTCCAACTTAAATGCGCTTCATTTGATGTTGTCTTGATCATTCTGCTAGGATAGATTTAGGGGCAGTAACTGGTCTATATTTTATTTCTGTCCAACTCTCCTCTGTTTCTCACCTTTTTTTTTCACCTGACCTCCTATTACGTTTAAAGGGGGTCTCTTCATTTTGTAGAGACTGAATCAAGCAATTTCTTTGTGTGGGACATTTATGGGTTTTTTTTTTAATTTTTCCTTTTCCTCTTATTTTTTCGTGTGTCATCTTTTTTTTTTTTTTTTTTTCATTTTGGTTATAATAGTTATGACCAAAAGGAAAAAAAAAATACAACTTTGAGGTAAAACTTGGAAGAAGATATTAAATTATTATGTTATCTTTGTGCACTTAACATTTCTGTCTTTCTCTCTGCCTGTGTGGCTGCCTCCTCTTGTGCTACAAAGCAGACGCTTCTTCTCTGTGTAGTGTGGCTGCGGTCAGGTTTTTTTTATTTTTATTTTTCTATATTTTTTGTCTCATTTAAATTTATTTTTTTGTCATAGATGATAATGAAAGAATAATAATTCTCACGCTTTAAAACAAAAAGAAAATCCAAAGACAAAACACTTTCACCATTGGTGCATAAAAATGATGAGAAAAAGAGGCTTCTTTATACTTGAGAATTTGTTGCTGTTTTTAAAAGAAAATGACATTTAAGAAAAAAATAAAGGAGTAATAGCATCCAAGTTGCCATTTTTGCTTCTTGTGTAAGCAGACAGGTGGCTTTTTACGTAATATAACAAAATAAAGTAAACCAAAAACCAAAAAAGGGCACTTGTCCTTGCATTGTGGAGTAGCACCATTGTAGAGCCATTACAGTTTGTAAGATAGAGGTTTAAAAAGCTCTTTGTTAAACTTGGGGCACTTGTGTCATGTTGATCTAGACATCTTCATTTCTGTCACACACAAAAGTCATTTTTTTTTCTTTCTTTCTCAAGAAAATGTATAAGGTCTGGTCTCTGAAGACGTAAGTTTTGCTGCTAATGTAGTTTTTGAAACAAAAACCTAGCTGCATGCTCGTTTTGCTTTTGGCTAAGCTTTAACAAAACCAGAAAAATAAACCAATTTTTTTTCCTGCCTCTGCTATTTCCTTTTTTCTTTTTCTTTTTTTTTTTTTTCCTTGTTGCAAAACGGAACTTTGAAGACTGTGAATATGCTTTCCAAAGGACAGTTTAGATGACTGTCTTTTTATTTTTTATAGTAATCCAATGTTGAAAGCCAATGATCTGTGTTATTTGTACAGGGCAGTGCATTCCGAAGTGTCACGATGGAGAGGGATTTCTTTTTCTTTCTTTCTTTGAAAGACTGATTTTGTTTTTCTGTCGATTGCAAAGTGGCTATAAGCTGTTGGGTACACCTAACATATGTGTTTGCACAAAGTGCAAATCTGTCTCCACTTCTCTCTTTTTTTGTTGTTGTTGTTTTTTAACTTCACAAGTAATTCAGTAAGTCTGTGGAGCCAGGAAGCATTTATTTTACCTAATAAATGACAAAATGTTCTGAAGGGTGACCCCCTACTGGACAACATAGTGTAGACTGTTGAACAAGAGGGCTATGAGGACAAATCAGTTTGCTAGAAAGGCCACTGAAGAGAAGGCACCATTTTGTACACGACGAGGCTTTTTTCATTTTCATTCACGTGACTGACAAGCGTTGACGCTGTTCGCACAGACCGCCGGATTCAGACAGGGAGCTGTCTTTTATGAAGTGTTATCAAAGAACCACCCTTGCAGGTTTATTTTATTTTTTTCCATTTCTGAAAGTGCAATGGAGACCCAAAGATTTATTGTTTTGTTTTGTTTTGAAGGTATTTTGGATGGTAAAAGAATTTAAAGAAGGGACATATTTTTTAGAGGTTCTATAATTGAACTAAACAAACCCAAAAGACTGAAATACATTCTGCATTGTACTGTAGCCCCAGGTGTGCACCACATTCAAACGAAGTGCCACCACGGGTACTCTGCCCCGATCGGAATCGCTCTAAGACAGAAAGCTGTGATGTTTCTTTTTTTATATTATTTTTTTAAAACACTTATTTTACGCCTCCTATCGGCACACACCCCAAAATATGGCACTCTCTCATAAAATAATAAAGATGCGTACAGAGAGAGAGATGGAAGGGAAAGGGAAAGAGACAGAGAAAAATATCAATAGTCAGCATGGCAGTTTCTCCTGTTTTCTGCGTTCAGTCTGTAATTTTCTGAAAAATTAAACGTTTTTTCATGAAATTGTTTATTTGTATGCTACTTTGTTTATATATGTTACATTTTCATCATATAAATTGTTATCACTTTAACACTAGCTTTATATTTGAAATACTGAAGTTTGTTTTTTTTTTTTATTATTCTTTTATTTGTATTTTTTTTTATCTTTATATGATGACTTGGCCACTTTATTGTGTTTTGTTTTCTGTATTTTGTGTTTCAATAGACTGTTTAAATTCTCGTTTCCAAAGTGTATTCTGTTTGGACCAGCGTTCAGACAGAAAAGAAAGAACTGTGTGTGACCCAGGAGAGCCTTTGTTCAGTTTATCTGATTTCATTTTAACGACTTGTGGTTTTTATTTTATTATTATAATTATTATTATTATATTTTTGTTAAGGTATATTTTGCATGTAAAAATGGCACCAAAAGTACTGAACCGCAAAGCTGGATAAATACGGAGGTGAAAAAAAAAAACAAATTTATATTTTATTTGGATGTTGTTCTTTTTTTTTTTTTTTTTTTTTTTTTTTTTTTTTTTTTTTTTTTAAAGATTTAAGCACTGAGCATATTTTTTTTTCTTTTAAATTAAATATATGAATGTGGCCAAAGCTTTATGCAGTTAAAAAGATGTAAGGTGGTGCCCTCACTCAAGAGTACATTTTATTACGGCACAATACACGAGATGACAGCTGGATACTTTGAAAAGAACTGTCAACACAGGTTGACTTACTTGATTTTCACTGACATTTTACAAACACAAGGTATTGCTCTCAAAGAAATCTGTTGCCCACTGTGAAAATTAACATGTATACATATATATATATAGATATATTTAAAATAAGACATCAACTTTTTTTTGTTAAAAAAAAAAATAAAAAGAAATAACAAAGAAATTATTTGGGTGATTTTTGGCAAGATGATGTTGAGTTTGTGGGCAGTTCAAACTGGGCTGGTTTTGCTGGCTCCAAGATCAGAACACTGTTAAAGATGGCAAACTCGCTGACTCTGGAGCCCAGTGGTACAATAGACGTACAGAAAGGAAGAAAAAGTCAACAACCTGCAGCGGCATTTTCTGCAAGCCCTTCTGTTGCAATTCTCTTTTTATGTTGGATGCGGAGTTAAAGTGGCAGAGAGGTTCAGTGTGTTTTTGGTTTTTGTGTTTTTGTTTTTTCCTTCTTCACATTTTTGTCATTTATTATTGGGTTTCATTTTTCTTTCAATTGTCAGCAGTGTTCTCCAGTCAGAGAGCAGCTTTCTGGTTGAGTCAGCCTCAGCTGGTCCGGTATAGAGTGAGTGTATTAAAATTGCATTCCTAAGAAGTTATTAAAGAGAAAAAAAACTAAATAAAACACAAAGAAAACCAAGCAGTTGCTCCAACTAAAAGATGAACTGTTACGTGGAGCCCAGATCCTTCAGCCCTTTTGTGACTCCTGGTGCCACAGTTTAATTTTCTTTTTCTTTTTTTTTCCTCTCTTTTCTGAGCCACATACCTGGTGGCTCGGTGGCTCCAGTTTGCCCACCTGAGGGTAGAAAAAAAAAAACAGCCTTGCAATGTACAAAAAGAGCAAGTTAAACCAAAAATGTTGTTCTTGATGTCTTTTCTATACTGTAGTCTTGTTAGCTTTTTTGTTACTGTAATTATATGATGAAGATTTCAAAACTGTACCAAATTACATGGAGAATAACATACAGAAACAAAAACCACGTGGAACTTCAAACTTTTAAAGAAAAAAAAAAAACTTTTGTCACAAAAAACCTTGTTGTCCTAGTTAAGTTGATTGTAGATGGTAATTGAATATACTCCTTTGAAAATATTTCATCAAGTATGTTTCTTGCTCATTGTGATACATTAAAAAAAAAAGTATGAGCAAAACCGGTGCTGGATCCTGTGTTTCATTGCCCAATGCCAACAGTGCTCATCTCTTTTGCTCACTTGCCTGATTGCATTGCTGTGACGAGTGCACAAATGGGATACTGCGGAGCAATGAAAGTTGAGTGTCGTGGGGAATGCGAGTGTGGAAGGTGCTGTTGTGTAGCAGTGAGCACTAATGAGAAATAATGATAAACCTGGGTGTGAATCTTAGGAGTGTGGGTGCGACTGGGTGGGACAGTGAAAATGTAAATCTGAGTGATATAAAGCACAACTGGGTAGTGCGGCACTAGTAACTAAATGCTACCAGTTTTTGTTAAATTTAGCAATAGCTTATGCAGTGAAAGTCAACTGTTTAAATGGGCTGGGAACTGTTTTTGCAATGAAAATATCTGTGTAAAGCATGTTTCATAGTGAGCAAATGTTTTTTAAAATAATAAAAGACCAGTATTAGACAATAAAATAACCAAAGTCTTGTCATGCCACCACAGGCAATCCTGACTCTCTCTACCATCGACTGAGCATTGGGCACAGCATTGTGAAAGACACTTTGGTTTCAAAACACTTTGCAAGCACAAATAGTTGAAGTGAATGCAGATATCATCGGAAGAATCAAGAATGATATACGAATGGCTCGACCAAAATAAATAAATAAATAAATAATGGACAAACAGGTAAAATTACCAGAAAATGCCTGAGGGACCACTGAAGCTGTAGGTATTCATTCCAAACCAAAACCCAGCATATTAACTTCTTTCCTGCTCTTATTCTGCAATCACAAAGATATTTATTGACTTTTGTATGAAATTTTGAAACCACTGTAATCATTGTCAAAGACTATAATATTCTTTTTCTGTGGAGATGCCTCCCTTACTTGTGTCTGAATGTTAACATTTCACAAAGAGAGAGTAGACATTAGGGGAGCAGCTACTTGTGTATCATGTTTATCTGTCTCCTCAATAGCAAGCAACAACATAAATGAATCACACCAGATATGACCAGGAAAACCCATTCATTTTTGTGTATAAGACACACAAATGCTTGTTAAATCCATATGATGTAGGGTGATTCCTGACAACGTTTTCTACTGTAACTCAGAGAAAACAAAACATTTTTTATGAAGATAGTGGCCCAGTTAAAGTTAGGAATTGGTTGGAATGAAGATCTACATCTAAAGTGGTCCGCAGCCCCAAATCCAAGATCCAAATATATGTGAAGGATGGGATACAAAAGTCCACTACATGACCAGTGCACTGAAGGTGAGTGCCATATAATCACCAACTAAGAGAAGTTCCAGTTGACAGACAGAAGGCATAAGCAAAGAGCTTGAGCTGATGCAAGCCGTGTCATCCCCCATTAAAGAAATACTGGTGGAAGAGGCTAAAACAGCAGGAAAGTACAATTCTTTTTTTAAATTATTATTTTTAATGTAATCAGAGTTAATACTTCTGAATTCAGCATAAGTTCATTAGAATTTTGTAAACTCTTTTATGGGGTGCAAGGCTGAAGAGGTTCTTTCAAAAGGCAAATTTGGGGATCACACTCACAGTCTGTTTCTGTAATTACTTCAAATTGTTTAGGTCATTTTTTTTAATTCATTTTAAATGAATTCTTTAAAGCATGTAAAAATAGATGCATAAAAATTCCAGGCTTAATGCATTGTCTTCTGCACTGGAAACAGTCATAGACAGAGTTAAAGGAAACTTTACTCTGGAAGAAGAAGAACTGGAGCAACCCCAAATTTTAGAACTCTCAAGGTGCAATCAAAGCCTGTTGTACAAATGTAGCAAAATAATTTGAAAACATTTTGTCTTGAATGCCCCTGTCTCAAGTTACACCACTGACCAAGTTTTTCTGCACTGTCATGCAATGAGTCATGTGTAGTGATGAGCGAAAAGATTCATGAAAAACTGAATTTGGAGAGAAATGCAGTGTTTCTCTTTGCAAAAAAAACTTGCAAAACAAATTGTGTTCCACTTTCAATAAAATGTACGCCATTGACACAAAACGAACGATTTTTAGTCCTGTCTGGGAAGCTTTTACATGCTTAGTGCAGCTTGCTTCTACCTATCATCTAATATTTAAATAAAAATCCATAAGGAGAAAAACAAATGACTGGACTCATTTCCAGATGTGATTTTACCGAGTAAACACGTAAAAAAGAAATCAAAATAAAAATAATAGTGATCGATTCCAAACGAGAGACAAGAATCGAAATCAAGGACAGAGAAAGAGGTTAAAGCAAACTAAACTCTAGAGAAGCTAAAAAAATGATGGTGAGTCAAGTTAAAGTTAGAAAATGGGATTTATTAGAAAAGGGAACGAACCTTAACAAAACTGATAAAGTCATTTCTCAGTGTAGTCTCCACCCTTCTAATGCACTTGCGCCACCTGCCTGGAAGTGTCTGGATTCCAGCAGAACAAAAGGTTTTGTCTTGTCCTCACAATCACTTGTGCACCCGAGTTATTGTCAAACACTACATGCCAAGGGATACTACATTCACTAGTGCAAGTTACTGTGACTTGTTGAAGACCAATGTGAAGCCTTCTATTTGACTGCTGTCTCAAGGAGTCCTTTTGCTTCAAGACAATGACACACTGCTAAGAACACCAAGGCTTGTCTGGAGAAACTGAAGTTTGAGGTATTGCCACATCCTCCTTATTCGCCAGATTTGGCACCGTGTGATTTCCACGTTTTTGCACCACTAAAAAAACATCTGGGTGGTCGTCGATTCAAGACAGATGACAACGTGAAGAAACGAGTGGTTGCGAGGACAAGACAAAACCTTTTATTCTGCTGGAATACAGGCACTTCCAGTCTGGTGGCGCAAGTGCATTGACGAGTGGAGACTACATTGAGAAATGACATTATCAGTTTTGTTAAGGTTCGTTCTATTTTCTGATAAATCCTATTTTCTAACTTGAGCTTGACTCCTACTGGAAATTGTGATAACTATGAGATGAAGGCTTTTTTTATCCACAGATCAGATAGAGAAAGGAACCTCCAGGCACCCTTTTTAACCATCGTGCTGTTAACCTGCAAATCACAACCTACTGTAGGATGCCATACCTAGAAATGTGAGAATTGTAATGAGTCAACCAAAAGTTGACCATGACACACAGAGTCCACTTGCCAATTATGATGATAACTTTGGTGATTGGAATCCTAAAGATGCTTCTGAGTCCAAAAAGAAGCTTGAAGCACCACAATGCTAAGAGAGTACATATCCTCTGCAATCAAGAAAAAGGAATGGACCCTTGGTAGGTAATGGGGAAGGGGGTATTAGGCTTCCTGTGTGGTGAGATTTTTCGGTGGCGAAAGCATAGTCTTTCTGTGCTGCTTCACGGTGATGTAAATGAGAGGTAAAAACAGAATAGAATTTACTGGTGTGGAGTTGATTATTTGCATTACGAAGCTGCAGACAAGAATATGGGTAACAAGAAACTGTGAATAAGACTTAGGAAGCAATAAACTTAAACCCTCCAAAAAACTCTTTTGAATGAGTTTCGCATTTCACAGTTGTGAAATTATTTGCAAAATGAATGTTAGTGTGTGTTCTGTGAACCTGCATGTGACTCAAAACGTAATTTCAGTAATTATTCGTCATGTAGGATTGCCTTTAGAGTTATTTTTCACTTCTAACCCCCAATGAGATACTTTCCATTGAGCACTGGAAAACAGCACAAAGGTCTGGTCTTATTACAAATAAGACAATCAAAAAAGTATAACAGAAAATGAGCATTTTAAAGGAGAGAGAAGGACAGGCAGATAGAGAGAATTGTGACATCATCCAAAAGGATAAATTCAACTTAATGATTGATTAGAAAATAGGGCCAGAAAGGCAAGATACCAGAGACACGGGCATAGACAAAAGGTTCAAAAACACTAGAAGCTGGAAAAGCTTGAATATCCAAAAAAAAACAAAAAACTAAACACTAAAATAGTATACAAACAAGTGAGGAAAAAGTCTCAAGTGTCTACTTATTTATCATACTACAATATGAACGAATTTTAAAGGTTTATATGGTCATTACTGTCAAGTGTATAGAGTACAAAGCAATTTATGGTTTTAGGCAAATGTATCATTTTTTACCTTTGGCAAACAGCAAAAAAAACAATTTGGGAAATGGAGGCATAAAGGAGAGCGCAAAAGCACACAGCCTGTTATTGGAAGAGGAAAAAAAAATGTAAGCCATGCAAAAACGCCTGTACTATAAGGAATAGAACCCAAATATTAAGGGTCATGTACACTAATAAGGGTGGGAAAAGGTTTTCAATGTATCTCGGTCTTATAGTTTAGGACAAATAGTTGAAAACCAAGAAGGCTAGTCTACAAAGGCCCATAATAAATCTTTATGGAACACGTTTTAAGTATTCTTCATCTTAATTTAAATATATTTTGTTTTGATTTTCTCAGAAAAATTAGGATTATCACAAATAAGACAATGAGCACAACTTCCCATTCACTTGTCCTAGTGTTTTTCATTTCATTTCTTTAAAATCAACTCCATGTTTAATTTATTAATGAGTCAATGTTTGCTTTGCTTAAAGAGTTAAAAAGTTCCTTCCAATAGATTTTACACGATAAGGGTAAGAGGACTTCAAGCTTTTCATATGTGGAACAGGGATAGGTTCAGGTTGAGATGGCTTAGGATAAAAGTTGTCTACTTGGGAGTGGAAGTTTGCAACATTATACTTTGTGTTATAGAACAGAATGAGTTAGAAAACCTTTTTACTTTCTTGTATACAAAGTATAGGGAAAGTATAGCAATCGTCCAAAAATTTGATTTCGATATTTTGATGAATCTTAATGTTTTAGACCTCCCTGAGTCCAGAAATACCATTTTTGGAATTATGTCTGTGTGTGTGTATATGTAACTTGAAATTTAACCAAATTTTGTATACAAGTATTAGGTATAAAACATAGATTTCTATCAACTTTTGAGCTATTTCTGCTAACTGGAAGTGGTACTTTACCTGAAACGTTTCCCCAAAAGTATTAAAAATATGATCATTTTACATCATATTATGAGAAAGCACCACATTCTAAGCATTTTTTGTAACTTTGCATTTTTACAAAAAACGGCTGGTTTTCGAGATAATTACAATTTTCCATTTGACGTTCAAATGGTAATACATACATATCTGATTGCGTTTTTGTTTTACGTAAACAAAATTTTGTGTACAAGTATTACATTCCACACATTACTAAAGTTTCTTGCAACTTTTGACCCACTTGATTTGTTGTTGATGGTTCTTTTATGTACATAATATAAAAATATAATCATTGACTTGCAGTTTACTCCTCAAATATCCTTCCCCATATGTATCTCAGTATACGAGAAAGTCTGGGGACACCACTCCCAATTTTTTTTCATTACAAATATAAGTTCATATTTTCTACATTTTGCTTAGAAAACCAAAAGCAGCACACAAACATTAAGTTTTAATAGGAGGCAGCTCCTACACAGGCGGAGTATTATATGTGCCCTTAACTGGCTTACTTGACACATGCGGGAGGCTCATGGAGCCAGTTACAATCTAAGTGATCTTACGTAGGTAAGCTATCATTAAAAGGTTTGCCTGAGAGGACAAAGTTAAGTAGCAGATCGAGCTGAAGTTCCAAAAGGGTTGTTGGCAGCCCTTTAAGTACCTGAGCCTGTTTATCTGTCTTCATAATGAGGATAGGATGTCAATCAGAAGCCTTCTGGTTAGTACACAGGCCAAACGGAGCCCTTTGACATGGGCAGAGGTGTTGTACTTAGTGCTTTTGGTGTTTGGGTAATCGTCTATAAAAAAAAAAAAAAATCATACAGCCACATCATAGTAACCACTGTACAAATTTTAACAGTTCAACAAGTAGGGTATTACAGTCATTTCTTAAAAGCTTTAAAAATACAATAGTTTTTTAGAAGACAGTCCAGAATCCAACTAACACAAATGAGAAGGCAATTCAGAACACGGGGGTTTGTGTGTTTTGAAAATCAATCTGGGGGTTGAGTCCCTTCACGTCTCCTTTATATTGCCTTCATGTTTCTGCTTCATTGTGTTTTGCAGAAGAAGACACAATTTAGAATGAAACAGGGTGTTTTGATGTGTCGATGAGCAGAAGTTTCATTGCTACTGCATAGTTTAAGTAGAATGCCCAGAGGGGACTGGGCAATCTCGTGGCCTGGAACCCCTGCAGATTTTATTTTTCTCTCCAGCCGTCTGGAATTTTTTTTGTTTTTTCTGTCCCTCCTGGCCATCGGACCTTACTTTTTTTCTATGTTAACTAATGTTGTCTTATTTTAAATTTCTTATTTTGTCTTTTATTTTTCTTTTCCTCATTATGTAAAGCACTTTGAGCTACTTTTTTATATGAAAATGTGCTATATAATTAAATGTTGTTGTTGTAGTTTGTTACAAAGTCAATAGGAGCTTTTTCTTGGCTTGATTTTTCGTCCATGCTTGTGAGGTCAGTGGTTCTCAAATCCAGTCTAAGGTGACCCCTTTGGCGGCAAGTGTTTGCCCTAACCAACCTCTGCTTTCAATTGGACTCCCACTTTAACTAAGCAAGCTGTTATTTTCCATGTTCTAACTCTGGTCGAGATGCCAGGGCATACTGCTGGGCCAGAATTTCCTGGACAAATACCCACACAGAGAAATAACACAACCAGGGGAGCTCCGAGACAACGCTGCTGTCACTATGTAGTTATGTTACTGATGTCAAATTGAGAACTCTGCAATAAGAACAAAGACAGAAATGTAAGAATGCCTTTTATTTGGTGGAAACATATTTGCAGTGAAACAATGTAAGAATAAATAAGAAGTGTGCGCACTGCTGCCAATATCCTTCCTGACAATCTTATTAGTATACATATTTCCCAAGAATAAACTACAGTAGACTAGAACTGGGAAGGTACCATATAGAAATTATATACAATGAAATGAACCAAACATTTTATAAACATGTACAAAATTATATCTTTTTAGGAAGACATTGATTAAATGTAAAACAAATGTAGCTGACTTAAGTGCTTTTGGACACACTACAATACTCTTCAACATATGCACTGATTAGACCATCCTAATAGCCCTGCATTGTTTAATATGTTAATTTTGATAGATTATGGATATATTTATTTATTTGTTTATTTTACTTCTGACAATGGTGAGTTGGCCTTTCAAAAAACTGCTAAAAGAACTCTTACAAATGTTGGCCTTTTCATGATTTATTCATAGTGCATCACATATTTTAAGTATTATATTTGTTCAGAGCTCTGGCTGCTTTCCATAGAATGCAACTTTTATTAAGTTTTACATATTTCTATATATATATATATATTTTTACAATAACAATTTACTCTTTTTGTTATCTTTTTTTTTCCCCGCTTCTTTCTGATGTCATGTGTCGGCACACTGCCACCTGGCCAAAGGGCTCTGTGCCTGCCCTAAGTGTCTGAGCAGTTGAAGGATGTTACTCCTGTAATGATACCTGTAGCACTGAATCTTTTAAGGCTTTCCATCGTAAGATAATATTGAATAACTCCATTACATTTTAGTATTATAGAATGCCCAGGTGGAACTCGTCTTTAAAGCTTGGAACCCAAGGAGGTTTATGTTCTCTGCTGGCATTTTCATTTTGCTTCCCTGGCCATCTAACCATTGTATAAATTATTAAATTGGACATTGACTTTTACCAGTTTAACCATTAGAGACCTCCAAACACAGTGCAGCCCACAGTGCTTATTTGTAAATAGGGCGTGGAGTACTGTAGTTGTCATTTTCCCCCTCAATCTTTTTATTAAATATTTATATGATAGAGATCAAAATCGAGAAGTTATTACATTATTACAAGATAATGTATAAAAGTACAAAACTTCGGATGTGAATATCAGTACAATATGCACCCTAGGAACCAAGTTACCCGAACTATTCTATAACATTTCAGTAGTTATTTACCACTCTAATGCTGATCTTTCTGATCATAAAATAGGTCATTACGATAGCAACTGACAAGAAGAATTCATAATTAATTGCAAAATTATGGTATTTGAGGGATCCTCTAGTGTGCCTCTTTTCTCTTGCAAGATTTGGCTCAAAAACGAATCAGCACGTCGTCATCTCATAACAAGGTTTGGTTTGAGTTTGGTATTTCTTCCATCCAGCTGTTTTAGCTCAAGACCATCCTCAAGAAACTGTGACATACAGATACACACACAGACATTCATCATCGAGATATCAGTGTTTTCAGTATCGGGACACTAAAATGTCAAGATCCATCAAAAACCAGAGATCGAAGTTTTTGACGAATCTAAAGCTTTCACTTCTACCCCATAGATGATAGGTTATGGAGGGGGAGGGTGCAAAGCAAAAAGAAAGAAAAAAGAAATCAGGAAAACAATAACAACTAAACTAAACAAACTGAAAAGTCTTAATAGATATACAGTACTTAGTTATTTTTTTCCATATTTCATGCATAGAAAAAGCATTGTTTTCATGAAAAAATCAATTTGGGGAACATGTTTGAGCATTTGTGGAAAGATGTGTGTTTGTATGTCTATGGTAAAAAAAAATTGTGGATGCTGTAACTCAGTAATGAATGGACTGATTCTTTGTGTGGACAAACAAATTCTTTAGATTTAACAGCTGATTAGATTTTGGGTGAATTCCAACAATTCAGCTTCAAGCTTTTTGAAGTTCTTCTAAGTGATTCAAACAATGACAAAACCACTGCTCTCAGAAGTTCACATCATTTTGCATACACGCTGTTCTGGCTATTAAGAAATGAGAAATGGCTCAAAAGGTCTGCAGCTCAGACATCCACCTCCTGCTGTAATTCCTAAACCAAGTAAGTTGACCACTGACACTGAGTGTTAGTGAGCCTTGCTCTGATGTTAAAAGCAGTAAAGCAAATTTCTTCCTGTAATAGAACAAAAGGTTTCCTTCCTGTGGACTAAAAATAAAGTCAAAAAACAAAAGGGTAAACTTTTCTGAACACTGATATTTGTTTTTGTACACGAAAGAGATTAACTGTAATCTGTGTCAGGTTAGAAATTCAAAAATTTGTCAGCAAATCTTAATAAGTAACAGACAGAGCCATAACACTGAGATAAAAACAAGCATGGATTAAAAGCAGAACACCAAAAATAAGGCTTTTTAATATCACTTGTTTACTGAGTGAATTCGTATGAAGAACTGAAGCCAACGACACAAGACAAAAACCCAAAAATGCACCACAATTATGAGACGAGTTGTTGCCATAAAACCAGCACTTGAAAGAACTTTGATGTATAAGTAATCAGCCATCACAAAAATCAAAAAGGAGAATTTTTACTGTGACTGGAAGGCAAGTTTTTGCAACAAAAATCAAAACTTTTCTAAACTTTTCTGTATCTGGATGTTGAGCTCTCACCACTCGTAAAAGTACTGTGACTGAAGGGTGCGCTATAGCTACAAAAATCTGAAAAAATTGGAAAAGCACTTTACTATTAGGGCATGCTGCCACAAAAATCCAAACTAGAAAAAGCACTTTACTCTAACAACAGGCCAACACCAAATTCAAGACTCAAAAATGTATTTTCTCTGAAGATGTTTTATGACAAAAAACAAAGATTCAAAAGTAGATTTTTCTCTAAAGGTGTTCACTTCTCAGACCTCATGCTGAAGAATCCGCAATCTCGGCCAAACGATAATTTATTACCGAGCTTTCATGACGTCAGTCATTGAGGCAGCCCTTATTAAGTGTGATGTGAAGCAGACTAAGTCATTGAGTACTAAAAAATAAGAAATGAAATTGCTATGCACCTGCAGTGGGTTGGCACCCTGCCTGGGATTGGTTCCTGCCTTGTGCCCTGTTTTGGCTGGGATTGGCTCCAGCAGACCCCCGTGACCCTGTGTTCGGATTCAGCGGGTTGGAAAATGGATGGATGGATGGATTGCTATGCACTTCAAAATTAAACAAAAAATGAAAACAAACCTCAATGATCCAGCTGTCACCCACCATATTAAAGCCTAAATGTATCTACAATAAATCAAAAAATCTACTATAAATCTATTATAAATAAAAAAAAAGTTTTTAAATTTAGCCCAAATCACAACACACATGTATGACTTTGAAAGAAAGATGTGTGAATATTTAGTTCAGCCCAAGAAGTTTAGTTAGTTAAACATTTTCAAACGCAGTAGCCACAGTAGCTAAACTCCAGTTACAAAGAAACACAGATTAGCGTCAAAGCCTTTTTTAAATTATATGGATGACTATTTGTTTCTGGCAGTTACATACATTTTGGCATAGAAAATGTGTCTCTCCTTTGCGTTTTGAGCTCTGCACCTTCAGTTTATGAGTTGAGGTTGCTCGCCCCAAGGTGATCCCAGCTGTGAGACAGAAGGTGTGTTTCCACTCCTCCTCAAATTTCTAAGTTCTTAAATGAAACAAACCAAAAGTGAAGGAATTAATACAGAATTTGTGTATTCCTAAGCAAATTGATTTGTTAAAATAATAAGCAGGAATTGTAAAACTTAAAATAATAAGTCAGGAATTGTAAAACAAAATTTGACGTGGGAAGAGGTGGATATTTATGGCAACTCTGACCCATGCGTACACAACATTTTGGACAAACTGGCAAGTGATCAAGCAGAGCAATGCAGCTACCTGTTGTCACTTCTGGACAGCAGGTCAGAAATATCTCAATGTTCTGGAAGCCACTAACCAACCAGATAGGCCCTGCTTTCAGTTTTCATTATGTTTTTGCCAACATAAGAAGGCAATTTGCAGCAGTGAGAGTTCTCATAACGGAATCAGAACACTTTACTGCACTAAAACTGCAAGCGTTCGTTCTAGCTGTTATGTTACAGGAAGGGTTTCTTCCCTGGGTTATTTTCATTTTTATTTTTATGTCATTTTTGATTCTGTTTTATGTATTTAGTTAATATGCTATGTTTATTTATTATTCAATATTTATGTATTGTATGTTTAAATTGCTGTGACTTCAAAAAGTTGGACCACCGTAGCATCACTACAGTGGGACTGTACCCTGCCTTTATTTTGAAGGTTTTTTTTGTGAATTTTTGGTATTGTTTATTGGATTTTGCTATTGGTTTATTGAACTTGTTTGCTTTAGATTGTTTGTTTAGTCAAATCATTTTGCCTTTTTGCCCTTTTTCCATTTTTATTCTCATTTAAATAAATTCTTCATTCTTTATTGGCCTTGTTCTTTAGCCAGAGGTTTCATAATTTCTCTCCCTTAAAGTGCATTTTTGTGTTTTTGGGACATTTCAAGTATTTTTGAACTTTTAAAACCAGTGCCCCATTTTGGACCTATGTAGGCCTGAAAGCCTGCCTTTTGAGTTTGGGGTATGGCTGCCTGGGCTGAGGCCTGACTAGTGAAGTCCTGGCTAGGTTTTCATTTATTCTGAGACATGTTTACCCCATTTTCGACCATTTTGTGTTATTACTTCACAACACCAGTCTAGCAGTTAAACAACCCTTTGACCGGATAATCTGTTTACAGACACAGTTGTTTAATTTTATGTTTTCATAAATTGTCAATGATACAGCAGCAGCAACTTTCATTCTGTGTATAAGCCATGCTGTTATATTTATTTTCTGTTTAATTATATAAATCATTTGTATTATTTGTGACATTTTAATTATGCCATTTCTGTTAATTCTTTTCTGTGTATTTATTATGTACCTTCTATACATGTGACATTGTTCTCCTATGTTACTTGCATTTTCTGAGTGGAACTCTCAAGTGGTGGGACCACCCCTTGCATCACTGCTAGAGACCACCATTAACCCATAAAAAGCAGGCTGGGAAACAAGTTTCTTGGGGTTTTTTTGAGTGAGCTTTGTGGTATATTGTTTTAGATATTCTGGGGGTTTTTGACTGTTTTGCTCTGCCTTTTGACTACTCAAATTCATTGTGTTTTTGGGACTTGTTCACCTTGTGATTTCCTCTCAGGCAGCTCCATTTTGCTTTTTTTGGAGTTTTTTCTTGATTTTTTTTTTGTGTGTGAATAAATATCCTCTTTTATAAAGATTCTTGTAGGACTTGTCTCCTTATAAACCAGAGTTTCCTCAGTTCTCCTTCTTGTGACACATGTTTTGAGATATCTGGGACTCTCTCCTGTGATTTTTGTACTTTAAAAGGCTATTCTCCATTTTGATAGGCCCAAAGTCTTCTGTTTTCCTTGTGTCAGGCTGGTCTTGGGGTTAGAAAAAGTGCCTCACCCATTATATTATTTTGTGGTGCCAGAATCATAACACATGCTTTCTGATGCTTGTTACTATTTCTTTTTTAAGGCTTTGGAAGAATCATGAGTTTGAATTTAAAAAAAAATGAAATATTACATTGGTGTTCATCCATACGATCTGTCTGCATTATGTTTTTCATTCCACAAGGAAATTGAGAGTGACATTCCTCTTTTTTTATGAGAAACAACCATAACTAGCCAACGTTGTGTACCCTGCAAAAGCAGCGGTACCTGGAGACCTTGGTTAGGAACAGGCTGTAGTGATTGCCTTTGATCAGGGCTGCCCTCCCATTCAAAACTATTTACTTTAATAGTGCATCTGGCTGGCCAAACTCGCTAATGCATACAGAATGTGTGTCACCCCAGCTCCGTATTTATGACATTGTAATGGTCTAACAGGAGCTGTGATAATTCCTTAGGGACTCGGAGGGAGCATGCAGTAAAAACTACAGGTGTGCCATGTGTGTGGGAGTATGGCTTCTGGCCACATCTGCTAAAAAGGAAAGTGCCTCCACCTTGAGTAGTTTGAGAAGAAAACAGAAACTTCATGCTGTACTTTCTAAATTACCTGTCATATGTTTTCCAAGCATTAATAAAATGGCAGCAGTGTGGCACATAAGTACATTATGCAGTTTGAAGTACATTATGCAGTGCTAGCTTCAAATTGTACCAAAAAAAAAAACAAAACTAAATCTTAGGTTGTGTAACAGGTAATAATACAGAAATCCTTCTAAAGTTTACATTTCATTGTGTCCAGCAGACGGCAAACTTTTTACTTCTGTAATAGCTAGCATGCCATAACCAAAGATCTATAAAGCCGCACTTGCCAACAAGTTTGCTGTTTGCAGGAAATGTATCCTTAATACATTTCTATCTGGGCCCCGTTTTCTTGTTGAAGAACTTATTCTAAAGTAACACATGGGATTCACTGTCCTGATTCCTGTCATAATTTTAAAAATGTCAGTCGTGTCACCTCTCCATTTGCTTCAACTAAACAGGTTCAGTCTTCCTTCATAGCCTAAATCTATGATCTACTCATTAATCACAGTGCATGTTGAATAGCACATGCAGAATTTCATTCTTCTCTGTACATGTGACAGTACTGACCCCATATTACTAGAAGTAGGTTCGTTTCACTGGTATGCTATTATCTGATGTTTGTACTACAAATTGTAAAGCAGTGGTGCTCTCTATTGTTCTCAGATGTCTCATGGCTGATGTTGCAATTTGAAATGTGAAGAATGTTTGCGGAAAAATAGATACCGTAGTGTGTTCCAGTAAGCAAATTCAATCAAAAGAGAATAAAGACAACTGTCCTAAGTAGTGTGCTTTGCTGTGTGTTTACAAGTCAAGCTTACTGTCTCATGGTTTTGTGCCACTGTGTGATTAATTCAATATGCCAAATTACACATGTGAGTCACATTGTGTGGTGTGCAGCTCTCATTCGGGTGTTCATGATGAAATCTGTACTGAATTCAGTAGTGTGTGTACTTCAGTGCTATCATATGAGTCTGCATCATATGATATGGTCAGGGGCCTGCAGGGCACACATGTGACATAGGGAGTGTTGTTTTGTGTACTTAGCGATCATGCATTAAGCTACAACACTGTCTGTGTGAGTTGTACTGTACTCAAGATCTTTTTAGTGTACACATGACCCAACTCCATTCTGAAAAGAAGTTAGCAGAGAATAAAATGGGTGGGCATCTACAGCTATAATCCATTCACACAGACATTACAGAAGGGAAACTGCATGTGAGATAATTTGCTGTTTTAATAAGCTCTTTCATGCATGCAAACAATGAATCATATTGATGGAATATACTGTACCATAGATTGTTGTACCTAATGTGAATCATTATGACCGAACTAAATGCAGTCTTGATTTTACTCATTTTAGTCCACCAGTGCTCACTGATGATGTTGTCTTGGCAAGAAATTTCCCCAAAGTTTGAATACAAATGTATACTGATTTGGAAGGAGACAGTAAGCCTAAGTCAGAACTTTAAGTCGAACAGATCATTCGTGAAAGATAAAAATGCAAACCAGAACTCAGAAATCAAATTCTTAAAGCTTCTTAAACTGGGAAGTCAAAAGCAGAAAAAGGAATTTTAGTGAAATCACTAGTGTATCTCTGAAAATTCAGATACCATGAAAATGCCCAAGCTGACCTTTATGTGTGACCTTTAAGTGTCGTGCATTTTGGAGAATTTTGGGTAAGATTGCCATGGGAACGATCAACACATTTCTTCTGAAATAGCAGCTGTTATGCTAGTGAAATAGCAAGAAATATTTCTGGAGTAACTAGGAGAAATGCATAGTCTAAATCCAAAACAAATGTGAAAACCACAAAATCAGTTGCACCAAAACAAGAGAATAAACCAAAGACAAAAGGTTTAGGTATGAGTCAAAAACCAAAAGGACTTCAGAATAAGCACATCTTTGACAGCAAAAAGGTTTAGAATCTGCAAATTCAGTTAAGAAAGTGATCTTTAGGACCTTTTAATCCATTGCGTTGTTAGCCAAAGGTCTTGCCCCTGACAACATGGGAACTGCTTTAATGATGGAAGACAAAATATGGGTGATTGTGAATAATTTAAAATGGCTGCAAAAATAGCACAAATACAAATAAAAGAAAAAAAAGTCAAAAAGAGTAAAGTTGCTGTGTAATTCTAAGGCATCTCTAAAAAAGATATGAAAAAAAAAAAAAAATTTAATAAATGATCCAATCATAGCAGCAACGCCTATTGAAGCACAAAGATGTAGTCATGGCATTGGGCTAAACATATTCAGTTTCTTCAATCACACTAAACTCCAAAACAAAAGTAAAATTCTTAATTCTTGGGTCCCAAACCCCCTAAATAGATGCATTCCAAACAGGAATTTTTACAAAAAATTAATAAGAACCACTGATCACAATAGAATGTGCTGTGTTTGTTATGTGTCTGAGGTAGAAATTAATTTGAGAATGGTTTTCAGTTATGAATTTATCAACAGTAGCTATAGACAGTAAATGTAATTTCAGTTCTCACTGAACTTATTTACTGTGTGTATATATATATATATATATATATATATATTCACGGCATTCGAAGTCTGTGTCACAATCTGATAGTGTGGCGCAACGTTAGGGGCATCGCTTCTGACGCTGACGTCCGAGGTTCGATTCCCGAGAGGGAGTGCAGTGGAGTGTGTACACCTGATGAGCCCAGAATGAGGGCGAAACACGTGTCGTGTACTCTTTGCATTTATTTGACAGTAAACTATTTCAACCATTCTATGATCTGCTCTTCACAAACTGAGGGCACCGTGGCGGATGTTAGCAGATTGCTGGCCAACCACAAAGCGTTACCTGGTAGGTAACCACCCACACTATCAGATTGTGACACAGACTTCGAATGCCGTGAATGTAATTACCCCGATCTACATGCTGTCAAATAAACGAACCACACGCCGTGGCGCAACGTTAGGGGCATCGCCTCTGACGCTGACGTCCGAGGTTCGATTCCCGAGAGGGAGTGCAGTGGAGTGTGTACACCTGATGAGCCCAGAATGAGGGCGAAACACGTGTCGTGTACACTTTGCATTTATTTGACAGTAAACTATTTCAACCATATATATATATATAATAATAATAAATAAACATTTTACATTTTATTTGGATTTGTTTCACATATTTTCTTTCTTTTTCTTCCAAATTTATTCTGAAGTGTCACCCGCTGCACTCAGGTCCCAATCCAGGTGGTTTGTTGTGTGGTGAATGCTCCCAACCTCCTCCTTGTCCTTCCAAATTGGAATTTTTTCAAAATCCATCCATGTACACTTGGTTTATTGATCTGAGGTTGCGTTGAAGTTGTTTAATTTCATATGTTGATGTGATGCCATTTTGATTTTGCTTGAGCTCTGCCATATTTTATAGTATTTGTGTTTGGTTGCTATAGCCAAAAGTTATGAAGGGTGATGTAACTGTTATGACGGCATGAAGGTCACCGCTCTGCACTTCTGGTTGTCCAAGATTCTGACTACAAAATAAAAACTCTTCACAGGGGTAATAGTGTCTATATTTTGCATTTAAGGCTTTGAATCTCTGATGTGATCCTTCTAGCATCATATTGGGTTTAGTTTATTTAGGTATTTCATTCTTTGAACTCTTCTGTATTCTTTTTTCACTACTCCATCTCCTGGTACTGTTATTCTTTCTAAGAGTCAACCTGGAGTTTCCCGAACAAAATTTTTTGTCAGGACATTGTGTGGTAGACGGTGAGAATGCAGGCCATGCCTTTTAAATGACAGTAACTGCCTAACAGTGCATAACATTTGATATTACAAACAGATGATTTTTCAGTTTTGTATTTAGAATAAAAAAAATACAGATACTCTTCATTGCTTTACTGATCCATGTCTCGGGGCTGTTTGTATGCCTTAGGGATTTACGTTCAGTGAGTAAACCAATTATATGAAAAATATAACCAGAGGCAGATGAGCAGTGTAGGCAGGTAGACTTCAGTTGAAGTGGACATTCAGCAGCAATTTTGTATTTCCAGTTGGCATCCATGTCTTCAACATAAACACGGGTGAAAATTCAAGCAAGTTAAAATATTAGAAAACATGTCTTTAAATAGGGAATTGAAGAACCGGTGGAGCCAGCTATCTAGACATGATGCTGAAATTTGAGAACTTCCAATTTCAACTCAACAACATTTGAAAATATCAGAAGAATAGGAAATGGCAATCCATTGTCAGTCATGAGAGTCCGGGGAGCATTTCATGGGATTTACGAACAACATTAGGGGGAAAACTAAGTTTGACACCACCGCTAACACATATTCCACTTGTTTCCCTAGAATGGAGGAGAATCCTATTGAGGATTGGGGCTTCTGACATTGCATCAGAAGATTTCCGATGCAATGTCAGAAGCCCCACTCCTCCCAGTTGCCCAGGCATAAAAACCTTTGCACACTAGCAAGTCAACAATCAGAATCAGAACTAGTTTTGAGACCAGGATTGGGCTCCTCCATTCTTTTACTGTTTTGCAGCGCAGACATTTGCCATTATTCTTTTCGTGCTTTGGACACTATTATTGAACAGAGCAGCCCTCTCAGGACCTCAACACTCAGTTGATTGTTGCTTTATTCTGTTTACCTTATGTTGGTATAAAATGGCCATTCTCATTTACTTATGTTCTAATATGTTTTCTTTTGTCTTTTTTGGAGATTTCTCACACTTGTGGTCTGCCTTCCACTTACAAGCTTTTATGTTGTATTGCTAATTCTGCAAATCAAATTACATCACAGAACTGGAAAATGATGAGTCTGAATAAGGAGCTTATTATCTCCTCCTTTTTTTTCCTTCTTCAGCCTTGTAGTACAAGCTCTTTCTGCCTTACGAAAAGATGGCCTGCTGAAGGGTGACACAGCTAACAATACACTAAGCTTCTTTCTCTCCGTGTACTTTCTGTGGTGGCATGTCAAATTGAAAACCACAGTAGTAATGGCTCCCAGTTCCTCTTCCTCCAAACTGGTGGGCACAGTAGCAGCAGGAGAAATTATATTTAAACAATTACTCTTTAGACAAATGGGGGTTTGGGAAAATGTGGAAGCACCTAACAGGCAGCATGTGAAGCAATTACCCCAACCAGGGGACCAAAATGAATGTTGTATGCTTTGTCAGGTTGCAGGAAGAGTTGTGGCAATATATGTCAAAGACTGGACGCCAGATATCGGAGGAACGATTTCACGCAAGATGTGCAGCTCTGACTCAGCCATCACAATAGAAAAATCAAAAGGGACAGCAGGACATGAGGCTTAGCGGCATGTCAGCTGCTCTCAAGTCAGTCAGACTAAAGCTTTCACGTATGTCTATTTTAACTTGAGCTTTTCTTCCTTTTTTTTCTTTTCTTAAGATCCTGAGTTCTGGTGTCGCCTGGCTGCTATCTCCTCATTAGCATTGAAGTATGTGAATTATCCCAACCTCAGGCTGGAATCAATCGAAAGTCACACCATCTAAATGAAAGCAGGCAAAGCCCACTTGCACTCATGTGCAACACATTTGCTATGTCTGTAACTTATGAAGTGCTTTGTTCCTCACTAAACAATAGCTTAAGGGTTTTATGAGAGACTTTTTTTTTTACATTTTTTAAAGACTGGCTGGGAGAGAGTGTGGCTGGGGGATGTAGTTTTAAAGGAAGGATTTCCCTGTTTTTTTGTTATCAGTCATTGTTCGCAAATGAATGTTCTCGGTTTGGCTCTCATAAGACATTATCGTCATTCACACTATGATTCCTCTGATGAGGTGGCTAGAGCCGCCCCCACTGGGGCCAGTGTGCGGTGGATCTCACAGTTATGCCTCTCTGTTTAATCCCTTCCTACACACTCCTCGTTAGCACCAGGGTGCAGCACACAAAAGAGGCAGAATGGGAAATAGCAGCTGCTAAGGTGGCTTCACTCTGGGCTTGGCTGATAATTTGTCCAGGATGAGTCCGGCCAGAAAAGTGTCTGCCCTGCAGGTTTCTGGGTCGTAGTAGCCATCGCATGTTCATTAAATGGAAGTCTGCTTCATGCTGAGCCCTACAGGGAAACAACATGCCAAGCACACCTGCCTCATCACACAGCGGCCATTCGGCTTCTGTTACTCTTGTTAACTGGCAGCTACTAAACTGGCAGACTTTTTCAGGTCACTCATGTCACTTTCAATATCTTGGATCGTGCAGAGGCCGTCCTCTGATTAGTTTTGAAAGAGCACAATTTTGAGCAAATCTTCAAAATGATATTTTATTCCCACATTCAGTTAATATTACAACAAGCTGTTGGGCTAATTGAATAAAGTAGAATAGTTCTGAAAAACAGCTAAATAGAAAATAGTATCTTAATCTTTGTAGACGACTGGAGATGAATTGTTTTATAATCTTTGACAGACTTTTATAGATGATTGAATGGAATTGAAAAATGGGTTAATTATTTAATTAAAGGATAGAGCAACAATACTATGTTTTTTTTTTTTTCTAGAACAGGGAGAAATAAAAATATTCAGAATTAATTTTTAAAAGCCTGTTTTCATGTAGGGAGGCACGGTGGCGCAGCGGGTAGCGCTGCTGCCTCGCAGTTGGGAGACCTGGGGATCTGGGTTCGCTTCCCAGGTCCTCCCTGCGTGGAGTTTGCATGTTCTCCCCGTGTCTGCGTGGGTTTCCTCCGGGCGCTCCGGTTTCCTCCCACAGTCCAAAGACATGCAGGTTAGGTGGATTGGCGATTCTACATTGGCCCTAGTGTGTGCTTGGTGTGTGGGTGTGTTTGTGTGTGTCCTGCGGTGGGTTGGCACCCTGCCCGGGATTGGTTCCTGCCTTGTGCCCTGTGTTGGCTGGGATTGGCTCCAGCAGACCCCCGTGACCCTGTGTTCGGATTCAGCGGGTTGGAAAATGGATGGATGTTTTCATGTACAGCTTGGCAGCACAAGGATTTGCACTAACATCTTGGGTTCAAACCTTGACCTGGCCACTGTCCTTGTCTGCACATTGTCAGTGGGTTTGTGTGGGTTGTTCTGTGGTTACTCAGTTTTGTCAGGTTAACTGGAGATCCTCTTTTTGATCCAACGAATGAAATTGTGGTTGAGGTTGCAAGAGGGTCCTAAGATGATCAGACACCCAGTCCAAGTTTAGTTTTTGCCCATTGCTGGCAAGATAAGTATGGGTCCCCAGTGAACTGGTTTGACAATGTTATGTTTTAACGTAAAGGAGTTATGGGGCACAGGGGTTTACCCTGCAGGCTCACAGCTTTGTACCTGGGTTCAACGTCTGGTCCCTTTCAATGTGTAAATCCGAATGGCCTCCATCTACTTGAGTTTTCTTCAACGCCTTTGGTTTCATTCCTTGACAACGCAGGTATGATTGAGTGGACTGTTACTGCAGTCCTGCTAGGACACTCTCAGGTAGACCCAGGAAATGGATGCGTGAAAAATTTCAATAGACCCCTAAATGTATAGCTTATGTATTCAGAAAGGTTAATTGAAATTTGAAGAAGTTTATTTTAAGTTTGTATATTCTCGCCATTTCTGTATCGGTTTTTCTTGTGGTACACCGTTTTTTTCTCTACATACATCAGCGATTCTGAAATGGCCCTGTATAAAGGTGAGTGTGTGCATGAATGGGGTCGGCCGTGGACTGGTATGTCTTGCAATTCATGTTTTTTTTTACCTTAAGGAATACTTTTGGCCACATTATTTTTGAGTTTTTAATTATTATTCATGTTGTTTTTTTATCGATCTGTTAGCGATGTCATCAAAGAACCATTTTGTGTACACCCTGCTTTTTTGTTTGGTGTTGACAACAGCAGTCATTGTGGGTCACGTGATTGATGGCGGTGCCGCATATACCATCGTGGTTATGTACACTATTTAAGATGGCATCATCAGCATTTGATATTTTGGATCAAATAAGTAAAGTCAGGGCTGGATTAACCATCAAGGAAAATAAGCGTGTGTTTAAGGGCATCAAGGGAAAGCGGCACTACAGAAGTTTTCCATTGACGGATGAACTGTGGCCCATATGGTGCAAAACTGCAAATGGTGAAGGTGAACCAGTTTTCATGAAAAAAGGATCCCACATTAAATGAAAAAATACATAATATATAGACAATAATCGAAATAATAATAAAATAGTAATGATAGAGGTTAATGATATATTAATCTTGGAAATACTACAAAATTGGAATCTGGTAACTGCCACAAGGTCCACCAAGGCTCATGTGGTCATGCTTGTCTTGGTTATGTTCACTGTCCCATTGAAAGTGAGTACAGCTCATATATGTAGGGGCACCAAAATCTTTTAAGTGCTTAGGGCCTCTAAAGGTCTTAATCTGGCCCTGAACAAATTCCTTTGCAATTCTCAATGAGTTTTTTAGTGAAAAGATTTTTCGTTACGACCGAAAGTCTTTTGTTTTTTGACATTCAGCAATTTCATTTTGTGCTTTGGACTTTGCTGGTCCTGCTTTTTGATTTTTCTGGTGATGAAGCTCTGCGAGGCCAGCATGACATCACAGAGCTGTAGCACTGCTAGTGGGTGGACTGCAGGACGAGTGACTACCTGGGGTGTAACAGTGCCCATGAGTCTAAGTGAACTGATGACCACCCCATAGAGTTCTGGGTCAGAAGGCTGGATTTAAGCTGTGAGAAAAATCAGTATGAGGTGGAAGTGGCATGTTGTCCGGCTTCCAGCTTATTCCCTGAGCGGGCTTTCAGCACTACAGTCAGGGTGGTCACAGATAAGAAGGTCCAGCTGTCCTTCATAAAAAAGAATGAGTCCTGGATCAGCTGCCCATACTGCAGAATGCTGGGACAAGATGGTTCCCTTATCTGTTCCTCTTTATTGTTCTCCCTCTGTTTTTCTTTAACTGTTATGAGCCAGGCATGTAATGGATAACATTTAGAGAGCGACCTGTTCTGTTAGATGGAATTCTTATTTATTTATTCTTCAGTTGGCTTTGGCCTTCTGATACCAACAAGCCAAACAGGTGTGCAGAAATGAGGCAAGCTTAAGTCAATTCAAGTTTGCAGGTATTCTGCTTTTTTGATATTCATTTTCCCAGATCACCAGGTGTTTATAGGGAGCCACTGTATTTACAACCAGCTTTATCCCCCACTTCCTTAAACACAGCAAATGTTTTTGAGATCAGGGACTCTCTTTGGGACTTCTCCCTTTTTTAAAAGCAAGCTGTTTCATAGCTTCGGTCACGTTTCTGGCTTTATGATCTGTAACATGAAGCACAAAAGATGAAAATCCCCACTCACTTTTTACAAGCGACTGACCAACCGCGCTCTGGCTTTAGCAGAACCATATTTGCCAGCCATACTGAGCCAATTAACACGCAATGTTACATCCCGAACGAATTAAAGGGCCATAATGGGATAAATGGGAAAAAGCCAGGCGGTTTCCTCCTAACTCCAAACCATATGGCAGCTCCTCTTAGGGAGGGCATTGTGCCCTCCTCTGCAAGCCTCAAAGTGTGAAATTGGGTTAGAACTCATACCTCATCTCTTTAGCAACGCATCTCATCTTATGAGGTCCCCTAGCCTGAGGACAAACAACCCACCTTTCAGGAGAGGCAAGCATATCTAATTATCACTCCACAGCACACACATGCAAGCTGCTAAGCCGCTCACTAAGCATGAAACCCAGCCAGGGCGGGCAGTGTCACTGTCAGGCCAAGTTTTATTAAGTTGCTGAATATACAGTACCCATTCAGAGTATTTCCCTTCTCGATGGGGTCTGTGCTGTGTCGGCCGCAGGCGCGATAAGGAAAATCCCATCTAATGATAACAAGTCTCTATAAGGATATGCAGAATGAAATTATCAAAGCAGCAGGAGGGGGTACATTTAGAGACAAGGCAGCTGCTTTCATTCTTCTCTTTCTTGCGCTCATTCTCTTTGTGTTCCTCAATACAGCATTTCAACGTTTTCCACCATCTGACTGAAAATGCAATTATCTCATTTTTTATGGCAATTCATAACTTAGAGTCTGAGTGGCAAAACAGAACTGTCACACATTTTACGGTTTTCTATATTTCTTTCTTAACCAAACAATTGCAACAATTGGCTGCTGTTGTCTCTAATTGTTCCTTTTCTACTACCCCCTAACCTTTGCTATATTTGGCTGTGGTGTGAGTCCTAAAATCTCTCAATGCTCTTCACTTTCATTTTATTTCCTCCACTCCTAAATGTAAAAGGATTGTACAACCCAATATATCATATTGTGGTTAAATCAATTTGAATCTGAACTTTGATTAAAAGTATAAAGGAGGCTTTATTTGTTCTAAATGCACAGCCCTCTGCTTCTGGTAAAAAGCCTAGAAAGCTAAATACCCAGTGTACAAATATGAACTCTTTTTAATCTGATGTGATGCAGACTAAACATATAATAGGCAATCCAAATCAGTAAAAAAAAAAAAATAGCTTTCAATTCAAATTTATATGGCCTGCTGCTTGTCCGGGAGGCCTAATGCCCATGAGGGCTACAGAGCACCATCCTGAGTGATGATATTTTTTGATGGCCATCAACAGACACAACAAAGATTGCAGCTATACACCTGCAGCTCTCTCTTAAGGATGTGTAGATGTCCTGCACAGATACTTGTACAGTGCCTATGAAAAGGACACTTTCACATTTTATCATTACACAAAGATTGAATCAAAAAGGATTTAATTTGGCTTTTTTGACATTATCATTGGTCAAAAGAAAAAGACTCTTTAATGTCAAAGTGAAAACAGATCTCTGCAACATGGTCTAAATTGATTAAAAATATAAAACACATAATAATTGATCACCTACAGCGCCCTCCATAATGTTTGAAACAACAGACACATTTTTACTTGATTTACCCCTCTGCTCCACAGTTTAAAATTACAAATCCAGCAATCTAGACGTGATTAAAATGCACATTGCAGACTTTCATTTAAGGGTATGTGGTGGACGGCCAGGACGTCTCTTCTTTGCATGGTCCGGGGGAACAAGCATGAACAGACCAGTATCTCTCCCGGGACGCTAGATGGCAGCCCCCAAGGGTGGCAGTGGTGCTAGGGATTCCTGCAAGGCTCCATGGGAGATGGAGTTCTCTACAACCCTTTTGGGTACCGCCAGGGGGTGCTGCAGTTGTTCCTGAGCCCGTGTGGGTGGTTCTTCCACCACACCTGGAAGTGCATTTGGAAATAGGTTATCAAACACCTGGAGCACTACTGGGTAGGCTATAAAAGGAGCCAACAGCCCCCACTCCGGGAGCCAGAGTCAGGAGGGAGATGAAGCTTGCTGTGGTGGAGAAAAGAGATTGGGGGACTGTGTTGTGGGCTCGTGGGGAGGGGGAAAATATTCCACACAAGCGAAGAAAAATAAAAACCATTTGTGTTTTGTGACAGGGGGCGCTATCAACCCCTTGAACCCTCAGCCACCACGTCAGACACCAGATAAAAGTCCAAATATTGACTTTATAATTATAATACTGTGCACAAAGCACCCTCCACTCCACAATACTCAATAAACTCAATAACAATAATCAATAGTCAATTCCTCCACTCCCAGCAGCTCAGTCACCCTTCCTCCCAACTCGGCTCACTGCTGAGATTTCCCACAGTCCTTTTAAAGTCTTTAACCCAGAAGTGTTTCTGTCCCTCAGTCCATGTGACTTTATAACACTTCCAGGTCAGGTGAAAACTTCTTTTCTTCAGGCCAGAAGTACATTATTCTTGCCATCTCCTCGACTGGGAAGTACTTCCAGGCTATAAGGGAAATACACGTCCCTGGGCCTCCCTGCACCGTCCCCTGGCGGACCCCACGTTATCCAGCATGGCTGTGACGAAAGACTCCAATTTCCATGATGCCCTGCTGGAACTCGGGGCCCCTCCGTGTTGCAGGGATGGCTCCATCTGGCGGCTTGGGGTTGTTGGCCGGAATATACTGCCAGCAATCTCTCACAGTTTTTATAAGTGTGCCTCCTGCATCTGTCTGTGTTGGGTTAAGCGCTGGTATAGCGGCATTGTCACAGGTATTAACGTACATTTCAGTCACACCATGTAGAATTGCAAAACACTTATTATACATGGTCCCCCCATTTCAGGGCACCATAAAGTTTGGGATATTAGTGCAGGCATAAGATAGCCAAGCTTGATTCTATCCTTGGGAGACTGTAGTTGCCATTTTTCATGAGGACAAGAGCTGTGCCAATTAATGTCAAAGATGCCATTATGAGGCTGAAAAACAAGAATAAAACCATTACAGACATTGGTAATAAACTTAGAATTACCTACAGTAAATCAACTGTCTGCAATATCATTAAGAAGAATGAATGCACTGGTGAGCTAAGTAATTGCAAAGGAGTCATAAGCCAAGAAAGACTTCTACTGTTGATGACAGAAGAATCCTTACTATGGTAAAGAGAATGCCCCAAACACCTGTCCAACAGATCAGCGGTAGTCTTCAAGTGGTACATGTGCATGTATCAGAGAATATATCTACAGAATACTTCATGAACAGAAATACAGAAGCTACACTGCCAGATGCAAACCACTAGTTACCCACAAAGACAGAATGGCCTGATTACAGTTTGTGAAAAGGTACTAAAAGAGCCTGCAGAATTCCAGAAAAATGTCTTGTGCACAGCCGAGACAAACATGAACCTGTATAAGAGTGATGACAAAAGCAAAGTGCTGAGACGAAAAGGAACCGCCCAAGATCCAAAGCATAGTACCTCATCTGTTGAACATGGTAGTGGGGGTTTTATGGCTGCCACTGATACTGACACACTTATCTTTGTTGGTGATGTAACTGCTGATGGCAGTGGCACAATGAATTCTTAGGTGTATAGAAATATCTGCTCAAGTTCCAGTAAATGCCTCCAAACACATTGGACAACCTATCCTATGACAAGATAATGGCAAGAAAGAAGTTCTTCAAAGCTAAAAAATGGTAAATTCTTGAATGGCCAAGCAAGTCACCCAATTTATATTCAATATGCTGAAGAGAAAATGTAAGGGGACAAGCCCCCGAAACAAGCAGGAGCTGAATGGCTGCATTAGAGGCTTGGCAGAGCATCACCAGAGGTCTGGTGATGTCTATGAATGACAGACTTCAAGCAGTCCTTGCATGCAAGGGACATGTGATAAAGTACTTAATATGGCTGCTTTAACATACCTGCCATTGCTATGGCCCAATCATCATGGTGCCCTGAAATGGGGGCGGGGGGGGGGGTCTATGTATAAAAAGTGTTGTAATTTCTACATGGTGTGACCAAAATATATGCAAATAACTGTACATGAGTGTCTACAATGTGCACAATAATGCCGTCTGAATTGTTTAATTTGTAATTTTAAACTGTGGAGCAAAGGGATAAATAAGAGAGCTCTGTAAGTATTGACCCTTTTGACAGCCATGACAGCCTTGCCTCTCACTGGCAAGCTGGGGACTTCAATATTTCCACATTCTTCTTTTCAAACCTGTATAGGGGCTGTGAGGTTTCATAAACAGCCAATTGGACTCAGATCTGAACTAGGACTTGGCCACTCCAGGACATTAACGTTTTTGGTTTTAAGCCATTCCTGTGTAGCTTTGGCATCATTGTCTTGCTGGAAAAAAAATCTTCTCTCAAGGCATTGGTTTCTTGCAGACTGCATCACATTTTCCTCCTTTACCCTATATTTTCATGCATTCATTTTACACTCACAACCCTTTCTGGGCCTGCTGCAAAGGAGAATCTGCACAGCATAATGCTGTCCCCGCCATGCTTCGTGGTGGAAATGATGTATATGGCGTTTATTCTCATGGCCAAAAATCTCAGTATTGTTCTCCTCAGACCAAGAACCTTCTTTCACAATTTCCTATGTGTTTTCTGGCAAACTCTTACCGAGATGTTATGCTACCCTTAACAATGAAAAGTCTTGACTTAAAAACAAGTATGTGAAAACAAACCTTCATGCTGCAAATACAGGGACCAAATGGTATGCACCAGAGGGCCCTGACTCCATACTCTTGAAGCACATGACATAAGCTACTGTGAGATAAATGTTTATAAATAATATAATGCACATAACAAAAATATTGTCATGCTTTGCTTGTATGAACATACATTTCACGTTAGGCTCTGTCGGGAGAGTACCAGTGTGCAGCTGGCCATCAGTAGTTATTAACAGTTTCTTTGCGGGGACAGAACATACTGTGTATGACCTTCTCTATGACAAAGGCTGGCATGTGTCCTGGTACCTGGGCTAGGGTCTCTTTAATTTGTTTAAAGCAATCATGAGAATCAATTATGGATGGTTCTTTGTCTGATCCTCCTCTTAGACCATTTTGCCATGGGTAACTTTTAATGTAAGTGAAAATCTCCATGCAACATAAATCTAAGGATTATTGTGGCACAAAGTCAAATTATGTCTGACCTAACACAAACAAACGTGCCACAGAGTCACCAAAACTTTTAGTTGAAACAAGATGACAGGTAAAGAAAACAGCGCACGGTGTTCAAATTGATCTCATTTCTAACTATACAAAAAAGTAGATAACAGCAAAATCCTGGAAGAGTTTGCTTCACTCACCTGACTCTGAGGAGCTTAATGTCACAAACAGCCACAGGGTTGAAAACAAACTTAAGAACAAAGGCGCAAAATAAGCAAACAATATGTGTTAATATATTGACCTAAATGTCCTCAGTCACTCATATCTAATCAATTTAATTCAAGATTTTAAATGAACTTGCATGTTTGTGGCGTGAGACATAAGAGTATGTATACCCACCCACAGGAAGGACTTCACACAGAGCATTACAGGGCTGAATGTCCCTGGAGCAGCGAGGAAAAGAGCTAAATTCTGTTCCGAAATGTTGCCTTTTAGTTAAAGTATCCTGTTTAATTTAGGTTTGTAACAAGCGTCAAAATAGAATTTCCTGTAAAAGGAATAATACAAACTTAAAATCATATGTCAAGCCTTACGAATTAAAGGAATACTTCTTCAAATACAGTAAGTATATGTTTTATATGGTACTTATCCCATGTAGTCCATAGTTTGATGACTGGGAAAAAAATTTTCATCTCATGTTTTCATACAGAATGGAGATTTTCTGACAAAAACATCTGAGCATTTTGAATTTTCATTAACAAGAACATTTTCTGGAAGTAGGCTATTTAGCAATAGTTTTAGTAAAAATACATGTGTCTGGGACGCTGTAAGCATACAACTGGATGACTTGCCATGTGGATTATGTGAGCCGAGCAATGGGTGATTTTTTTTTTCATGGTTGTTTTGAATATTGTTTGCATTGATCACAATAAAGAGCTATTATTAAGATTGTTGATCTGTTAAAATTTTTTTTGCATCTTCCTAAGTTTGTTTGAAGGGTTTCTTGACTGAAGGAATCCATTTTTGATATCATTTTTTTCATTACATTTATAACATTTTGATTTCATAATACAGTACAGTATATTTGGGCTATTTTCGCTACCATATTTCTCTGTCAATCAGAGGAGCCATTTTGTACTCTAATTGTTAGTACTGCTCCCGCATTTTTAGGGGCATGTCGGCGGCAGTCATGACACATTGCTTATGACAGGCATGTCAAACTCACTACCATTGGTGGGCTGCTTCGACTGCCATACGTGCGTCAGCGGGCCGCACTGTAACAAATACTATTATACAAAGTTACTGTAGCTTTCTTTCCAATACTGAAAAGTTTAAAGAAAAGCAATTTATTTCCATACAATCTCCGCACAACAGCGTACAATTAGAGTCTTAGTCTCTTAGCTAGGTCCTTATATTACTATATTATATTCACCTATATTATAATCATTGCTTATATAGGAGTCTTACAGTGTGAGATCTATTTCTTTTGTCCCGACACTTGGCATCTCTTGTTAGTAACCAGTTCATCAATATCAGGCTTGAAATCTTGTGCAGCTGCAACTTTTAGGAGGGATGAAAGGTGCTCGACGGTAAGTCTTGAGCAATGTGGGGTTTTGGTAGCTTTCATTAATGAAAACAATTGCTCATAAAGGTTAGTGCTTCCGCACATAGGCAATACTCTCGATGCCAACTTAAGAATCTACACATACGAGGATGGCAGGTAAGCATACAAGCCTGGCACACCAACTTCGTTGTATTTTGCCTTCAGAATAGAATCTGACTGCAGTTCAGTCAGTTCCATTTGGATATTCTCAGGCGCATTCTCAATGTTGTAAGAGTATAGTGACGTAAACAGCAGAAAGTCCTGTTCGTGTGAACTGAAATCACGAAAATGCTCACTGAATTCATTGCTCAGTAATTCAAGTTGGAAAACAAATCCTCCAAAAATCTAATTTTATTTTACTAAGTTTACTTCAAAGTTTATATTGTAAAATAAGCCGATATGCAAAAAGCCCCCTGACCTACACTAATTTTACAAACTCAAAATCACAAAAATTTGTTAATAAACAACTCACCAACTTCTCGCGTCCACTTCAGATCTTCAGCTGTAGTCTGTGAGCTATTATTACACATGATGGTCAGTTCTGCCCAGTGGCCAGTCTCAGCAACCCAGGTAGTAGCGGCTCTAGGCTCGTGGCGGCCCTGGGCAGAGAAAGAATCGGTGGACCTTCACCCGTCTGTTGCAGACACTGCATAGCTGCCTTGTGCTCATGACACGCTTCTATATGCGCGTGTCCAAAACTTGAAAATCAAGTGGCGGCCCATGATATTCTCATTAAGGCAGAACATTATAATACTACATATAGCTTACTGCTCCGACTCGAACGATATTAGTAAATACAGCGTACTAATTAACTAGAAACACAATGTTTTTCAGCCACATTGCCGTCAGCTGTGTCGTTATTTTCTCTTTCTGTTTTATATTGAATATATATTGGCGTGGTGGCCCTGTGCAGGTGCACAGTTTGCACATGCCTAAGGTCGCCCCTGCTGTCCGCTGCTGCAGCCTAGCACTTCAGTTACGATGTTGTAGCTCATTAACTTTGGACAAGGCTTGTTGCTGTACTAGCAGATGACGTTTCCGGTACCATAATGCCATGGGAAAACGCGCTTTGTCAGAAGGCAGAAGTAAGAAAAGTCAATAAGTAACACCGAAGATGCAGAATGATTCAATCACAAACGATAGTAATCATTTTGTACAAGTTTAGTGCTAACTAGGATCTGTCATGCGGGCCGCACAGATTTCTGTTGCGGGCCGGGGGCTGCGTGTTTGACATGTCTGGGTTATGACACAAAAATATCACCTTTCGCTTACTTCTCTGTCCAAATTCGTAGATTCCTAAAAGGTTTATTTTGAAAACTTGCTTTTTTGCCTGATCTTTTCTCGTTGTTGACCTTTTGCTTTTGAACCTTTTGACTCTGAATCCTGTCTCATGTTTTGGTTGCTGTGCTTTTGATCTCACAGTATTCCACCCTTTTCTGTCTTTTGGCTACGTGTTTTCTTCTGGTCACTTAATTAAACGTAGCGTGTTTCCATCCTAACACGAGATATTTTCCAACAGAAACTGTGTTATCTCATTTCTGCATAAAAACGATGAGATTAAATTTCTTTCTCAGCCATCACTACAAACTACTTGGAATAAGTAGCATGTAAAAATACATATATTTTGGTTGGAGTATTCCTTTAACATACTAATTCAAAGCCTATTTCATATTATATCATTAACATCAGAATTAAGTTGGTAGGTCATACAGTAGGTCCTTTAGTCACAACATACTACAATCAAATTTATTAAAACCTGTGGAAAACGTTGTTGATCTTGCATCAACTGGAAAGCATTACAGTTTTATTCTTTGTACTTCCTGGTTTATTTTGGTTTCATGATAGCTGTTTAATCACATTAATAAACTGGATGGCTTGTTCAATAACTGAATTACAGATATAGCTACAGGTCTCCGCATTATTACATTTTTTACAAAAGTGTCCGGTTGAAAATAACCAATGGGGAACTGACATTCTCTTAGCTAAAAATTGTAATCCAGCAAGGCAATGAAATTGCTATGCAAATTAGTTAAGAATAAAATCCAATATCAACAGTCTTAGATAGGCCCCTGCTTTGGTCAGTAACAAAATTTGTGTGCGCTGATAAAATGTCCTTCCATCAACCCCAGCCCACTCCTGATACCCGGTGGGAATTTTAGCCCCTGTATTGGCATTGGTTTTGGGTTGCTTGGCCATTACAACCCCACTCCTTGATACGACATATAGCCAATATTTGAAGTTTAACCAATGGTATCACAAATAAAATTTTATGAAAATCAATTTAGCAATTTTCCATGACAGGCAAACAAACAAATGAAGAGATTATGATTTTATTGGAATTAATATCCTAATGGACAACTGCAAGTTTTGTCTTTGCTCTCTATAAGATCAGATCATTGCTGCACTCAGCTTCTCCTGGTCATTCTCAAAAATTTAAATTGCTTGTTGAAATCTCATTTTAGGCTCCCTTAGGCAGTGTGAACAAAGCAACCAGATTTTTGAAATGGCTAAGTGAGTTGTGGGTGGAATTGTAAAGTAGCCATTAATGCTCCTGCCTCACAGATCAGCATTCTAGCTTTACATCCTGTGCCCATTCGATTTCTGTGTAGAGTAAGGCCATTCTTCCCATGTCTTTGTGAGTTTTCTTTGGAGGCCTTCCTCTGGCATCCCTAAACCTGTGTTTGTTACGTTAATTTGCGATTCTGTGTTGGCTCTGCTGTGGACTGGCACCTTGTTCAGGTTTGATTTGTCTTACATGGGATACTTTCATGACTGGCTTTAGCTCACCATGGCCCTAACTTGTGTTTCAAATTGTATTTCTATAATACTGATAATAATAATGTTCCATTATAGAACACCTTTTTCAAATGCAAGGTCATGCATATACCATTAATAATAAAACCAAAAAATACAGAGCCAACAATGAAGTAGCAATAACAGAATAGATAATAAAATCTAGATAACAAGCTACAAAAAAAAATTAAAAACCTACTAGGTATGTACAAAACAAAAAATAAAATTTACAGAAAGTAACAGTTAAGACAAGAAGAGTACAGGGAGAAAAGAAAGGTTTTCAGTTCAATTGTGAAGAAAGATGAGGAAGAGTAGTCTCAGAAGTACTGTGTTACAGAATTCCATAGTTTGAAGGCCATGACACAGAATGACCTGCCACCCCATGTAGTCAGCAGGACCAATAGCCGATACCCATGGAGGACTGTTAGGGTGAAAGAGGTCAACTAGATAAATAGGGGCAAAATCACTTTGAAGGTAGTAAGCAGAAGTTTATATTTTACAGTATATGCAAAAAAAAAAATAACTGGAAGCCAGCAAACTGATGAACTGATGAAATATAGAGGTTATAAACTATGCTAAATAAATAAATGAATGGACTTTTGAGAAGTCTAGTAGTTGTGTTTTGTGCATGTATGTGAATTGCTGAGATATGGATGCAGAATCAAGCAGAGTTTTGTATGATTGTTCTTCTGGTTGTGGGTTCCAGAGAGGAGGCCCCCTTTGAGAATTCTGACAAAACCTGTCAAGACATTATGCCAATTAGTGAAAAAGTATGACTTTAAATTGTCAATTTTACTTTTTGCAAGGAAAACTGGAACATCAGGGATGGGCTTGGTGGAAAACATTATTTCACTTATCTGGAGATTTGTCAAGAATATGCACATAAATACTTTAACTAGCCTAGTGCAAGTGAGACAGCTGATTATTCTAAACCTCAGGTCTCATCTAAGGTTTTTGTTTTGTCTGTAACTAAATTTTATTAATAGAATGAAAAAGTAGTATATTATGGAAGCTTATTTCAACCATTAAAAAAATTGCATTATTTTTCCAAAGTATTTTATTATTTTGCAATAGTTATTGCGTTATTTCACAAAAAATATTGCCTGGTGTTGTCAATAGTGTGCATGTGCATTCTCCAGACATCCTGTGATGGTTAGTGACAGATAAATTAAATATGTGTGTAGCATGCAATCATGTGACAAAAACTGAACAAATATCATAGGTAGACAAATCTGCATGTGCTGTGGGGTAAATTTAATCTGCCCAGTTTATTGTCATAGGGAGCAAATGATTATCACAGCAGTGCTGAGTGTAAGGTAAGAATCAACATTGGTGGATGCTATGCCTGTTGTTTGTTGGACACAATCACATAGCCAAGCAGAAACAAGAGTGCTGCATGCCAAACACTAATGGCAAACTTTAGAGTATCTGTTTAATTTTAATCCAGTTATTTACCATTGATATTTTAGAACAATGTGATCTGGTGGTGTACTGGCTAGCGTTCATACCTTGAATGTTCAGAGACATAGGCCTGGGATTGAAAATGGAGATGGATGTTATTTACTTCACAGCACATGAAGGAGTAAACGTTTTTTATTAATTGAGATATATTCGTGACATATTTCCAGTATTCAAAGATCTGACACATACATGGAAAGTGAGTGGTTAAGAAGAACACATGTAGCATATAATTAACTGACATGTGTGGCAGACCCTGGTGCCATGAGTCAGGAACGCTAGCTCTGCGCTACCACTCTGTCTGTTTTAAAATATCTGTTGTCAACTTTAATCTGATTAAAATTAAATGCATGTAGTTACTGCCACTTGATTGCAAGCTACATGTGTTCTTCACCTCTCCATCCACACGCTTGCCTGATATTACCAGCAGCAATAGGTTGCTTCTTGCCTTACACAAAGGGCTGCTGTGATAATCCATGGAGCCCTCTGACCCTAAACTGGATGGGTTAAATTTACCCCTCAGCACATTCAGGATTAAACATATACCTAGGACTTTAGTTCAGTTCTTGTCACTTAATTGCTCACTATGCGTATCCCTAATCTGTCCCTCACTAGCTGCTATGCAATGTGTAGAACATGCACATGCAAGATGATACTGACCAAACTTGGCAATATTTTTTACGTCATAACACAGTACCTTTGTGAAATAACACAATAACAGCTGCAAAATAGCACAATATATTTGTGTAATAATGTAATAACATTTTTTAAGTGATGGGAATAATACTTCCATATACTAGATATATGTGCAACGATAAATACTTTTAATTACCATTTCCACTGTATAACATTTCACACAGCAGGGCTTTTATTCCTGCTTCACTCAGTTATGATTTTGTTCACACCAATTTTCTTTACTATATTTAAATAAATGTATAAATTATATTCAGTAAGTTAATATTGCATTTTATACTGTTAGGTTTGCATCATGTTTTCTTTTTCTCAGTGTGCTATCCTGCTTAATTCTACCATTTTAGTCAAGAAACTTTGTCTTTAGCGTCTGTATTAAAGTGATTATCCTGAAAGAATCACTTACTGTAACTCTAAGCTGTTTGCTAATCCACAAATTTCACCCATCAATTGTTACTTCATTTTTATGTTAATTTTATTCCTATGGCTTAGAGGTTTCTTCAACTACAAAACACTCTCTCATAACAGGGCAATTGTCTTCATTGTTAGATTCCAAAGGTTAAATTAGATCAGATTAAAGTATCAGAGTCATTACTGGTAGAGCTCAGTTGCCATGTTTTTGTGTTTGTTATATTTGCATTTCTGCTTTGACAATGGAAACACAATACTTTTTATAAGCATTTGGCACAAGGGGAGGTCATCATTCATCTTTTATTCTTTGCTGATACAGGAAATTAACTGGAGGGGCAAAAACATCAGCGGCTTCCCAAACCATGAAATGACAAATAGAAAATGGAATTAGCATCTTTGTGAGGCATTCACTCTTTTCTTAACTAACAAAAAAAGTTGCTTTTTTGTTATCAAAAGGAATGTTAATTGCTTTTACTTCCAGCAATGTATTAAATTATACCCTAACAGCATCAGGTAGATAGGATGAAAATATTATCAAATTGCATTCAAAATAGTGTACACTGTTCTAATTAATCTCTGTAAGCAGATGGCCAAGAAATGAAGAAAGCTTCAAATCAATTATTTACTGTTTTTAATTATAGTGTGTTCAATTTTTACTTGTTAAGATAAGCTTCTAGAGGAAATTCTGTGTTTGTTAATCCAGAATGGAATTTCTTTTGTTGCACTGAGCACATTTAAATTGCTTTTTGTTTATCTCTTAACTTTCTCGCTACATACATCATATCTTTCAGTGCTTTCAATTTCAGTCAATTATTTCATATTGTACATCTTATTTGCATTGTGTTACAGAACTTAATTCACACTTAGATTTCACCTAAATTCTTCAGGCACTTTTGCCAATAACCTTAATGGTTAAAAAAGGCTTCTAAATAAGATGAATTCCAGAATTTCTGTGGGGTACTGATGATATTCATTTTTGATTCAGGGTACACATAAATATCATTTAAACACTTTCTAAATATTTTCCCCTACAATTGAAAGTAACCTTCAGCAACAGTGAATAGAAATACCATTTAAATAAAACAATGGGTTGTGTGTGGCAGGTTTATGGTAATTCGGGTTCAGTGCTCTGATTGGCTATAGCTCTGTCGCTCTTATACTACTCTAGAAACAAAGGCCCATATTTAGTAAAAGTGTGCTGAACTGCTAAGAGTTGTATAATTAGGACACAGACATAGCGAAAAGGGTACAAGGCCTCAAAAATGAGACCACAAAGCTGGCCTGCCCAGATATTGACTCACCCCAAGGCAGCCAGTCCCAATCTACTACCAGCAGGCCTCAGCCTGCTCAGACCCAAAAATGGAGGAACTGATTTAAAAACTTAAAAAGCATAATGAATATATTATAAATACCAAAATAGGAGAGGGTAACCATATCCCTGTAGCTTGTAGAAAAAGGACAATGAAAATTTTTTTATAAATGAAAAATGTATTTATATAAATGAAAAGAAACACAAAAAGGGCCCAAGGTAAAAAGTAGTTTCATAAAATGGCAATCTTGGAGTAAAACAAGTGCAGTCTGTTATCCAGTTATCAGAAATCATAAAACAAGTGAAAAATGCAGAAACCAAACAACAAATCAAAAGAAAAATAATACTTGCACTAACTCCAAGCAACTGTCAATTTTCCACCACTGGATTCCTCTCTCTAACCGAATATAAAGGCGGAGGAAGGACCCAGCAGCAGTGACATCAGGGTAGCCCCGCCTACAGGGGCTCCACCCACAAATACAGGGACTGGAGTCACTTTTAAGCTCAGCCCACATGTTTTGGGTCCCCAGGGGTGGGTCCTGTTCCTGATTTTAACCCTTTTAATCCAAAATAACCTCTTTCTCTAAAATGTCTACAATTTCCTAATCACCAAGTACATCTTTAATATAATCCATGTAACTACCGGGAGGTTACCAGCCTCTTCTGAAAACTTAGTAATTTAGATAATTTTCAAATTTACTGTGCATATTCATTAGTTTTCCATGATCATTCCATATACACATTCCATTATAACTAAAAAGAATCTGAAAGAATTTGTTTGGGTCATTGTGCATTTTGTCATTAAAATGTCGTATTCCATGCTCCTGTACAATGTTGCAATGTTTTTCATTCTTCCTTCAAAGCTCGCCATATTGCAGCCACCAGGCAATCGCAAATGTCCTGATTCAGTCCTGTTCACTTAATTGACAACCTATTACCTAAAAAAATGAGGGGCATATCAGCTTTCATATGACACTCCAATTCAACTTTCGATGTTGTGTTGATCACCAGATAGGTCTATTGGAATGTCAATACTACAGTGTTCTCCTTCACTTGTCACCTATTGCATTGCTTGTTTGAAACTGATAAAGATGGGCAGGTTATTCAGTAATCAGCAAATTGTTTCACGTGGATATGTTAATTGGAAATATTTTGTAAAAATTTGTTTGGTTGTTCATGACACGTTCAGTGTTACTTTTAAGGTGTTTGGAAGGTTATTGTTATATAGTTATAAGAATAAATTTTAAAGTTCATTTTTTGGTAAAAAGTTATTGAATTTTTCAATTTATTTAACTCTAATATTTATTGTGACCATTTGCTCTGTGCCATGTTTGGCACCAGTAAAACATTCTTTCAAACAGCTTTTAAGTAAAGAAGAAACACACTCTCTAGTTGCTTAAGGGCTTTCTCTGCGGGATCAGCTGCTGGCTGTATGGCGTGAGGCATTTATCGCACATTGCTTTGAGGCTTTAAAGCCAGCTTACTCACCTGTTTTTCTGTTCTTTCTCTGTCCTGTGCAGACCACATCTGGATCCACCCCTGGCCAGTGTGCCTGTTTCTGTACAGCTGCATGGCCCTGAAAAAGACGACTTTGACTTCTTTTAATCTCAAGAATAAAGCTGGAGCAAGACAGACAGCAACAAATTTGTCCAATTTACTGTATGAAGTTGCAATACAGAATAATGCCTGACTACTGTTCCTCCGTGTGCCAGAATAAAGGTATTTCTGCTCAGTTCTCTCCTGCCTGTCTTTTGTGCAACTCAGAAGCCCAAATGCAATAATATGTACAAAATAACTAATTATCCAGGTCTGAACATTCAGAAAAAGAAACATCTGCCCTTTATTTGGATTGATAAAATGTGAATATTAAGTGAAGCATGATGAAGTTATAACCAATTAAATCAAAGTAGCAGAAAATTCCAAAAGTAACGCTGAGTTTAAATAATTGAAAACACAATATATAAATATGAAATAATAAACCAATATAAAAAATTACATAAAAGCAGGAAAAACCACAATAAAAAATACAAGCCAGGGAAAACCTATGACTGTAACCCAACATAAAGATGTTACACACTGTAAGTAAATGTAGTAGATAGAGCTGAGCCACCATTATTTTGTGCTTTAGGTCAATATGAAGATTTTCACCACTGAAGTAACTAAAAAGATAACAATATGCAAGCTTTCAAGGCAACTCAGGCTCCTTCTTCAGGCAAGATGTAAGGGGCCTGAGTTGCCTCGAAAGCTTGCATATTGCAATATTTTTATTTAGGAAATAAAAGGTGTCATTTTGCTTGACTTCTCACTACATTCACAATGGCTATCACAGTACATACAACATCCTAGTACAACTGAAATAGAAATAATTGATCAAAACTCCCATGCTGTACCAAATCACATCCCCTGATGGGTCATAATTGTTACTGCACGTCAAACTGGACACTTCTGTTTTAGAATGTGATAAACATCACTACCCTATTAGTATGAATTGTTAAGGCCCTGCTATTTTCTGGCTAATCAGCACCTTCCAAACATCCAACATGACAGTGTGGGGTTCTGCTGTTAGTGGCATCAGCCAAATGCCTAGTTTATTTTTATTGGGGTATTTGTTGATTTATTTTTAATCATCTCACTCTGGAACCTGATGATTGTCCCCCCCAAAAGAAAAAAGGAGAACAAATACTAAAAAATTAGGGTTGGGTTCCTGAAGGAATCCTCATTTAATGGCATAGCAGTAGAGTGTTGTACCATGTTAGCCATAGATTGATACAGGAGAAAGTAGGGTAAAATGACACCTTTTATTGGCTAACTAAATAGATTACAAATGCAAGCTTTTGAAGGCAGTTAAGGCCCCTTCATCAGGTAAGGTGATAAAGGGGCCTTAGCTGCCTCGAAACCTTGCAATTGTAATCTATTTAGTTAGCCAATAAAAGGTGTCATTTAACCCTACTTTCTCCTGTATCATTTAATGGCAGTAATTAAGAAATAAATAGACACAAACACAAATGTGCAGCGATCATGCTGTCATTTTGTGGTATTGTTTCAAAAACAAAAAAGAAGAAACTTAAGTGGTCCATAGCTCCAGTTCACCCAAAAGCTGATCCATGTCTGAATGCCAACTTCCGATGAAACTTGTGGTTATATATCATCTAGACTTGAAGAAGAGGGGAAAAGACGTCACTTGTCTTCCCCCGTTTTTCTCTTTCTCCAGTCCAAGGAAACAGATGAATCAAAAATTAAAGGTTTGAACAATGCCTCTATCTGACTTCTGGTCTTGTTACTCAATCCTTAGTAAGCGCCTCATTTCAGACTTGTCACACTCTTGTGTTTGATTCATCATATGTTATTTTTCACAAAGATTTTCTAATTACCTTATTGAATTTTCAAAAACTGTGATACAGCTCTTTTCTCTTAATGTTTTTATTTTATTTAATATACACCACAACAAGGGGAAATTGCATTTTTGAATGACCTTTGAGGGTCTTGATGTATACAGTGCATCTGGAAAGTATTCACAGCACATCACTTTTTCCACATTTTGTTATGTTACAGCCTTATTCCAAAATTGATTAAATTAATTTTTTTCCTCAGAATTCTACACACGACACCCCATAATGACAACGTAAAATAAGTTTACTTGAGGTTTTTGCAAATTTATTAAAAATAAAAAAACTGAGAAATCACATGTACATACTGTAAGTATTCACAGCCTTTGCTCAATACTTTGTCGATGCACCTTTGGCAGCCATTACAGCTTCAAGTCTTTTTGAATATGATGCCACAAGCTTGGCACACCTATCCTTGGCCAGTTTCGCCCATTCCTCTTTGCAGCACCTCTCAAGCTCCATCAGGCTGGATGGAAAGCGTCGGTGCACAGCCATTTTAAGATCTCTCCAGAGATGTTCAATCGGATTCAAGTCTGGGCTCTGGCTGGGCCACTCAAGGACATTCACAGAGTTGTCCTGAAGCCACTCCTTTGATATCTTGGCAGTGTGCTTAGGGTCATTGTCCTGCTGAAAGATGAACCGTCACCCCAGTCTGAGGTCAAGAGCGCTCTGGAGCAGGTTTTCATCCAAGATGTCTCTGTACATTGCTGCAGTCATCTTTCCCTTTATCCTGAATAGTCTCCCACTCCCTGCCACTGAAAGACATCCCCACAGCATGATGCTGCCACCACTATGCTTCACTGTAGGGATGGTGCCAGGTTTCCTCCAAACGTGACGCCTGGCATTCACACCAAAGAGTTCAATCTTTGCCTCATCAGACTAGAGAATTTTCCTTCTCATGGTCTGAGTCCTTCAGGTGCCTTTTGGCAAACTCCAGGCGGACTGCCATGTGCCTTTTTACTAAGGAGTTGCTTCCTTCTGGCCACTCTACCATACAGGCCTGATTGGTAGATTGCTGCAGAGATGGTTGTCCTTCTGGAAGGTTCTCCTCTCTCCACAGAGGACCTCTGGAGTTCTGACAGAGTGACCATCGGGTTCTTGGTCACCTCCCTGACTAAGGTCCTTCTCCCCCGATCGCTCAGTTTAGATGGCCGGCCAGCTCTAGGAAGAGTCCTGATGGTTTCGAACTTCTTCCACTTACGGATGATGGAGGCCACTGTGCTCATTGGAACCTCCAAAGCAGCAGAAATTTTTCTGTAACCGTCCCCAGATTTGTGCCTTGAGACAATCCTGTCTCTGAGGTCTACAGACAATTCCTTTGACTTCATGCTTGGTTTGTGCTCTGACATGAACTGTCAACTGTGGGACCTTATATAGACAGGTGTGTGCCTTTCCAAATCATGTCCAATCAACTGAATTTACCACAGGTGGACTCCAATTGAGCTGCAGAAACATCTCAAGGATGATCAGGGGAAACAGGATGCACCTGAGCTCAATTTTGAGCTTCACGTCAAAGGCTGTGAATACTTATATACATGTGCTTTCTCAATTTTTTTATTTTTAATAAATTTGCAAAAACCTCAAGTAAACTTTTTTCACGTTGTCATTATGGGGTGTTGTGTGTAGAATTCTGAGGAAAAAAAATGAATTTAATCCATTTTGGAATAAGGCTGTAACATAACAAAATGTGGAAAAAGTGATGTGCTGTGAATACTTTCTGGATGCACTGTATATCACTGAATTTATGAATTGATTAAAAACAAAAGTTATTTCTAAATGTAGTAAACAAGAAGCAGGTCTTCTGACCTGATTTTATGGCTGGCACTGAAGGAGATATGCTAACATATAAAAGGAAAGGCTTCCAGAAGTTTTTCTCCAGAAAGTGAATGACAGTTTACTTGAACACTGTCAACCAAGACCACAGGCCTTTAATGAGGTGAAGAGCGTGAACAATTATTTGTAAGTGGAATTTTCTTTCAGTTGCTGTGATGATAAAGACTGTTATTGCAAGTACTATGAACTGTAAGATAAGAAAATCAGTGTGTTATAGATCAGATCAAAATCAGTGGCACATAACATTATGCCATTAAGCATGGTTCATTTTAAATGGAAGGAATAAATTGGGAAAGGACAGGTTTTCTGAGAAAGTAACCAAAGGGTAGTCATTAGCCGAGCAAAGGTGTATTAATATTAATTCTTCCAAAACAGTCATCAAAGGAAAAACACAATGAAACACTCAAAGTCAAAAAGAAATCCTAATCCAATAATCCTAAACCCTGACCATGTCCCCATCTATGCTAGTTGTCAATTTCTTATGATCTTTTTTGATCAAAATCTTGTAAAAGTTTGCAATGCATGCCAGCATTTTAAATAAAAACTGCACAATGAATTCATGTGTCTGTGTTAGTTTTTTTCACGGTTTCTTTATTTATTTTCTGATGTATTGTTATTTTTGAATTCCTATTTTTCATACATTCATGTAATTTCTGCTATTTTTGTTGATTATTTAATTGTCCTTCCATTCTTTGTACTTTTTGGTTGGAACCCCGGGGGTGGGTCACCCTGACATCACTGCTGCTGAGTCCTCCTTCTACCTTGATATTCAGGTCAGAGAGAAGGATCCAGCAAGTTTCAGTAAGGAGTTGCTTTGTAAGTATTGTTTTTTTTCCTTTGTATTTTTTTCTTCTTTTTTGTGATTTGTTTGATTCTCTCTATGGATTTTGCTTTTGTGTTGTGAATTGGACTTTTTTGCCCTGGTTTATCTTTTTATGTACTTTCTTTTGTCCTTTTGTACCTTTTTTCACCCCTTATGTTTCTATTTTTTTTTGTTAAAAAAAGCTTCAATTTATAAATATTCCTGTTTGGATTGATTTTACAAGTCAGAGTTTTATAGAAATATCTCTCTTGTAAGAAATTTTGTTTTATTTTGTATTTTAATTACATTTTGAATTTACAAAGCCAGCTTTCCATTACAGAGTCTAAGTAGGCTTATCAAACTGCACATACAATGAGTGCTGATGTGCCAACATCCTGTTGTTGCTCCATGACTCCCAAGGGAATGACGTTTGTTAAATCTACATGAGTTGCAGTGGTTAATGGCACAGCAAAAGCACACATGCTGGTTAAAGGTAGAGCTGTAAGAGAGTTAAGGTCACTGAAAGAGTTCAGAAAAGTTACCATAAAGTCAGAGATGCAGACACATATGCACACTAGCAGTTACACGTGCATAAAAGAGAAGAGACGGTGATATAAAGAGATAGAGTACAGAAGGTGGACATTGTGATGTCTTCATTGATTGGTTGTGCTGGGCAGCTGTGTTTAGAGATTGGCCAGATAAACACTGCTTGGCATATAAAACTGAAACCAGCAGGGTTTTCTTTTGATTGACTGACATTGAAGGGAGAAAGTGTCTGCAGAATGAGGGCTGTGCAGTCTTTGGAAAGCATTTTGTGCAATTATAATCACTAACTTTTTTCATTTTTTATTTTTATAAAATTTTTTTTCATCCTCTTGATTTTTATCTTGCAGAAAGGAGAAAGAAGAATCATTTAATTGTTTGATTTTTATATTTTTTTGGGCCAGTGTACATACTGTATATAATCACCTGCATTTATTTTTGTTTTTTTGTAAATATATTCTGTGTCATTGAACAAGAGTGTGCTTATATCTAAGTGCATGACGCTGGAATTGTTTTATGGCATCTGTATAGATAAGAGGAAGTGCTGGTTGTGCAATCTTTGGTCTCTTCCCTTTCCAGATAGGGACGACAAGTCCCATTTTCCAGTCAGCCTTACCACCAGTCTGGAGAAGTTCACCCTGGATATCACAGATCCCTGCAGCCTTCTCTACACTCACCTGGTTCACCACCTGTGCAATCTCAGTGAGATTGGGTGGTTCACAGCTAATTGGAGGATCAACCTCAAGGACCGTGGACCCCGAGTTATTCAACATTCTAGCCTTGAGGATCAGCTTTGAACAACTGCTCAAAGTAGCCAGCCCAGTGGGTCACAACTGCAGTGTCATCCGTAAGGACCGTTCCATCAGCCTCCCTGACTGTGACTCTCTGAGGACCAGATTCAGATGTGCGTAATGCTTCGATTCCGCTGTAAGCAGGATGTGGGTCACTAGACCATAGATGGTGTGTCACTAGCTCACAGATTCCTCTAACAAATGCCTCCTTATCTGCCCTCAGAGCCCTCACAGCTGTCTTTCTCAGTTCCCAGTACAGACCAGTGTTGCCATCAAGCTGTGCGCTGTGACTCCTCTCAATGATATCCAGGGTACCCTACAAGATGAAACACCTTCTTTTGGGAACACCGGCAACACCAACAATGGCATTATCAGTGATAGAATGAAGTCATCTCAAAATCTGATTCCTATACAAGGTGATCTAACACTCAGAGAAAGAAAAGCTTTGCAGTTTGAAGTGGAGTCACTGTTTCTCTAGATTGGGGATAATCAGCTGAGGCAACAAAATGTCACAATTCACTTGACCTGATTATCAGGTTTGAGACAAGTGCACAGGAAGAACCATTAGGGAACAAAAAGTACCTCCAGATGCCTCAAAGCTTGCTTTGTTTTCTTGCAGAGGAGAACTAGAAGGCAGAGGAAACAGGATCTGCTCCACAAGATCTATAAAAGATGGGATGTCACATTACGTCACATGATCCAGGGACTGACTAAAGGGAAAGGCAGTACAGAAACCAGTAGTTGACTACTGCGCAGGTAACCTGGATGATTTCTACCTTCAAAAACAGATCACCCTGTGAGGTAATAGAGTATAGAAATCTGGACGTAAGTCTTTTGAGAAGACATTTGTGCTGTTAAGAGGAGATCATCTCTATTAACTGATCTGGAATTGGGCAATTTGATTATTTATTTGAGTTAAAATAAATGCATGCTTATGCTTAGGCATGATTTAGTGGTGATCTCAGCTTTTTGACATGCTGCCATCAGCCACCGAAGAACCTCCTTCTGATATGGTGAGTGAAGACCAAAGAGACAGAACCAGAGAACACTTGAGAAAATTTACTTCTCACTTGCCCAGGAAGAAGAATGCAGACAGCCAAGTTTGGTTTCAGAAGGTTGCCAAAAGCTGATCATAAGCTTCACCCATTTCCTCAGGTGAAAGCAAGTATGTGAACAAAAACAACGTTGACTTTTACCAACTTGTAAAATACTGTATCCTAATTCTTATGGACAGTTGTAGCTGTCTCAAACTATGTAAATAATATAAATTTCATTTATTTAATCTTTTTTGGCCATTTGAAACCTAAGCTTGCCATTATCTGGATTTCAAGCACTTTTCTAGTAATGGCCAAAAAATGGGCGAAAAATACCCAGAACTCTCTAGCAGGTAAGATGGCACCAGCTTGTAAAAGTCCTCTGCGGCAAAGTGAGGAATACAAACAATTAGTTGTTGGCACATCACACTATTTTTTTTCACACGAATTAAACACTGAATTTGTACACATTTATACTCGCAATGAAATTGTCTGAATTGGTTTCCCCCCCTGCTTGCAGTCGGAGCCCCACGTTGGGTGAATGGTATCTTTTTGCAAGTGCTAGAATGCTTCACCGTATTTCATTTTTCTCTCACTCTTGTTTAATAGGAGAACAGAGGATCGAGTGTCACCATTTTCACAGCACCTTCTGCTTTCATTTAAAAGGAATTGAAGTCTATCAGAATGGCTTTGACCAAAATGTAATAGAAATTGACCCTGACAGGCAAAAATATTACCCTGTAAGCAGACGTGAACAGATGAGAAATCATTTTCCTTTCACTAATTAAGATAGCATGTGCAGAGTAAGTTTTGCTTTGTCTCCCTCTCCCTCTCATGCTTTCTTCACCCCGCCCCCCCCCACATGTCTTGATATAACCTTGTTCAGATACTCCATATTGCTCTTAACAATGACTTCATTTTCTGTGGACTGTTTTGTTAGCTGTTTATTGTTCTTACTTGTTTTTGTCAGATTTGTGCTTGCTTTTTTATGGCATGTATCAAGGGCAGACTTCACTTGTTTAGACACAATTGTATAATTTATAACTAGAGGTTTGTCAACAAAGGAATAACTTACATAGAAAAGGCTTCCTTATTTCATTTATATATTTTTAAAATATAAATATATAAATATGTTTACAGATGGGCGGCACGGTGGCGCAGTGGGTAGCGCTGCTGCCTCGCAGTTGGGTGATCTGGGGACCTGGGTTCGATTCCCGGGTCCTCCCTGCGTGGAGTTTGCATGTTCTCCCCGTGTCTGCGTGGGTTTCCTCCGGGCGCTCCAGTTTCCTCCCACAGTCCAAAGACATGCAGGTTAGGTGGATTGGCGATTCTAAATTGGCCCTAGTGTGTGCTTGGTGTGTGGGTGTGTTTGTGTGTGTCCTGCGGTGGGTTGGCACCCTGCCCAGGATTGTTTCCTGCCTTGTGCCCTGTGTTGGTTGGGATTGGCTCCAGCAGACCCCCGTGACCCTGTGTTCGGATTCAGCGGGTTGGAAAATGGATGGATGGATGTTTACAGATCTGTACAAAAGTCTTAAGCACTTCAGTCTTCTGTATTAGTACAACGTACAAAAGAACGTATTATAGAGTTCCAAATATTCCTTTTGCAGAAAGGGAAGCAGTACAATAAGATATTTGAATGTCCTGAAAGAGAAAAAACTAACATAATAATAGAGTGCTTTGCATTTCAAAAATGTGAGATCTTTGCAGACATAAAGCCCAGCAAACAGGTGCTAATGATCAATGCCATAAAGTGTAAGTTGAACCAAATTGATTAATTGAAACAGAAACAGCCGTTCAGAGGGAATAAAGCTATGCAAGGGAACCCCATTGAAAAAGGTGAGGCTGAAGTAGATATGGCAGTTTAACCTGCAAATCTTACATCATGCCAAAAGTAAGCACAGTGACAAGACACATCCTGCATCATCAAGGCCTCTTCCAGGTAGAAATTTCATAGCAGATAGGTGTGCTCTCCAGAGAAGAGTGATTTGGCTGATTCCAGAGATACAGGGGATGAATTATGAAGATTAAAAGAGCTGAGCCTTTTCAGTTTGAGCAAAAGAAGATTAAGAGGTGACATGGTTGAACTGTTCAAAATTATGAAGGGAATTAGTACTGTTATTTTAAAATAAGCTCATTAAGAACACGTGTATGTAGTTGGAAGCTTCTTAAGAGTAAATTTCACACAAACTTTAGGGAGTGTTTCTTTACACAGAGAACCATAGATACATGGAATTAATTGCCAGGTAGTGTGATGAACAGTAGGACTTTAGGGATTTTCAAAACTAGACTTAATGTAATTTTGGAGGAATTAAATGGTAAGCTTTGTTGGGCTGAATGGCCTGTTCTTGGCTAGACTGTTCTAAAGTTCTACTAAAGCACAAACAAACGGACAAGGTTGAGCACCAGGAACTCAGTAGTCAGCCACGGTAACCTGAGTCCAGCAGACAAGAAATACATCAAGATTATCGTAATTGAAAATGGAAGCTATCCAGCACTGCTATCAGCTCAGAACTGACAGAAACCACTGGGCCCATGGTTAACCCACCAAAATTATAGAGAAGTCTTATCAGAAGTGGTCTTCATGGAAGAGTTGCAACCAAAAAACCTTTCCTGCAAGGTGAAAATAAGAGCAAAGGACTCTCCTATGCACAAAACAACACAAGGACTAGAGAGGTGACATTCTATATCCAAAGAGTCAGTTTATGTGTCTGGTTTCTAGTCTGCCAAGGTCTCTGCCATCAACCAATGCACAGGTCACCGTTACTCCTGTTCCTCCTGCAGGTGGTGGCTAGTCCGATATCGTGAGTTCTGGCTGTGTCAGATCGAGTGACTTGTAGGACTGGCAGCCATGCCAAGGCTTGGCTCCAGAAAGAGGCCCCAGTAACCCCATACCAGGTGGTGTTCTCTTTTTCTATTTATGACTCTACATAATTGGGCTTCCCACACTTGCCATTTATAATTAAGTGTAGTATATTCATTGATGCAGTTTTAGAAACAAAGATGTTCAGGGTAATGGGAGCTGGAGCCTATTTCAACATTATCCAGTGCAAGGCAGTAACCAACCCTGAATGGGGAAGCAGTCATACGCAGACCAGCTCTGTTTTACTTTACAAATATGTTTATTCCATTCAAATACTTCCATAGTGCAGACTTTCTTTTTTCTTCTAGTGCATACTCACTGCTTTGCACTATACATGTCAGGGCCTGCACTTAAGCACATACAACATTTGATCGCACACCTTTGCAATATTCTTCTATCCAGGAGGCCAAACGAGATATAATTTTATTCTCTGAGCCCTGCCGAGATACTGACAAGAATATAATTGTGAGGCACAAACCGGATAAAGTATGAGGCAGCTACATGCAGGTTACAACATGATTCAAAACAATATTTGATCTGCTAAGACATGCTTTCATTTTGCCCCTCATCGAGCCAAACACTAATGAAGCAGTGTTCAGTTTGAGTTTATTGAATGCAGTACAAATTCTACCATATGATAACAGCTTCCAAATATAATAAAGCTCTGGGGTGGCACAGAGGATAGCTTTAGGAACAAAGCTGTGTTCAATTGCCTGCCCAGTTTCTTACCATACTTTCACCTGTATCCATATGTGGTATCTTTGGGCATTCCAGTATCCTCTTACAACTTCAGATGGTGCTATTTTTTTGTGATCAAATTACTTTGTCCACTTTCTTTCAATTCTTCAGTTACACTGGGCTACACTAATTTAATGATAAGTGTGGTTGCTGAAGACTTTGGAATGGGAGTTTTTGCTTTTTTGGTCATGATGGTGGTCATGGGTCCAGAACATCTGTTCATCTTTGGAGATCAGTTGCTGTCTTCTCTAGATACTCTTGTTTCCTTTTAAATCCCAAAGATGCACAATTCACTTTCATTGTTGATTCTGAACTGGCCTATTGTGAATTTGTGTGTGATTGTGTGTGCCATTGTAACTAGGGAATCCATTCCCGGACGGGTTTATCCATTCCCGGGAATTTGGGAATCCTGCACGTCATTCCTGGGAATGACACAGTGCATGGGCATCTCACATGTGAATGGCAACACTAATTTTTAATAAAACTACCGCAATATGTTGACACCAATAAAAGACTAACCTTAACTACAAGCAGTTCATGCTGTCATATAAGCACATGTATCTAGTTAGTTGCGGTAATAAGAGCGTAGAAAGCACAACTTGTCGAGCGTGCAGTTGTCCAGGCGAGAGCGCACCTTCGTGCAGAGTACGCCAGCCGCTGAGAAAGCACGCTCTGCCTCCACTGAAGTAGGCAGCACAGTCATCAGATACTGATACACTTGTTGTAAACAACACCCGCGCTTGCCGTTCCTCTGAAACACTGCCGTTTCAGGTTTTACTGATGCATCAAGTTTCTTGGCACAGATAATGCATATGCAACAGACTGACGCATTGCAATTTCAAGTTGTTCTTCAAAGCTGTTTGTCTGATGAAGTGCGAGCTGCAGCAATGGCGCCACCTTAATTATTTTCAACTATAACTCTGTTATTTCTTGTTTGATTTTTACACTTTTACACGCTATATATGTGAGCTTGGCCATTCCTTTTCAGCCAGGAATTCCAGCAGTTTCTTTCCCAGGTAATCAGGAGCCCGGGAATGGATTCCCTAATTGAAACCTGAAATGGAAAGGTTAACGTTTTATTCTATACTTTGCCTAATGCTCCTAAGGTAGGCTCTAACCCATAACATTGTAAACTCAATTATGAGAGCTTGATAATGGATGGATGTGTTGATGCCTGTTTGGGTGTCCACATTAGCTTGATTGTGTGACGATGCAGGTTCGCTCCATGCTCCCATACAGCTTTATGGAGCTCTTGAACCCGACACCGTCGGTAATGTCACCAATGAGCTAGGCAGTGAGGCACAACATAGCAAGGGGATGGTGCAAAAAGTGCAAAAGTGCTTTTATTAAAACAACAAACAGTGTTCAAATAAATAGTGCAGTGTCTCAAAAATAAGTCTTTAAATAAATAATCCATAAAAACAAGTAAAAGGGTGGAGGTTAAAATCCAACAGAAAAAAAAATCCTTTAAAAAAACAACGAGGTTAAAACAATGGCTGGAAGCTGTCCCTTTAAAAACAAATCAGCCAGGTGCCTTTCTTCTACTGGTGACTCCCCTGCTTCTCCCATCCAGGCAATGCACCAGGGGAGTCACCCTAACTGCAACTGACCTGCTCTGCCTGCTGGTCTGGAGGCTTCCCTATCCCAGGGTTCGGTTCTGTACTCCCCAGACCGAGACTTGGGTTCCCCAGAGACCAGGACACTGACGCTGGGGAATCCACCTCCCAAGCCTCCCAACTCCCGCTGTATTCCGCGGCGAGCCATCCATCTTCCGGTCACTCCTGCTCCACAACTACACGCTCAGCAGGAGTGATCACTACCGACTGCCCTAGGTGTCAGCCAAAAACCCCGCTAGGGCTCACTGCTCAGCTGCCCGCGAGCCTGCGCTCACTTGTTCTCGCTCTCTTGCACCGGCTTTCCTCTCCCCACTTCCTGCCTTCTTTCTTTTTCTGTTTTTCCTAGCCGCCTCATGCTTCTATTTATTATGGGGACGTGGATCAGATGTGGCAATTAGCAGTTCTCGGTATCAATTATGGATGCGGACGACTCCTCACCTATTCACTAAAGTGAGGACCGCCCGCATCACGAATTCATTTGGGAAACGATCCTCCACACTACCACGCCCCCTCTCTAAGCCACGAGTGCGGTGATTATTTATTTAAAAAGTGGCCTTTTTGACTTGAGCTGTGGACCCGCTACACCACAGATTGGTAACTCTAATTTGGCCTGATGTGATTGAGTCTGGTTGTGTGTGTATGTGAAGAATTGGTGTCTGTCTCTCTGTTGGGTCCTGCCTTACACCTGCTCCTGAAGCCAAGGCCCCCTCAAGGCTTAACTGGATTAAGTGCATGGACAGGAAAGTTTTCCGATTCAGATGAAATCACATGAACAAGCAGGCACAGGACAAGAACATAAAACTGTAGTCCAACTGGTGTCATTGTAATCCAATTGTACAGTGAAGCTTTGAAAAAAAAGACACCACCTATTGCAATCATGTTGGCTTCTTATGACTCACTTTTAAAGCTAGCACCTTCATTTTTCACTCAGTAGCCCTTGCAGCAACCGTCAAAGCTGCACAATGGCAAAGAACTTCTGGGGTTGCTGGGATTTGCAGTCCATTTAAGTAGCACTGCTTCAGCACCATCTCCACAATAAATTGTGTGTACAGATTCAAGTCCAAAATAGAACTTTCTTGAGGAGGCAAAGATGGCGGTTTTAAAGCAGAGGATAGGAAGTGGCGTCATCAGGGCCGGAACCGGAAGTGGTGTCATTAATCCCAGAGCCAAAAGTGGCATCATCAGGACCAGGCAGAATTTCCCGTAATTGGTCTGCAGTGGAAAGAGAGAAAGGGTCAGTACACTCAGCCACCCCGTGGTCTGGTGTGGAATTACCCTCATTTATGCCCTTTAACTGCCTCCCATATGCACGTGTGTGACAGTACATAACACACAACATACCATCAGATCCATAAGTATTTGGACAGTGGCACAATTTTCATAATTCTGGTTCTATACACCACTAAAATGGATTTGAAGTAAAGCAATCATGTTATTGAAGTGTAGACATTCAGCTTTAATTTAAGTGGTTTACCAAAAATATCATATGAGCTGTTTAGGAATGACAGACATTTTTATACATGGCCCCACTATTTTCAGGGTCTGAAAAGTATTTGGAAATTTGACTGACAAGCTGTTAAGCAGGTAAAAGGTCTGGAACTGATTCCAATTGTGTAATTTGCATTAAGAAGCTGTCAATGTGAACTCTCAATATGTGGTCTAAAGAGCTGTCCATGCAAGTAAAAACAGTCAATCATTGGGCTGAGAAAACCAAATAAACCCTTTAGAGAGACAGCAGAAACACCAGGAGTGGTCAAATCAATCATCTGGAACATTCTTAAAAAAGGAATGCACTGGTCAGCTCAGCAACTCCAGAAGGCCTGGACAATCATGGAAGACAACTGTGCTGGATGATTGCAGAATTCTGTCCTTGGTGAAGAAGAACCCTTTCACGACATTTAGCCAAACCAATAACACTCTCCAGGAGGTAGACCTATCATTGCCAAAGTCCACAATCAAGACTTCATGAAAGTAAAGACAAAAGATTTATCACAAGGTGCAAACTACTGGTAAAGCTCAAGCATAGGAATGACAGATTAAACTTTGCCAGAAAATGTTTTTTAAAAGCCTGTCCTGTTCTGGAACAATTGTCTTTGAACAAAGGAAACTAAGATCAATATATACCAGCATGTTGGAAAGAGAAGAGTATGGAAAAGAGAAGATAAATGGCTCATGATCAGATGAATAGCCCATGATTTGTGAAACATGGTGGAGACAGTTTTATGGCATGGGCATGCATGACTGCTAATAGAAGTCAGTCACTAGTGTTTATTGATGATATGACTGCTTGCAGAAGTAGCAGGATGATTTCTGAAGTGCACAGGGATATACTATCTGCTCAGATTCAGCCAAATTCTGCAAGACTGATAGGACAATGCTTCACAGTACAAATGGACAATGAGCCAAAACATACTGTGACAGCAAACCATGTGCTTTTCACAGCAATGTTGTGGAAGATTCTTCAAAGGCCAAGTCAATCAACTGATTTCAACTCAACTGGACACGCCTTTCACTTGCTGAAGACAAAACCAAGACAGAAAGTCTAACAAAGAAGCAGCAACTAAAGACAGCTGCAGTAATGGCCTGGTGAAGCATCACTAGAGCGGAAACCTAGCACTTGGAAATGGCCATGGGTGCCAGACTTCAGGCAGTCATTGACTGTAAAGGATTTTCAACCAAATATTGAATCATTATATATACGATTATGTAAGTTTGTCCAAATACTTCTGAGCCCCTGAAAATAGCGGAATCATGTATAAAAATGTCTGTAATTTCTAAACAGCTCATACAATATTTTTATTAAACCCCTTGAATTAAAGATGAAAGTCTATACTTCAATCTCATAATGATTGCTTTATTTCAAATCCATTCTGGTGGCGTACAGAGCCAAAATTATGAAAATTGTGTCACTGTCCTAAGACACATGGACCTGACTGTATATACAACATTGCTCTTATGATTGACTGTTCAGCCACCTTACTATACATCTGGTTATAAACTCTCCCTGAATGTACTGGTGCAAGTGCCAGTGGTCCTACAAAGGTGCAGCTGAGCCTTTTCTACAAGAGCTTGAATGTGTTGTGCCCACTTCAATACATCAGTAATGAACTTTAAAGCTGCTTAATCATTCAACATTAACCCCTCCGATATAGATGGAGTTGTGGTCTGCATGCTGTTTCTTTGGTTTTGCTGACATTAAAGGTGAGATTATTGTGTCAGCTGGTAGACTTCTCTGTAAGCTATCATCAGGAAATCTAATGATGGAGTTGGTGCTGTCTAAGGCCACACAGTCAGAGGTGAACAAAGAGCACAGAAGAGGGTTTGGGACATCACCTTGAGGAGTGCCTGTTTTGAGGGTCTATATGGAGGATGTGATTCTGAGATCTATTGGTTGGAATGTCAAAGATCAAGTTGCAGAGGCTGGTGCTTAGCTGTAAATTTGGTAGTCAGTTTTGCTGGTACAATAGAGGTAAATACTGAGCTGTAATCTATAAATATGACTCTGCCATAACAAGTTTGTATTAACCATATATGTGATGATGGTAGAAACTGCAAGGCATTTTGGATCCTCTGTGGACTGGTTGTGATGATACATAGGCTGGAAGTGACACCTAGAATACTCTGTTTAATTTGTATTAATGAGTATTGCTGCCTTACCTCAAAACCTCTGTCTTCTTATCTGAAATAACATACCTTACCTTCACATTAAAATTATAACAGAACATGAAGTTAAAGTGAAACTGTTCACCCCTGTTAGATTTTACCACATTTAATGATTACAGCATGAAAACCTGTTGCATTTAACAGTTGTATTGGGATTTGTTTTGAGTAAAAATTAGGGTTAATTTTTGGGGCTATGGAACAAAGTGTTGCTACAGAAACTGCATTGATCTGTTATACACAAATTTGGTTTTGAAAGCCTGTTGCTAACCATCACAAACAGACCTCTGTAGGCTGGGGCACAGCAAAATCTTTCATCCATTGCCATCTTGCTTTGTTTCTCCCTTTAGCTGTTTAAGTTTTGATTGTGCTGTCAATGAATACTTGCCATTTGCTGCTGTAGTGACATATTTTGCAGACACCGCTATTGTTTATTTTTTTAAGTATTGCTCTGAAAAGTTCTACAATGTGTGATGTTCATGACGGTGAATTTCTATCTGAAACCAATGACAGGGAGGATATACAATAAGCACTTGGCTGCATCTGAGCCCCACACAGTATTTATAGTTGCTGTTTTCATGTATCCTTTACATCTGAATTCATTTGTGTATATGTTGCTTTGGACAATTGAATACATGCAAGTGTAGCCTACCAATGTCATGGCACTGCTACTTCTGGTAAGACCCCTCTGCCAGGCTGCTGTTGAGTTGCAAGGTGTGTACAGATGTTAGCCACTCCAGCTCTAACTCAATGAAGAAGATGGAGCATTTTTCTACACATTTCACCTGCTAAGGCAGTCTCCTACGACTTTCTGGGGATTTGTTTTAATTTTAATTTCTCCATTCCAGTCTTTTGACAAGCCTTATGACCAAGACATTTTACACCACAGCAGATCTGTGCCACTTGATCACTCAAGGGTCGTGATCTCTGCTGTACTGAATGTCTTTCTTTTTTTTTAGTGCTGCCCAGCGCATTGCTTTGGCCATTCCTACCTTGACATGACACAAGGTGAAAATGACCTTTTCATTCCAACACAGGTTAACCCCAAGAAAGAATTAACTGCATGTGTATTCACATCACACATCCTTATGGTATTCACATCAGTTAAGCCCTGGTACATTGTATATAACAGGTATGGCCTCCTGGGATAGTGTATCTCCATTACACTCTTTTGGAAGATTTATAAAGTTAGTAAATTATTAACCACATTCTTGACTTCAGATCTTAGAATCAAGACTTTACGGCTATGAATCTAAAAACCACAAGGTATTGGTTTTAAATGCCAGCCGTGCCTCATCATGTTATGCTAGGCCCATCAATTAACTTGCCTGTCATATAACTCCTTGAATATGTGTTTCATAAATTGGCTTGTATTGTACAGTTGAAGCTTGGAGCCCTTTCACCATGAAAGGTGCTATAAAAAATGAAGATCAAAATGATTGATTTCTGGCTTCATTGAAATGAAAAGACATGCAAAGTCTTTTTACAGTGTGGCTTCACTGGCAAAGCTGAAAAGCCTTAATGCATTCTTTTTAGTGAGAACATGAAACCCAGTAAATTAAAGAGCCATTTTAAGTGAAGTCATGCCGAGTTTGCAAGAAAGACATTGAATTCTTTGAAAAGAACCAATGCATTCTGAAGCTTGCCGATATGAATTCAATTGCTCACTTAGCTCAGACAAATGAAATTCTGCTTGAAGCTTCTCATCACATTGCTCTCCATATTGCTCAGTGTAGAAAGTCACGCAGGACTGGAAATTTTATTTAATATGTTATGCCAGGCTGAAGCAGTGAGGCTTGTTTTTTATGATCAAGATGGAGGAACCAAATATCACTTTGGAGATATTGCTGAAGCTGCATTTTTAAAGAATGAGAAGATGTGATCATTAGATTAATTGCTAGTTCTGAAGTGGCTATGGACATGTACGTGAGTAGACCCAGCGAACTGGCACTCCATCCAACGCTGGTTTCTGCCTTGCGCCAGTGTTGCCTAGATAAACTTCAGCCCTTCATGACCATGAATTGAATTAGGTGGATTTGAGAATTTTATGTTATGTTAAGGACATATTAGAATAATTGCAAAAATTGAAGCAGCTCCCTGAGTTATGTTGGATGAATCAATGATCTATTACATGCATTTACTTTGTGTTAAATCGTGACTCTGTAGAAGGAGAAAGCAACATCACATAAACTTCTCTGCAGTTCTAACAACAGAGATAAACCAACTCATAATCATAAATTTATATTTAGGCAAATTTTACTAATAATAGAGTTCCATGTATCCACCGCTTTTTTGGACTTGCTTTAACCATCTTGTAATCATGGGAATTGGGAGTATATCTCAACAGCTTTGGGCAGAGGGCAAGAAACAATCCTGTACAGTACACATGTGCACAATCATACCCTACTCATACCAAGTTATTTAGAGAGGCCAGTTGACCAATCCTGTGCATCTATGAGATGTGGGAAAAGATCAGAGTATCAGGAGCAAACCCATACAGCCACAAAGAGGATCAGCAAACTCCACCCAGACATTGGCCAGGTCAAATCTTGAGTCCAGAAAGCAACACTAACTCAGTCATGAACAATAAGAAGGAAGTGTATGACACTATAGTAAATACCCAGTATAATTTTTGACCATATAATCCACTATTCTAATACTATACCATATATACTACTATATAATAAATATATTAAACTACTATACAATAAAATGCTGTGTGTGTGTGTGTATATGTATCTAGTCCCTCCAAACAATCTGATTAGTCAGTTTGGTTTCCGTCTGATTGACCAGTTTGGCTTTGGTATCTCAGTGGAGGGGATGATGACATGATACATTAGGGTAGCATTAGGGATACAAAATTCAATTCGTAATTGTGTCCATTTTTTGTATTTACAAATAAGAAATTAAACTGGGGAATTTCCATGACAACAAAGTTAATAACGTATTGTGTGACACTTGGTTGCTGAATACTAATAAGGTGGAACCTGAGTCACCTTCAAAAATGGGAAATATTCACTAGAATACAAATGATGCTTTCACAACAGGTAATGAGGGGTTGTCTACCATTCTCTCTGTCAAAAAGCAAACAGGAGGCAAGAAAGGTGCCTCAAAATCACAGAATCTAAAAAGCAGTTTTACAGGAACGTCACTGAGAAAGGCAAGAGAAGCTGAGACACATGACTATACCAAAGAAAGCATAGGAGGAATGCCAAGAGTCACTTTCATAGATGGTAAGTATTTGCAAGAATATGAATGATGTTTTCACAGTGGGTAATGGGGACCAGTGTACCACTGGTGGTAGTCAAAAAGTGGGCATGAGGCAAGTAAGAGGCCTTGAAATGACAAGGTCTGAGCAGGCTTAAGGGAACACGACTGAGAGAGAGTATGCTGGGCAAGAGAGGTTGATACAAAGGAAAGGTAGGTAGTGGTCTCAAACTCCAATCCTAGTGGGCCGAAGTGGCTGAAGGTTTTCATTCTAACACTTTTTCTTAATTATTGACCTGTTTTTGCTGCTACTTAACTTCTTTTGATTAATTTTAATTGACTTGCTCTTGAAGACTCGGACCCCTTAATTATTTTTCTTCCTTAATTAGCAGCCAAACAACAATAAGATACAAAATGAGCCAAAATATGACTAGCAAACTGTGTCCATCAAACAGTATCTGTGAATAAAGAAAGGTGAAGGTCTCTGGAATGTTGATCTGCTCAGGTCCTCAAAACATTTTAACAGTGCTCTTAGAAAAGAGAAAATCAACAATTTCGGAAATGTATTCTATTGTACAATGAAAGCAGCAACAAGCCACAGAATTAAAGAACGGATTTAATTAACAACAAGATAATCAGCACCTAATTAAGCAACTGGTTGGAGTGAAATTGGTTGGAGTTTGAGGCCGTGACTTACTTGGCCTTCTGTTAAGTTGTTAAATTGACTCACTACACATTTCAATTCTGTTTGAGTGCCATTTAAGGAAAGAAATGAAGCAATTCAGGTTGAACAAATCTTAAAAACAAGTCCACTAAAATGAAAGGAAAAGGAGTTAATTAGCAGCAAAAACTAGTCTCCAATTAAGAAAAGGGATAGAATGAAAACCTGCAGCCACTGCAGCCCTCCAGGACTGGAGTTTGAGATCACTGATGTAAGATAAGAAATATCAAATATTTTAAATTTTTTTCTATTACAGGTAATGTAATTAGTTTATTTAGGAATCCACATCTTGCTGATTTATGCAGTTAGTTTTGTTTAATCATGGAATTAAATGCATTGGAGAAAATGCACAGAATAATTAAAAGACTCATTCCAAGAATAAGATGAGGCCTGCTAGACGTATTAGTAGTAGTAGTAATAATGTCACTTGATAATTCACGTCATGTATGCATGTTTAAATTATAAAGACAATGAACTAATTTAGTTTCATCTTAATTTTAAAACATATTTTTAAATAAGAACCCAGCTGAGTACATACTGGTATAACCCTTACACAGTGTTTTTTCACTTAATAACTGTAAATGGATGGAAAATCTAAAATACCCTGTTCGGAGTGTATTAATTATATATTGTATATTGAGCGATCACTCCCTATCCCGAGTGGGTCTTGGCCTTGTGCACACTACTAAATGGTGCGACTCAAACCACCTACAACTGAACACCAGCAAAACCAAGGAGCTGGTGGTGGATTTTAGGAGGCCCAGACCCCTCATGGACCCCGTGATCATCAAAGGTGACTGTGTACAGATGGTGCAGACCTATAAATATCTGGGAGTGCAGCTGGATGATAAATTAGACTGGACTGCCAATACTGATGCGCTGTGCAAGAAAGGACAGAGCCGACTATACTTCCTTAGAAGGCTGGCGTCCTTCAACATGTGCAATAAGATGCTGCAGATGTTCTATCAGACAGTTGTGGCGAGCGCCCTCTTCTACGCGGTGGTGTGCTGGGGAGGCAGCATTAAGAAGAAAGACGCCTCACACCTGGACAAACTGGTGAGGAAGGCAGGCTCTATTGTTGACATGGAGCTGGACAGTTTACCATCCGTGGCAGAGCGAAGGGCACTCAGCAGGCTCCTATCAATTATGGAGAATCCACTGCATCCACTAAATAGTATCATCTCCAGACAGAGGAGCAGCTTCAGCGACAGACTGCTGTCACTGTCCTGCTCCAATGACAGATTGAGAAGATCGTTCCTCCCCCAAACTATGCGACTCTTCAATTCCACCCGGGGGGGTAAACGTTAACATTTAACATTATACAAAGTTATTGTCTGTTTTTCACCTGCATTATTATTATTATCAATCTTTAATTTAATATTATTTATTGTATCAGTATGCTGCTGCTGGATAATGTGAATTTCCCATTGGGATTAATAAAGTATCTATCTATCTATCTATCTATCTATCTATCTATCTATCTATCTATCTATCTATCTATCTATCTATCTATCTATCTATCTATCTATCTATCTATCTATCTATCTATCTATCTATCTATCTATCTATCTACTATTGTGATGGGCCCCTGAGATTGTGAGCAAAGCATGTGGATAAAGAAATTGGGTGGATCTATGGCATAAAATTAAGGTTGGTATGAGGAACCTTGAAACCCTGAAACAGTAAATGGAGTGGATGTGCAATACCTAACAACATTGCCTCACAGCAAAACAGATCTGACTTCAAATTCCGTCCTTGACATCTTCCATGTGCAGTGTATACAGCCTTCTTATTTCACTGTTGATACTACAGCTGTGCTCCGCATCCCAAAGATTATCAGTAGCACTAAACGGGCCTGTTATGAGTGAGTGTAGGTTTGATAGTGAGTCTGGATTGTTATAGACTGACATCTCACCCAGGTCATTTCACTTAGCGTCAAATGCTGCTGATCTTTACAGCACTGCAATGGTTCAAACTCAGATTTTGGGAGCTGTGGGACAACAGATCTCTTATACTCTCACTGTGTGTTAGTATGGTTTAGAACTAGAGCTTTGTCTTCTTAAACTAGTGAGGCCAGAGGTTACAACACAAGGTGGCACAGGTGGTCCTGTCAAAATTCTACATTTTTCATGCACAGACTTTATTTACATAATCTAAGCAAGTTGTGCAGTCTGAAATCTCCAGAGACTCAGTCCAATCAGCTTGCAACTCAAGAAGCATGTTTCTGATATTGATGTGAGCAACAGTGGCGCACCACAAGGAACAGTCCTGTCTCTTTTTCTCTTTACTCTGTACACCTCGGACTATAAATATAATACCAGGTCATGTCACTTGCAGAAATTCTCAGTTGAGTCTGCATGTACAGGGTGTATCAAGAACGGGGATGAGACAGACAATAGAAGTCAGGTGGAGGACTTTGTTTCTTGGTGCAGAAAGAATTTTTTGTTGCTTAACATCCACAAAACCAAGAAACTGGTTATTGACTTTCACCACACCAAAGAGACTCTACACCTGGAAACTATTTAGAGGTGATGCACTGCTACACATCAGTGACACGTTGGACTGGTCTCGTAACATACAGGAACTATAAAAGAAAGGACAGAGCAAGCTCTTTTTCCTTATGAGACATTGTTCCTTTAATTAATTCCTTTAATTTAGTAGTGACATCCTTCACATCTTCCATAATTCTGTGATGGCCAGTGCAATTTTCTAGGCTGTGGTGTGCATGGCCTTATAACATCAGTTCAAGAGAGGTCCTTTGAATCTACAAGCTAATTAAATGGACAGGCTCAGTTATGAGACACACTTTCGGCCCCCTGGAGGTAGCAAAGGAGAGACTTCAAACAAAACGGGTGCCATTTTGAACAATGCTGCATATCCTCTCTCTAACACACTAACACTGAGGATGTTCGACAGACGAATTATTCAGCAGGAAAGTGTCAAGAAATGCTACTTGAGATCCTTTATACCAACAGCAATACACCTGTGTAATGCCTCACTGGAACTGTGACTACCAAGTCAGATGTTTTTTTTATATATATTTTCTTCCTTTTTGGTCATTCTGTTGTGAGTTCAGACTGGGTATATATATATATATATATATATATATATATATATATATTGTCACACACGTGTGCTTAAGGGGCAGTCAACAAGCCCTGAGGTGAGTGATATAACGCAAGATAAGGGGTTGATTTGGGGTACTGATGCCTCTTTCTCTGTCTCTACAGAACAAAAGAAGACAAATCATAAACAAACTCACTAACAACACTTCCGGTGTCTGAAAATGGCTTCCTCAAGACAACTTCCATGTATAATGTCACTTCCGGTCCATCAATGATGATGTCATGTCCTGCTCATCAGGATGATGTCACTTTTGATCCATCAGCGATGCAGTCACTTCCGGCTCCTCAATGATGACATCACTTCCGCTCCCATCGTAATTTACGCACAGCTCATTTTCTGCAGCCATTTTGTATATAAACAATCATTTCACCTCTGTATTCTGTCAAATGTTTTGGTTTTTTCATCAAATATTGACCTCAATTCCATTTTGTCCAATGGACATTATACAGGGCAATTCCCCAAATCTTTTTGCAGTTTTCTGCATGAATTTATTTTATTACTATATATAAAAAAACGAATTTCCAACTGGAGACAAATAAGGATCTATCTATCTATCTATCTATCTATCTATCTATCTATCTATCTATCTATCTATCTATCTATCTATCTATCTATCTATCTATCTATTGTTCATCCCGGCCAATACCCCCAGGCTGCCAGATGGAGCCCTCCCTGCAGCATGGAGGTGCCCCGAATGCCAGCAGGGAATTATGGACATTGGACTTTTACTTCACAGCCCTGCTGGATACCATGGGGGCCACCAGAGGATGCTGCAGGGAGGCATAAGGACTTGTATGTTCCCTATAAACCGGAAGTACATCTTAATCACAGCGACACAGAGAATTACATACTTCCGGGATAAAGAAGAGGAGTTTTCACCTGACCCGGAAGTGCTGGGAAGTCACGTGGACTGAGGGATCAGAAGCACTTCCAGGTCAAGGACCATAAAAGACTGTGAGAGATCCCAGACGAGCGAGTTGAGTCAGGAGGAAGGGTGGCAACGCGTCTGGGAGTGGAGGATTGTTATTGATTATTGTTATTGTATTGGTGATTTATGAGTATAGTGGAGTGGAGGGTGCTTTGTGCACTGTACTGTCCTAATAAATATTATTATTTGACTTTTATCTGGTGTTTGGCGTCTGATCTGAGGGTTCAAGGCAGCGATAGCATCCCCAATCTGTCACACTATCTATCTATCTATCTATCTATCTATCTATCTATCTATCTATCTATCTATCTATCTATCTATCTATCTATCTATTCCAGCAAAATTAAATAGGTTTGATTTTGTCTTAAGTCGCAAGATCGGGTTGGTGTGCAGGTGAGAGCTGACAACTAATGATCACTCACCATAACTATAATGTATATAATAGAGCCACAAGGAATAAGAGATGCAGGTGACGTTGTAAGCAGAACAGAGTCTCATTTTTTTCTGATGTCTTGTGTTTTATGTACCACAACAGAATTGCTGCTGAACTCACCACACTTAGAAAGAATTTTGTATGGCACCAGTTGTGTCAGGCAGCACATTGCTGGCTGTCAGAAAAAGGGTGAGCTCAATGGGACAGCAATGTGAAACTGTCCTGGAAAGTCATCACAGTGTCAGCTTCTGTAATTTGTTATCCTCTCTGGAATACAAATTGTGTAATCTGACCTCCCCAGTAGACAAGATCAGCCACTGCCATTGCTCTCTTGAGCGCATTTCCATAAAATCTGCTTCTCAGACTCTGTCATTATTTTCAAGGCAGCTTTCTCACATCCTGTCCATTTTTATACTTTTTATCTTTGCAGGCAACTCTCTTATTGTGCACTTTTCAATCCTCCTTATGCATCTCACATTTCCTCTTGTGTTTTGTCACCACAGTCAAATTGTCAAACCAAAGCTAAATTGACCATTCACATTGCTCTGAGGGACTGGACACATAAACCTTAGTGTTTTATTATATATTAAGAGAAAAACGTGAAGGACTTGTAAACATTTGGATGATATTCTAGGACAAGAAAATCTATGAAATGAAAGCCATAAAATAAAATAAAACTTTATTTTAACAAAATAAAAAATCAACTGATTTCTAATTTAGAAATCGGGTTGGAAGAAAGACTTGCAGCCAGTGTGGCTCTCCAGGGCCAAATCTGAGCATCCCTGAACCTATAAACTAAACAAACAACCTCACTAATCTTTAAAAATATGAATCAGAGAACCAATCAGAAAGCATAAAGTCAAACCTTTTCCTAATCCTATCTCACATCTGATAATTGTTTCAAACATTTCTAATTCAGGTGAACCTACAGATAATCATATTCATTGATACTCATTGATCAAAAACCTTTGGTCCAATAAAACAACACAAGACCCTAGCACATCTTGACAGCACCCTTGCTCTATCCAAATGGATCATTTAATGTTTGAATTTTTAAAGTTCAAACCTGCAGAATGTTGCTAGGGCTATTCTCCTTTTAGAAGTGGTTGTGGCAGCTGTGCTCAGGTGGGTTTCTTCATCACCACTGACCATTTAACATTGCAGTTTGTCAGCATTTTGCTGCCCACTGCTAATCCTTTCTCTCTGTAGGCCTTCCCTGGAAATCCCATTTTGGATCTTCTAATATCCAGGATGACTTGATTTGCATATGGTCAAGCCACTATAAGCAATGACCATTTATTTCCTTAGTTAGAAAAAGTACTCTGTAACTAAATAAATAAATAAAAGTTGTGAATCAGAGAGATAAATGTCTCCCAAAATGGACGTCCTTTATTACATCAATGGAGCCTGTCATATATACTGCTTGCTGCAACTCTGACAAGATTGAATAATCTGAATAATCTAACAAAGTAGTGATCTTAAATAAATTAGGATTTATAGTTACAGTATGTAGTGTTTATATACATAATCAAGAAGCATTTTAGTTCACACTCATCAACATAAAGATAAATAGTATAAATGTTTAACACACCAATGTCTTAGTGTTATCTAATGGTTCCAGAATACTTAAACATTCTTTAGCAAATATCCGGTTCATTGAATAGGATATCTTATATGTAAAATATTAACTTGAACTTGAACTTTATTGCTAGACAACACAGCTGCAAGGAATTTCTCTGAATGTTACTTCCAAACACTAACAATGTACATAGTTAAACAACACAATGCACAATACAGAAACCATCACAACATTATATACAGTAAACACATATAGATAGATAGATAGATAGATAGATAGATAGATAGATAGATAGATAGATAGATAGATAGATAGATAGATAGATAGATAGATAGATAGATAGATAGATAGATAGATAGATAGATAGATAGATAGATAGATAGATAGATAGATAGATACTTTATTAATCACAAGGGGAAATTCACATACTCCAGCAGCAGCATACTGATACAAAAAACAACACTAAATTAAAGAGTGATAAAAATGCAGGTAAAAATAGACAATAACTTTCTATAATGTTAACGTTTACCCCGCCGGGTGGAATTGAAGAGTCGCATAGTTTGGGGGAGGAACAATCTTTTCAGTCTGTCAGTGGAGCAGGACAGTGACAGCAGTCTGTCGCTGAAGCTGCTCTTCTGTCTGGAGACGACACTGTTTAGTGGATGCAGTGGATTCTCCATAATTGATAGGAGCCTGCTGAGTGCCCGTCGCTCTGCCACAGATGTCAAGCTGTCCAGCTCCAAGCCAACAATAGAGCCTGCCTTCCTCACCAGTTTGTCCAGGCGTGAGGCGTCTTTCTTCTTAATGCTGCCTCCCCAGCGCACCACCGCGTAGAAGAGGGCGTTCACCACAACTGTCTAATAGAACATCTGCAGCATCTTATTGCAGATGTTGAAGGACGCCAGCCTTCTAAGGAAGTATAACCGGCTCTGTCCTTTCTTACACAGAGCATCAGTATTGGCAGTCCAGTCTAATTTATCATCCAGCTGCACTCCCAGGTATTTATAGGTCTGCACCATCTGCACACAGCCACCTCTGATGATCACGGGGTCCATAAGGGGTCTGGGCCTCCTAAAATCCACCACCAGCTCCTTGGTTTTGCTGGTGTTCAGGTGTAGGTGGTTTGAGTTGCACCATTTAACAAATTCCTTGATTATGTCCCTATACTCCTCCTCCTCCTGCCCACTCCTGATGCAGCCCACGATAGCAGTGTTGTCAGCGAACTTTTGTACGTGGCAGGACTCCGAGTTGTATTGGAAGTCCGGTGTATATAGGCTGAACAGGACTGGAGAAAGCACAGTCCCTTGTGGCGCTCCTGTGTTGCTGACCACAATGTCAGACGTGCAGTTCCCGAGACGCACATACTGAGGTCTGTCTTTAAGATAGTCCACGATCCATGCCACCAGGTATGAATCTACTCCCATCTCTGTCCGCTTGTCCCTAAGGAGCAGAGGATGGATTGTGTTGAAGGTGCTAGAGAAGTCTAGAAACATAATTCTTACAGCACCACTGCCTCTGTCCAAGTGGGAGAGGGATCGGTGTAGCATATAGATGATGGCATCCTCTGCTCCCACCTTCTCCTGATATGCAAACTGCAGAGGGTCGAGGGCGTGTTGAACCTGTGGCCTCTGGTGGTGAAGCAGCAGCCTGTCCATGGTCTTTATCACATGTGATGTCAGAGCAACAGGCCAGAAGTCATTCAGCTCACTAGGACGTGATACCTTTGGGACTGGGGTGATGCAAGATGTAAAACAATACAGTAAAGTAGAACTGCACTACTGCCCAGTAATGTATTCAATAAATTATACATATATAAAATTATCACAATTAGTGCATGGAGGAGAATATAAATCATGAAAAGACAGAGATGAATCAGAGATTATGTTTAACCAAAGTGACTGCAGTAGGAAAGAAACTGTTCGTATGTCTAGTAGTTCTTGCCTTTAGTGACCGGTAAGCTTTCTTTGATGGTAATAACTGAAAGAGGTGGCTGTTGCGTGAGTGTAGTCTTTGCTTATATTTCTGGCACATTTCCTGACCTTTTATATATACAAGACCTCAGTGCAACCCAGTCTGAGGAATACACTTTTTTGTGCTGTCTGAATAACCCACTCCAGTTTATGTTTTGAGTGAGAAGATGAATTGCCGTACCAGACTGTTATAAAGAAAGTGAGGATGCTTTCAATGATGGCTCCATAAAACGACTCTGATTGGGACAGGTTAAGCTTTTTAAGTTGACAGAGAAACAACATTCATTGCTAAGCTTTTTTGGTAAGACCAGTTATGTTTTCATCCAAGTTCAAATTATGAGTTATAGTTGTGTCAAGAATTTTAAAAGATTTCAGTCAGTTGACAGTAACATTGATTATAGCTAAGGGAATAAGAGGTTAGGAGTGTCTCCTGAAATCCACAAACGTTTCTACTGTTTTCAAGTTAAGATGGGTGAGGGTGCACTAACTGGCCAGTTGATCCAGCTCCAGTATGGCAGAAAGTCATATCAGAGTAAAATAAATAGTATTTAATTGGAATTAACTCAACGTTTTCTTGGTAACTGTTCTGGGTTCAAATGTTACAGCATGTCTTAGTTAAACAGATACAGTTAAAGGCACCATACAAATTCATACAAAAAGCTCTACCCCAACTCCTTGCACACTAGAAATCAGCCTAAAGTAGAGGAACATCATAATACAAATCAGGGAAATTCTACAAATTTATCTTGAAGCAAGAGTCTGATAATAAATAAAACAGAAAGGAAAGTGAAAGTTATTCATTGCTCCTGGTGCCAGCTTTACCAAGGCAGAGATGAAGCAGGTGATTTATCCATGTTCATAGTGAACAGAGGTGTAAAGTATGGGAAATTTAGATTCACTAATATCATTCCAGCCTCACTTTTCAGGAGAGTGTTGGAGAGGATTGATTAGGACCACTGCAAGATGAATGCACAGAGCAGATTGAGAGACCAATTTTGTGTTGTGAAAGGACTCATCAAAGACATGGCAGAATTAGAGTTCTTTGGCCTGTGAGAAGATAACAGGCTGAAAGCAAACTTTCAAGGGCTCTGACCTGGCAGGCTTATGATGAAACACTTTTGGGAAACACAGCATCATACCGGGCTCTCAAGCTTCATTTGCCGTAAAGGACGCCTTTTCGAAGTGATCCACATTAAAACTCAGTCAGAGAACAGAGTGGCCCTTCCTCACGACCTAGCGACAAAGCCTCAAATCACAAAGCCCGCTGGTAGGCAGCAGCAGTTAGACACCGATGTTACAGTGTGACCAGTGCTGAGACTCTTAAGGAGTCTCAATAGAAAGACATGGCAATGTAATTCTACAAGAAATATATTCAGTTCATTTTTTATAGCACTCTTTAATGAGTACAGGCTTGGAGGGCTGTAACAAGTTTACTAGTAAAATACAAATTAGTTTTTACAAACTATACAATGTACACATATGAAAAAACAGATTAGTTTAAACAAAGTGATCCCAAACAATACATGCATACTAATATTATCACTGAGATATGGCCAGTTAGCCACTGGTCAACAACCATTTGGAAAATATTTTTGTGCTGATGTTTAAAATGTAATAAAATTGCAGATTTGTCATTTTTCACAAGTAATAATTTTAAAGGGCACAGAATTAGTTACAAGTGTATTGTTTAGCTCGTAAAGCAATGCTAATAAAAAAGCTACACTGGAGTGCAGTAAATAGAAAGGGCTACATACAGTTAGGTCCATAAATATTTGGACAGGGACAACTTTTTTCTAATTTTGGTTCTGTACATTACCACAGTTAATTTTAAATGAAACAACTCCGATGCAGTTGAAGTGCAGACTTTCAGCTATAATTCAGTGGGGTGAACAAAACAATTGCATAAAAATGTGAGGCAACTAAAGCATTTTTTTAACACAATCCCTTCATTTCAGGGGCTCAAAAGTAATTGGACAAATTAAATAACTGGAAATAAAATGTTTATTTCTAATACTTGGTTGAAAACCCTTTGCTGGCAATGACAGCCTGAAGTCTTGAACTCATGGACATCACCAGATGCTGGGTTTCCTCCTTTTTAATGCTCTGCCAGGCCTTTACTGCAGCGGCTTTCAGTGGCTGTTTGTTTGTTGGACTTTCTGTCTGAAGTTTAGTCTTCAACAAGTGAAATGCATGCTCAATTGGATTAAGATCAGGTGACTGACTTGGCCATTCAAGAATTCTCCACTTCTTGGCTTTAATAAACTCCTGGGTTGCTTTGGCTGTATGTTTTGGGTCATTGGCCATCTGTATTATGAAACGCCGCCCAAGCAATTTGACTGCATTTAGCTGGATTTGAGCAGACAGCATGTCTCTGAACACCTCAGAATTCATTCGGCTGCTTCTGTCCTGTGTCACATCATCAATAAACACTATTGTCCCAGTGCCACTGGCAGCCATGCACACCCAAGCCATCACACTGCCTCCACCGTGTTTTACAGATTATGTGGTATGCTTTGGATAATGAGCTGTTCCACGCCTTCTCCATACTTTTTGCTTGCCATCATTCTGGTAGAGGTTGATCTTGGTTTCATCTGTCCAAAGAATGTTTTTCCAGAACTGTGCTGGCTTTTTTAGATGTTCTTTAGCAAAGTCCAATCTAGCCTTTCTATTCTTGAGGCTTATGAGTGGCTTGCACCTTGCAGTGCACCCTCTGTATTTACTTTCATGCAGTCTTCTCTTTATGGTAGACTTGGATATCGATGCGCCTACCCCCTGGAGAGTGTTGTTCACTTGGTTGGCTGTTGTGAAGGGGTTTCTCTTCACCATGGAAATGATTCTGCGATCATCCACCACTGTTGTCTTCCATGGATGTCCAGGTCTTTTTGCATTGCTGAGTTCACCAGTGCTTGCTTTATTTCTCAGGATGTACCAAACTGTAAATTTTGCCACTCGTAATATTGTAGCAATTTCTCGGATGGGTTTTTTCTGTTTTCGCAGCTTAAGGATGGCTTCTTTCACCTGCATGGAGAGCTCCTTTGACCGCATGTTGCCTGTTCACAGCAAAATCTTCCACATGCAAGCACCACAACTCAGATCAACTCCAGGCCTTTTATCTGCTTAATTGATAATGACATAACGACGGACTTGCCCACACCTGCCCATGAAATAGCCTTTGAGTCAATTGTCCCATTACTTTTGAGCCCCTGAAATGAAGGGATTGTGATAAAAAAATGCTTTAGTTGCCTTGCATTTTTATGCAAGCGTTTTGTTCACCCCACTGAATTAAAGCTGAAAGTCTGCACTTCAACTGCATCTGAGTTGTTTCATTTAAAATTCATTGTGGTAATGAACAGAACCAAAATTAGAAAAAAGTTGTCCCTGTCCAAATATTTATGGACCTAACTGTAGCTAAATCCCAATCATTCAGTATGGCGCCTTTATTCAGTATGACTCCCTACTATAAATAATGGACATGTTCAGCTCAAGCCAGGTTAAATAACAGCTTCTGGCTGTCTGGACTTGCTGAATTGTTCTACCTTGTAAGTGTGCAGATTGTTTCACCCTATCATCCCCAGTTTTGTGGTCTCTTGCCTGTCACACTGAAAATATCCAACAGCACCTCCATACGCAATTGTCTGTCCATAAGTTCATATATCACCTATGTATGTATGCTGTTCAGCTTTCCACTTGGTACTATTCTCTCCTGACCCCCAAGCACCCTTTAAAAAAGTGAAAGGCAAGCCTGGATCAATTATTTCTTGATCCTGGAAAAACTGCCTAAAACCGCCAGGGTATTTGTTGCTGCTCGCTCAGCAGACACTCAGCCTGAATCCCCATTACATCTGAGTTATGTCTTAATAATCACGCATCGTTTTATAACACACATAGTCAATCTCAATTCTTGTCACAATCAACATGCGAAATATGCAAAACACCTGAGGCCCAAACCATATTTCCTTATTGATCTTTGCTGGATAATTTAGCTGCTCCCATTACTGACCGAGCAGCTCACACAAGGGGGCAAAGAGTGCAAGTTGATTTGAGGGGGTGGGTGGTGTCGACGGGAGTCCTGGAGGGGCAGCTTCAAATTTCAGCTTTTATTTCAGGAACCATGCCAGTCTGGCCAGGGCTGATTAATGCAATTATTCTTGTGAAACTTTGTCTATTAACAAAACTAAGACTCACTTTTTTTTTTTTTTTTTAACTCTCTTAACTAAAATCAGTTCCTACATGCTGCTGCAGGAATTCCTGTCGAACTGCGGCCTGACCTCTTCTGGTTGCTTTAATGATGTGGAGATTAAAGCTGAGCTTTCATTCCCAGGGTAGCCAGTTAGGGGTGCGGGGCTGTAATATGGGGAAATAATGGGGACCAGGTGTCTGAAACTGAACACTGCAGTGGGCCGAGAGAGGGGAGCCAGAGTGACAGAAACTGTCTCATTGACAATATTAGCTCTCAGACAGATACCAAACATGTTACCAAAATATGTCTGTCTATCTCTTTTAGAACATTTGTTGATTTCTATGGACAGTAACAATTCTGAAAAAAGTTAGAAAGGATGCATGTCAACAATGTGAATGCTTTCATTCAGTAGAAACGTGTTCCTCTGTTCCACTTATCTTGACAACTATTATTACGGCAACCATTTATTTACTGTAACGTAGCTGATTATCCTCTTCTCTAAAAACTCCTTAAATTGAGAACAGAGACTAAGCACCACAAGGGCCCCAACACACTGAATGATCGTACAAACCCTTCTAACAGAAGAATGCCACCGAGACCAGCACACAGACTGTGTTTAAACCTTCACCTGAGCAGCTGAAAGTTTGCTTCAATTTTTGTTAAAGATATTTTATCTGTATCTTTTTCTCTAAGCTATGAGCAAACATTGAAAGAATGGATTTTTTTTCAGTTGAACTATACAGAGACTTAGGCGCAGCACAGTGGCGCAGTGGTAGCGCTGCTGCCTCGCAGTTAGGAGACCCGTGTCTGCGTGGGTTTCCTCCAGATACTCCGGTTCCTCCCACAGGTTAGGTGCATTGGCGATTCTAAATTGTCCCTAGTGTGTCCCTAGTGTGTGCTTGGTGTGTGGGTGTGTGTGTGTGTGTGTGTGTACGCGTGCGCCCTGTGGTGGGCTGGCGCCCTACCTGGGGTTTGTTTCCTGCCTTGCGCCCTGTGTTGGCTGGGATTGGCTCCAGAAGACCCCGGTGACCCTGTAATTGGGATATAGCGGGTTGGATAATGGATGACTTACAGGTGACATGATAGGGTGGCTCTGGCGCCACTTCAAAGTATTCATTCTGGGACATCCATTCACTTTCAACCAAAACAAGACAAATGAGCCACGAAAAAGGTTTGGGGCAGCCACCCATATATTGTTCCTGGCTGCAAATGGATAAAAATGATGTACAGTTGTGTACAGGTTGGCGTCCAAAACAGAACTGATTTGATGAGGAAAACATGCCGGTTTTAATAGTGAGTAGATGAAGTGACATCAGCGGGACCAGGACCAGAAGTGACATTATTAGGCCTGGAACCGGAAGTGACGTTGTCTGGACCAGGCAGAATTTCAAATAACTGATCTGCAGTGCAAAGTGAGAAAGGATCAGCACACTTCGCCACCCCCTGGTTTGGCGTGGAATTGCCTCCATTCTGGCCCTTTAGCTTCTTCCCTTGCGCATGTGTATGACAGCTTTTAAAAAATTGGTTACCTTAGAAATTCAAATGACAATCACTTGTATTGTTGGAACTCTGAGGATTTTGGTTTTTATAAAAGATGATGGAAAAGACCTTTTTTATTACACAGGGGAAATTCTGAGATTATTTTTTGTACAGTCTTTATGATGTCACAGACTAATTTAATTCTGTGATGTAGTTTCCAGAACTCTAATCAGGTCCACTAAAATACATATATATTGCAAAACATTGTGTCTATTTATATACAGTATACAAGGCAGACCCAAAAATTCCTGCAGAGAAGTAAGTAGTAGTTATGAACTACTGTATAGTGCTAGGTGTCGTATGCCTAGAGTCTTGTTTACCAGTCCGCTAAGTACTGTAGCATTGTGCTGAGGTGATCAAGTACGTATTTCTGACCTTTATTCTACAAATGTGCGTGTGACTTCGGCCACTTTTTTCTCCAACCTGAAAAACATCAGAACTGTCATGATTTAGTTTTATGCTGATTATTTTGTATATGTTTTTTTTTGCATTGAGGTCGAGAATTCTGTTCCTTTTATTAATGGCTTGGAATTTGTATTTGGTTTAGATTTTGTATTTTTTGTTTCCAATGTGTTAGACGTGGTTTTCTCAGTCACCACCATTTTGAATTTCTGTCTTTCAATCCACTTCCCACTTTTCTAGGGGGAAAATGGCCTCTGAGGTCAGTGTCCTGCGCTTAATCTACATGATGGGATATAAGGTCAGCTAGGAATTCAACTCCTTATTCCTTCTGCAGATACCAAAACTCTCAAAAAGCCTTGGGCAAACTCTACTGGCAAGTTGATTTTAGTTTTGACCTCTTGCTTGTCATTTCAACCTCAAATTTTGTCTCTCATTTTGGCTTCGGTTTCCTTTTATTCTCAACCCTTTTTTTTTTTTTTTTTTTTTTTTTGCTTTCCTATTTGCATCTTCTGGCTGTGCTCAAAAAGTTGAGCTGCCAAGTTGTTGACAGAACAAAAACAAAAATGAACCGACTGTTAATCAGCAATTTTACAGCAAAATGCTGAGGTACATGTGGGAAATCACCCAAAAAAAAATGTTAAAGTACCGGTAATGGCATATTCATCATGACAATGCACCTGCACACACCACGGCACTGAGACGGCAACCGTCCACATTACAATGCCAATCAAAGAGTTTTTGACCAGAGATAATATGGCTGTTGCTTTGCATCCCCCATATTCACTAGATCTCACGCCCTGTGACTTCTTTTCGTTCCTGAAAATCAAACTGAGGCTGAAATGAAGACGATTAACTACCATGGGAGAAATCCAGAAAAAATCACAGGATGCACTAGTTGTGGTAACAAAAGATGAGTACAGGAAATGTTTCCAGAAATGGAAGAACCGTTGGGGCAAGTGTATTGTATCTCAAGGAATTATTTTGACAGAAACTAAAATAGAATTTCTGTAAGTTGTACTGTATAAAGTAAGAGACCAGGCAAACAATGATAAAGAGTCGGAGCACCACCATGAAATCACAATGTGCAAGAAAAATACACAATAAATGTGCAAATGTCTTTTCAGACCCAAGTTCTCAAACGGAAGTCAAATAAGATGGCAGATCTTCTGGCTTTGAGGATGGACACCGGAAGTGAAATCAGTGGTGGTAAAACGGTCTGCAATGGGAGGAAGAGAAGAGACGTTGTTATGCAGCGCCAACCCTTGGAGTGGTGGGGAATACCATTACTAGAGGCCTTAAGCTGTCACCTGTGTGCATGAAAATAATAAAGTTTATTTTCTGTTTTTTTTTGGTATTGTATTTTTGTCAGCTGCTCTGAGGAGTCATACAAGTAAGGATTTCATTGTACTATGTACACATGATAATAAACCTGATTTGACTTAACATGGTGGAAGGCAGTTAGTAGTGCAAATGGTAGCCATGTTAACCTGAAATGTAGGGAAGAAACCCACCCAGAAGATAACCCTTACAGGCATGGGAGAAGGCCCAGAATTCACACAGACAGCGGTCAAGCGACAAGGGTACTGGATTGATGAATCACTGCACCACTGTGCCATTCTAAATGCCAGCTGTTATTTTAAACTCATTTCTTTAAGAAGTATAGAGTGTATAGGGGAAAGGTTTTTTTAAGAGTAAGTTGGCACAAATTCTTTCTTCACACAAAGAAAAGAACTTTTATTTAGTATCATATCAAGAAGTGTAACTAGTGTGGTTAAAAGAAGTACCACAGGGACCTTCAAATTTGACATCATTGACAAGATGCAAATATTATTTGAGGAGATGGGGATTGTCGCTGTGAAAACATTTCTTGTGTCTCATACAGTAATTATATGTGACAGCCCGTGCTGTAAAAGGCCTGGGGTCCTAAAAACTATTGAAAGCGTCAGAAAAAAACTGAAAAGTAGAGATGTCAGGTAATTGAAAGGAACTACTCTGGACGTCTCTCTTCTAGGAGGTTTCATTTTGCTGACGTGCTTACGTCGCTTGTGTATTAGCAGCGGGATAAAAGTAAAAGGGATACTGTTTTGCCGATGTGCTCACCTTGCTTGTGTATTAGTGTCTAAGTGAGTTTCTGTTTCCTCGAATGTGGATCCCTTACTCCGACTACACCTCTCACTTCACAGACAGACAGACACACACACACACACACTTCCACGTATAGACATTTTTATATTATATACCTCAAGGTTTAGAGGGAAGCACTGACTCATGGCATACATTACCAACTGGTGTAGTAGAGAGTAGGGTTACAAAGACCTTCCAAGGTTGACCTGATGCTATTTTGGAAAAATTTGACGAAAAGAATTGGTGAGCTTTGTTAGTTTAGTGTACACTTATTTTTATTCATGTAATTTTGAGTTATTTGGTGTTTTTATATGTGCAGAAATCTATTTCTGATATTTGTTTTGTGACTTGATTTGAAACTAAAGTCTTTTCATTAATGTCAGATACTCCTTATTTATGTGGCACCTCTGGTAATGATCATTTGACCGCAATCATCATACTTTTGAAGTCACGGTATAAATATGTCAGCATTCACATTATGAGTTATCTCTTGCTGAATGTAAAATCACTTGTTTTCTTTATTGCTACTTAGCTTTAATTTAAATAGTCTCTAGCATTAGTTTTGTTATTTTGGTTTTGAAGTCTGTAAATATTTGACTTATAATTTTGTTTTGCCCTTTGGTTTCTTTATATCGTTTTGTTATTTTAAACATTACTGTTCCTTTTTAATATGATTGTTCGCTTTCATACAGTATCATTTCCTGGTTCATCTGAGCTAACAACCATCCTCAAACAGTCTGAGTCATAGTTAGTTTGAATGGCTTGTTCTTGACAGTATTGTTCTAATGTTCCTAATTTTGTACTGATCAAATTTTGGGCTTGCATGCCATTCCCAGCAGCATCGGTTGAACTTCTTCTAGACATGACAAGAGTCTATCACAGACTCCATCACACTCTTACCCCCACAAATCAGGCCAATTATGATTGTGTCTAAGAAACTAACAGTCAGGCCTCTGTAAAATAACAGGAGAATAAGAAGAAACCCACACACAAAGATGGGGAGAAAATGCAAAGTCCATACAAAAAGTGTCAGGCCAGAATTTGAGGGAGGACTGTTAACCACTGAGCCACTATGCCATCTTCTATTTCAATTCCTCTTTGATGACAATATTCTCAAAGCATTTTTTTCATAGGTCAGCAGAACTGAGCCATGCAGATGGTGATATCACTGTTGGCTGAGTCTGGCCAATCATTCAATCATACTTATTTCTTACATCTGATTAAGAACTATCATTTTACAAAAGGCTTGATATCTGAATCCCTTCAGGGGTTCCCACTCCACCACTGTGGAGAAAAAAGAATAAAACAAATCAAATAAACTGGGGCAGCACAGGGAGCATTAGGTTTTATTTGTAAGCTGCATTCCTTTAGTGAAATTTCCATCCCTTTGCTTTTTCTCCAATGACTCCCATTCATATTATCATATTGTTCTTCCATGACAAATTTTTCCCTTGATATCCCTGGCTGACATGTTTAAGGAAGCTTCTTGTGTATATGTTTGTGTCCAGTGAATTTCTTGTGTTATCTGAACTAGTAGTTGCAATAAACGTGATTAAAGCCATCAATGCACATTTAAGCTACACTGCCTTATTATAGTTTTTTCAAACCTATTCACATATTTCAGCAATCATGTTAAAAAAAATGGGATGGACTGACTGTCTGTCCAAGAATGATTTTTTTTTTTTTGCTTTACCTCCAATGTTGGTGGGTAGACTCTGGCCTCTGCAATTCTGAATTGAATTATATGTAAAATATACTGTTATACAGTAGATCAGATGTGTTGCTCAGATTCATAAAGTTTGTCATCAGAATTGCAAGAACAGTTATAAATGTTAACATTAACCCAAACCAATATTATAAACCCCGCTTAAGGTGGCTTAAGGCATATGCTACATTGTACATACAAAACTAGGGGGCAGTGCTGCTTCTCAACCTCAAGTGATTTCAAGGTTGTTGTGGTGTGAAATTTTGCATGCAAGATGATAAAAATTTTGTATGTCTTTATTTGTAAGTTAGGCAAAGCAATGTAATATTAGTATTTCATTAGTGAGAAGCATTCATGTTTACCGCCTAGGACTAAGTTAGGATAGTGAATTTTACGACAGGGTTGATGAAAGTGCCTTAAACCAGTTTGGCAAGTGTTGCTCTGCACGGCTCTCTCAGTCAACCCCCACAGGAAAACCAGACTGTCTAGTTGGCAAACATCAGCTCAACAAATGGTTTTGGGGGCAGGTGTGAAAGTATTCTGTGCCCCATTGGTATGAAGTATGGCTGTTTGGAATTGGCTTGTATCAGAAGCCTTTAAGTACCATGACAACCTATGGGCTTTAGGGTGTGGACAGAGAAGCTATAAATTTGCTTGATTTACCCCTCCCTATCTCTCTGACCAAATGATGAAGGTGCATCTCACACCATGAACTGAAAAGGACAACACAATGAAGAGCACAGCTTGGCAGCCATATTGAGACAGGCATGTGACCTGTTCTGAAGAAAGTTGACCAAAAATGAGGACTTAACTGGAGACATTTTAAGTAACTAACAAGTCTGTATGCCGCCTGAAACTACACATCAGCATTTATCAGGTTGTATGGTTGCCAATTTTCAAATGTACTTTGCTTATTGTTATTATTTATGAATATTATCAATAATCCATCCATCCATCCATCCATTTTCCAACCCGCTGAATCCGAACACAGGGTCACGGGGGTCTGCTGGAGCCAATCCCAGCCAACACAGGGCACAAGGCAGGGAACCAATCCTGGGCAGGGTGCCAACCCACCGCAGGACACACACAAACACACCCACACACCAAGCACACACTAGGGCCAATTTAGAATCGCCAATCCACCTAACCTGCATGTCTTTGGACTGTGGGAGGAAACCGGAGCGCCCGGAGGAAACCCACGCAGACACGGGGAGAACATGCAAACTCCACGCAGGGAGGACCCGGGAAGTGAACCCGGGTCCCCAGGTGTCCCAACTGCGAGGCAGCAGCGCTACCCACTGCGCCACCGTGCCGCCCATTATCTATAATACATTATTTAAATTGTAACTTAACTCCTGCTTGTCTTTTACTACACATAATTGCCTGAGGTTATACATGTAGAAGGGAAGGTGGGGAGAACTTATATGGTACAATACCTTACAAACAGTGATAAGTCTGTGAGATTTGAGGCATTCTGACAAAAGCTACATATTAATAATACAAAAGGGGAAAGGGGAAATATATTACTCTACCAAGGCAAAATAGAGGTCTTGGAATTGAAATTGGGCTTGGAATTAGAAACAATGTGTAAAATATTACAGACACTCTATCTGGACTTCTACAGTGGACTTCAAGCACTGTCTGTTGGTAAGGTGACTGTTCCACATGCCTTACTGCTACTACCTGTTCCTCTGGTCTCTTTCCTCTGTCAGTTCTCACCTTCTAATTTTCTCTCCATCCTCTTGTTGAGTTTGTTTGGAGCACAGAAATGACACTAGTACTTAGGTGTTGTTACAAGAACAAGAGTTAGGCAGCAGAAGGATTTGGAATACCACTGTAGAAAACCCGACTGAATGATGGTAAAATAAGGCAAAAATAAAAATGCACAACAGAAATTAACATTTCTGAGTAGGAGCTTCATCTTTCTCAATCGCAGGTCCAATCTGAATTCCTACTTCCGGTGGTCGTTGGGGATTTATAGAAGACTCCCAGAAAGGGTGGGACTTCCTGGAGTGGTGTGGGAGTGAGGACACTCATCTTCTGGCTGATGTCCCTCTGACCTGTGGATGGAAAAGGAAATTGGGTCAGCAGCAGTGTCTCCCTCTCGACTTGATGTGGTATTGCTTACCTGCCAAGAGCCCTGAAGATGTCCCCTAGTCGCACTTGTTTGACAGGGTACACAAAAGAATGGTCAAGAGAGAGGCAAAGGATTAAACCATGAAATTCAAGTGGAATTTGTAACCAAAACCACAGGATTAATCAAAGATAAATGAAGTCTAAACCAAAATGAGCCTTGATTTTTCTATGATTTTTAAAGTGCTCTAGTACCAAACTTTCATTGTTATGATTCTGTCTTTTTAAAATTGCAGAACGTTTGTTTCAACACCAATTTTTTTAGTAATAATAATATTTCCTTACATTTATATAAAATTTTTCTCACCATTCAAAGCTTCAGTGAGAGGGGAGCCACTTCAACCATCTCTATTGTGTAGTATCCACCTGGATGATGTGATTGCAGCCATTTTTGCACCAGTGCACTCACCACACATTAGCTATTAGGTGGTGAAGTGGAGAGAGAGAGATAGCCAGTTAGAGGCTAGGGATGATTAGGGGCAAAATGACTAGGCCATGGTGGGAAAGTTAGCCTGGACATCCAGATACACCCTACTCATTACGAAGGATGCCCAGAGATCTTTGATGACTACAGAGAGTTGGGACATTGAGTATGCTTCTCATCCTAAGGACGGTGTCATAATTACAGCACAGTGTCCGTATCACTGCACTAGGATTTACATTCAAACCACAGGGGAATCACCCTCTACTGGCCTCACCAGAACCTCTTCCAACAGCAAGCCAAGCTTCCCTAGATGGTCTCCCATCCAAGTGTTTGCCGGGCATGAACATGTTTAGCTTCAGTTGGATTACTTGTTCTGAAATGCATGTATTATGCCTGCTTTTGTTCATGGATATTCCCGTTTGGGTTTTTTGAGATGCTGCATCATGTTTTGAACTTTTTTTTATCATTCATGTTGTTTTCAGTTATTAGTCAAATTAAATTGTGGCATTTTCCTTTTTTTTTTTAACAGACTGCCACCATTTTGAATTGCCATCGTAATGACATGGTATGAGTTGCCACACAGCACATCTCTAAAAGTGATGGAATTAACATCATCAATACAACACTATAAAAAGCGGCACATCAGACATGTCATTGTCTGAGACTGTGGATATCTTTAAATATAACTTTTTAAGCATATATGCAGTTTAAGAGCTTTAGAATTCCAAAGTCCTTCTTACTTATTCTTGGTTTTGACTGGGATAAATGATAGTATAGATCTCTAGTTTCCATTTTGGCTTTGGTTAACACTTCCTCTCTTGGTCGTCTCCTTTTCTCTGTCAGCTTTTTCAAGTGTAAGGAATAAATGTTATCAGGTAATTATCTTGTTTTATTGAAGGTTAGAAGCTTTCTCATGAACACTGCTATGTTTATATCCACTCCACAAGACTAGAATAAGTGTTATTACCATTAACAAAATGGCAGTTTCTATTTACTACAATGCTCAAAATTGTACTGCTCATGAAAACACGCTAAACAAAAATGGGGACATGATGACAATGCCCTTTGTTCTGTAAAGGTGCTTGCAGGAAACAGGCCTGTCATTAAATAATGTCATTGAAGCATATTGAGTAAGGTTCAGTCATGTATAAGCTGGTGGTTCCAACAATGCTTTATTTTCAGGATTTTCCTACTAGGTGTGATGGAAGTCTAGGATCATGAGGCATCCCACTTGCTTAGCTCCTATTTGGACACCTACAGGACTGCATGGGAGTTGTAGTTCTGGGGGGCAGTCCTTGTGGGGTCTTTGGGGCTGCTAAACGGTGCTGTTGTGAGATAACTAACCTATTAAGTGAAAGTTCTGGCTGACCCATACAGTACGTGCTTCCTCACTTCACCTCACTCAGGCGAACTGGAGTTAGGAGAGGGATGAAGAAAGAAAGAAAGAAAGAGAAAGAGGATTGTTTATTGTGAATGAAATTTGCTTAAAAAAATATGCATTTTGAACTTGGGACATGTATCTGTGCAGCTGTGTCTGGAGTTTGGGGCTCTGTGATGCCCCCCCAAAAGTCACAAACATTTCAGGCACTGAGGACGTTGCAGAACAAGTAATATGGAAAGAGGGTTGAGGAGGACATCAGGTTAGCTGATTTGTATTTTTTATTAATGTCATTCTATATATAGTTATGTCATTTAATGCATGATTGGAGACAAAGACTAATGACATATTCCATGTTGGTTGAACGTGCAAGTCAGAATTTCTTGGTAATCTGTACATGTGATACTATCATTACTGTTACTGAAATAATGATGCAGATTAGAAAAAAACGCAAATAACAATAATTACTTTTAAAGAAATTATATAATGTAATATACAGTGAAACCTCGGGTGACAACTGTAATTCGTTCCAAAACTCTGGTCGCAACCCAATTTGGTCGTGACCCAAAGTAATTTCCCCCATAGGATTGTATATAAATACAATTAATCCGTTCCGGACCATACAAGCTGTATGTAAATATATATATATTTTTTAAAGACTTTTAAGCACAAAAAATAGTTAATTATACCATAGAACTCTCTCTCTCACTCACTCGCTCACGCTCTCGTGCTCTCTCGCTCACTCTCTCTCTCTCTCTCTCGCTCGCTCGTTGCACAGGGAATGCACAGGGAGAGACTGAACACGTGCGGAAATCATCAGCGCGTACGAACTGGAAGGGAAACTGGCTTGTTCGTCACCCGAGTGTGTGGTCGTGAACAGATGCAAAAGTTTGGCGAACTTTTTGGTCGTAACCCGATTTGTACGTGGTCCAAGACGTTCGTGACCCGAAGTTCCACTGTTCCCAATGTTCCCAATAGCTCTCTTCATTGAAGCTCAGGAGTGGAATGGAGATCTGGAGGCTAGAGCAACCAAACCAGCAATGGTATAAAATCATTCTAAAGTTTCAAATGTGACATAAAACTGATGCCAATAGTAAGCAACAAAGAGTTCTTTTTCTAAATTATTTCATGAAAGCATCTTCTTTAATAAAAACATAAGTGTCTGTGTGTCTGTCTGTGTGTATGTCAGGTTGGTATGTCTCTGTCATTCCAAGAGATGGTGCATCACTAATAAAATAATCAAATGCATTGCGTTTGCAAATGGCTTATCACAAATATTAACACTTCTTTTATGAAGCCTATACCAAATGTCATAAAGCAAAAATAAATGCATTATGGTGCATTATGTGTTGATTACTTGGATTTCAACTCATCTTATATGGGTAACACATCTAATATATGTATACATGTATTGAAAAAAAAATAAACACAGAAAATTATTTGGGTCACATCAGTGACCCCATATAATATATATATTCACAAATAGTTTTATTCATTCATGCATCCATTGTAAAGCCTGTTTGATTTACTTCAGAGTCATGAGCTGATCATAGGAGTATCAGGGGCAAGGCACAAATTTACCCTAGACACAAATAACATTACATCTACATCTCAAAAAAGAAAATAACACAGAAAATCCAAACATTAGCAGCATCTGTCAAAAGCAATGAGACATTTTTTACCAAACTAGTGATGGACCAATCCTCCAAACATTGCAAATATGTTTGTTATCATGAGGCTACTTGGCAGTCTGCTCATGGGAAGCAAAATAAGAACTAAAATGAAACAAAGACTTTCTACCCTGATGTTTAACAAGTATGTATTGAGTTATTTCTTTGCACATGATCTTTGAAGGAAGTACTGCTTTTGAGTAATTTCTTTCTCTCTGACAAGTTTCTATAAAATATGACACTGTAAATCAGTTATGTGAGCAAGATTATGTGCGGTACATTAACTAATGCAGACAATCAGCAGTTCAGTCCTGTTATTAATGACAACACAAGCGTACTTTATATTAGCAACCCCCACATAAAACATCCCCCAACATGTGTGCGGCCGAGTGCTTACCTTTATCTTCTGTTCTTACTCCACACTCTCTGTTAACTGACCAGAAGGGGCTTACAGCCCTGGCCAGTAACTTTTTCCAGGAATATCCAAGTAATATCTTTTGGTATCCTAATGCTTTCCTAGCAGTTCTCAAATTAAGAACAAACCAATGCTCAGGGTACCAGTCCACTACAATGGGTAGCAGGGAGCCATGTACTGTACAGTATATCATAAAGGATCTTCCTCCTGCCATCTACTGTACTGGTATAATATAATGTTTTTTATACATGTTTTTTTGTGAATTTCATGGTTTTATTTGACACAGGGATTCTGTTTTTGTGGCTTATTTTTTAAATTTTGATTTATTTTGGCAATGTTTAATTTTGTTAATATCTTGCTTCTGTTGTTTCATGCGACTGCACCTGTCATGTTCCCGAGGACACAGGATGTGATGCTATAAATATTTTAGTGGTCACAACACTCACTATCCCTTAATGGATGAATCTATGACTTGTATGGCTCAGCATAATTTGCTTATCCCTGTAAGGTATTTTCCTGGCTCCTTTAAACAAATTGTGTCTTCAACTTTACCTTCTTGCCTCTTTAATATTGATCTCATGGTGATGACCTCTGCTTCTTCCTCACTAGTGTTCTTCAGTGGAATTCATTTTATGCAGTGTATTTGCTGACTTTGCTGGTGATCTTATTTTGCTGTGCAGAAGGCTTAGGCAGACTTTTTTCCCAGCCCACCATAACGCTTTGCGAGTGCAATATGAACATTGCAGAGGTATAGGAGCCAATGTTAGATGGGGATGTCACTTCCTGATCTGCGCTATCTGCCCGGTTTGAGTCGATCACGTCCTGAACTTTTACACATGCGTACTGTAAGCACACTCTGCCTCACACTATTTATGGCATTGGCTGATTTGCTTATTCATGTGTGTGAAAAATTGCATGGTGTATACAGTACATGCATCCATGATGTCACTATCTGATTGGTATACCATCCAGATCTGTAACCTGCATATGTTTTAATAAAGAAACCTTGGAGTATTTTAATTTGAGGGGAACATTATGAGAATAATAAAAAAAATACTTTGTATTTCTACATATAGGCTCATATGCTCTTCTTTATGTAGCACAGTTTGGGCAGTGACAGGGACAGTCCCCTTCACAGGCTCTGTGGGTGTTAATTAGTCATAGTGATAGGAGCTTGTGAGACACAGAGATAGATAAGAACTTGGTGGACTTGGTGTATCATCAATTATTAACAGTGGTACAGTGATTAGCACTGCTGCCTCACCACTCAGGTCACATATGTGGCAATAATATTCAGTCCACTATAGTTGACAGATGCTTCTCAAGCCCTAAAAGTCCATTGCATCATTATAATTCACTCAAAACTAGTTCAGTTTTTACTTCCCCTGTGACTTTAATGAATTTTGCAGAGTTTACTGATATTCCCAAATATATTTTCACATTTCTCACCATGTCTTTTGCCTTTGATCATTATTTCATGGTCTTTTGTTTTTCTCACAAAAATAGTTAGAAACATTGGTGTTTCATAATTGGAGACTTCTCCACTTTTCTCCATTATCCTTCCTCTGTTTTAACACCCAAGAGTGCTTACGTTTGGGGCTTTCTGTCCTGCCCATTTGTGTATGCTTCTCATCAACATAAGGACAGCCAACTCTGGTATCTAATGGGCCTTTTAGTGTCGTAGTGGACCATAGCACATTCCTGGGCAGCCTGTGTAATTATAGACCACAGTGCCCCCTGATGGTGGTAAGTGCAGTTCCACTGGTCTGGCCACAGTATACAAAGTCATCTTATTGTCCAGCTCTTCTCCTGAAAGATATAAAACTGCTTGCACTCCCAGTTCCAACCAGAATTTCTTCCATTTCATTTTCATTTAAAGCAAGATCATCTTAAGAAGTAATAAAAAGGCTGATTTTCTGAGATATTCAGGCAGTGCAGCCTGAAGTATGATGAGTGTTAGTTGTGTGTTCTTTTAAATCATTCTGGTATTTTTTTTGCCCCATCACTATTTAAAGAAGATTTAAATCACAAACTAATTTCTGAGGCTTCATGGAAAGGTCAGGTGTGCTGTCTACTTGCTGAAGGTCCAGGGATCAGTATCCATCATGGACTAGGAGGAGAAGCAGAGCAATGATGAGTAATTTCAATTTCAGTCTTACCAAAATCCAAACCCTCCACGACATATAGTATTTAAATGGAAAGATTTTTTTTAATTAAGTATAATTTTTTGATCTATCTGAAATAACACGGTATGCATGTGAACGGCCTTATACATCACATCCAATGCTTTGACCCTCACCCTGGGCATTACTGGGTGAGCCTCTTTAGGACACCCTCATTGCTGCTTCCTGGCTTCTTGTTGCATTGTATTCCTGAAAAGCAGAATGTACACAGTTGATTTGTATTCTGAATATTCAATTATTGTTTTACAGAATGATCAGTGCTTATTTCTTTTATATAGTGCATTTAATAGTAAACACTACATCAGTTCAACATGTATGACAGTTGTTGCTCTCTCCTACACAGGCACTGAACTGGGAGATGATCATAAACACTGCAAGACACAAAATTCGAAAGTGATTTACTATGAAACATAATACTGTACAAATCAGTGGTAAGTACACAATTAATGATATTGGTGCCCAAGTGTACTTCCGAAACACATTCAGAGTAGTAATAGCAACATAAGAATATAACAAGTTTGAAAACCAAGAGAGCATCATTCAGTCAATTGGTTAGCTATGAGCTAAATAGTCCCAATGCCTCATATAACAACATGTAATGACATCTAAAATTTACTTTTATGCTTGCAGAACCCACTCCTTAAAATTAAGTTGATCGAGTGACATAGAGTGTCAGAGTAACTCGAAAGCTCAAGTTCACAAAGTCGCACAGTGCCTGAAATAAAAAAGAAGTTGGCGTGAACAGGCGAATTGTAGCCCACCGTCTGAGTGTCATATGAAAGCTTATTAGGGTACAGAGAAAAGAAAAAAATAGGGACACAGTAGGAAAAAAGATTGAAATGTCAACTTTAATCACATAGTTTATAATGTCATTAAAGTAGAACATCATAAACTTCATCTTAAAATCGTTTAATTTGCTAGTTTCTCAAATACCATCGTAACTAAAGTAGCACGTTAAATGCTTTGTATTGTATTGTTCTTCTATGTGCTCTATGTGTGTGAATCACTACGTGCTTCTTAAACGGGCTTTCTCTTCCTCCGACAGGATACAGAATCCATTACATTCATTATATTACAGCTCTCTAAATAATTTAAATACTGAGATGTATACTTGATATCATTTACATGATGATAGGAATTAAAGCATGTTATTAAACATGGGAACACGGTGGAGCAGTAATAGTGACGAGCTGGCACCCTGCCCAGAGATTGTTCCTGCCTCACGCGACCTTCGATGAAATAATTTATTGCAGCAGTACGGTCTCTTTCAAACATACTAACCCCCAATTCCTGTCCTTCCTTTTCTTTCTCCAAATACCCAATCACCACACAATCAGTTCTGTAATAGACGTTAAGCCATCTGTAAGCTGAGAACGCTGATTCTTCAAAACTTTTAAGGAACATTGAAATATCTTCATAGTCCATGTTTAATTATTCAATCCATCTATCCTTCTAGTGTTGCACCAGTCCCAGCAAGAATACAGCATGAGGCAGGAACAATCCGTGAACGGAGCGCCAGCTCCTCGCTAGCGCTGCGACACCGTGTCATCACATGTTTAATTATTAACAATATAGATTATTTAAATGAAGTTAAAGTTTTATCTGTATAATATAATAAACATATTTTGCTGCATTTCATCTTAAAAATGATATCGTCATCATATGTAAATACGTGCTTCATAAAGTGGCTCAGGTTGTGCAATATTATAACTGTATAATTGGTATTTGGAATAGTTTGGCTATTCCGTGGACCATTATTTTGTTACAGGTTAATTTCAATCAGATGCCTTAAACTAACAAACAATATGCGGTTAATTTCAGTGTGTATGATAAAGCCGCGTCAGGTATGTGGATCTAAAAAAGAAAGGAAAACCATACTGGAACAAAAGCACTTCATTTAACGCTGTTTCAGCATATCACACCCAACCAAGCCCATTGACTGCCTCCCATGCACTTGTGCAGGACAATGTAAAAAGTAATCTCTCTGCTACCACCTATTGGACTAACACCTTGTTCATGGCACTTTGGGCACATGCACTGTATGACACTGTGAGGTAGACCTACACTGCCATGTATGCTGCCCAGAGAACTGGAAGAGAGAAGTAGCCCTCCTAGCAGTAGAGGCCAGACATCACGTGTTATGAATGTGCTCTTTATTTAAATTTTATAGGATTTCCTTTACCATTTCATGAGGTTTTGGACTCGACTTGGGGGTTTTATAACCTAGAATCTGGATTACATAAAGCTGCAACGGGCCAAGCAGTGGAAAATGAGAGACTGTTGCATCTTTATTTTCACTGAGACATGGCTCCAGGAAAACATTGCAGACTTTGCCATCCAGCTAGACGGACTGACCATTTTCTGAGTGGACAGAGCAGTGATACCTCTTTGTCCAGTAAGACCCGCGGGTGGGTGGGGGCGGGGGAACTGTGTGTTTATGTGAACAGAGAGTGGTGTACAAATGCTGCCTCAGTCATGCGACACTGTTCCCCGCTGATAGAGGTTTTATCGGTAAGGTGTCTGCCTTTCTATCTGCTGAGGGAATAATGTTGCATGCTGGTGGTTGCCATCTACCTCCCGCCAAATGCTAACCAGGGGCTAGTGGAACTCTACGAGATCATCAGCAAACTGTAAATGATGCACCCTGAGGCATTTTTAATTATTGCTGGAGACTTCAGTAATGACAACTTGAAGTCAGTTCTCCCAAAATTCTTCCAGAATGTGAACTTTGCTACTAGAGGGGGAAGCTGTCTGGACAATGTTCACAGGAGCTCTCCTGACACCTACAAGGCCCTACCCCACCCCCACATCGGCTACTCAGACCATATCAGCTTGTTTATGGTTCCTGCATACAAGTCCCTGCTGAAGCACACTAACCCAGCCCGCAAGAATATCAGAGTATGGCAGGTTGGTGCTGTTTCAGCCCTCCAAGACTGCTTCGAATTGACAGACTGGGACATTTTCAGGGAGGCTGGTATTTGGCTGCTATGGATGGTGACTCCATCAATTTGGAGGACTACACTGACTCTGTGACTGGTTACATCTCCAAATGCATAGAGGATGTTACTGTTACCAAGGATGTTACCACAAGAGCCAACCAAAAGCCCTGGATGATGAGAGAAGTGCACAAGCTGTTCAAGATCAGAAATGCAGCCTTCAGATCTGTAGACAAGGCTGCCCTCAGAGTGGCCAGAGCCAACCTGTCTCATGCTATAAGGAGAGCTAAGTGGGCATACGCGCAGAGGAATAGCAAACACTTCAGCAGCATCAGAGACACACGTCATATGTGGCAGAGCGTTCAGACAATTACAAACTACAAGCCCAATCCACACAGCAGTGATGGTGATGCCTCCCTACCGGATTAGATGAACAACTTCTTCGCTCGGTTTGAGGCGCAGAACAAATAGCCTGTGAGAAAAGCAAAACCTCCCTCCACTGACCATGTACTCTGTTTCTCCATATCTGACATGAAGAGGACTCTATCCAGAGTCAATCCACTCAAGGCTGCAGGACCTGACAACATACCTGGTTGTGTGCTCAAAGAATGTGCCAGTCGACTGGCTGGTGTCCTCACAGACATCTTCAACACATCTCTCAGCCAGTCATCAGTCCCAGCATGCTTCAAGTCGACCACCATCATACCAGTGCCGAAGCAGTCATCAGTGACATGCTTGAATGACTACAGACCAGTTGCACTCACGCCAATCATCATGAAGTGCTTCGAAAGGTTAGTCATGTTACACATAAAGACTAATGTTCCTGCCTCCCTTGACCCTCTTCAGTTTGCATACTGCTCAAACAGGTCAACTGAGGATGCCATATGCTCTGCCCTTCACCTCTCCCTGACACATTTGGATAAAAAAGACACATATGTCAGGATGTTATTCATAGACTTTAGCTCTGCCTTCAACACAATCATCCCTCAAAAGCTGGTTGTAAAACTGAGCAGGTTTGGCCTGAACACCACCCTTGGATCCTGAACTTCTTGACAGATTGGCCCCAGGTCAGTTCAGATGGGCTGCAACACTTCCAGCAACAGCACACTGAGCACTGGAGCGCCGCAGGGCTGTGTGCTTAGTCCACTGCTGTTCACCCTGCTGACTCACGACTGCACAGCCACGCACAACACCAACTACATCATCAAGTTTGCAGATGATACGACGGTGCTGGGACTGATAAGCAGGGATGATGAAACAGCATACAGAGATGAGGTGGAATGGCTGTCTGTATGGTGTGAAGACAACAATCTATCTCTCAATGTTGACAAGACAAAAAAGATAATTGTGGACTTCAGAAGATCACATCCTGCCTACATCCTACTCAGCATCAATGATTTAGATGTGGAGACCGTTAGGAGTACCAAGTTCCTTGGTGTGCACATAACTGAGGAACTTACATGGACGCATAATACCTCATCACTAATCAAGAAAGCCCAGTAGAGACTACACTTCCTGAGGAGGCTGAAGCAAGCAAGTCTTCCCCATTCCATCCTCACCATGTTCTAAAGAGGCACCATTGAGAGTGTTCTGACCAGCAGCATCACTGTCTGGTATGGCAACTGCAACATATCCGACTGCAAGCACCTGCAAAGGATAGTGAAGACAGCAGAGAACATTATTAGGGTGCCTCTCCCTTCACTACAGGACATATTTTACAAATGCAGTGTCCTCAAGGCCTGCTGCATTGTGTAGGACCCCTTACACCCCTCACATGGACTTTTCACACTTCTGCCATCCAAGAGAAGATACTGCAGCATCAAAGCTAGATCTGTCAGACTCCTTAACACCATGCAGCCACCTGGGGTCTTCCACACTGCTTCAACCACCTCTAAAAACACTTTCCTGTAAAGATGAGTGTGCATGTAGAAAATCTCATACTGACCTTTAAGTATTTTGACACTCTTGATATCCTTCTGCTGTGAAACATTCTGACCTGTCATTGTTTACACATGTCTTAAACAACTATTATCATACACTGATAATTTCTGTATTATCTATATCTGTTATTTATTTATTTATTTATATTACATATCTATTGACTATATTTATGTATCTAGATTGCAAATACCATACATTGCATCAATGTTCATATTGCTAACCACACGTCAATATTGCTGCTACTTCTTTGTCTTGTCTTTGCACAATGTCTTGTCTTGTTTGTGTTTTTTTTTTAATTTAAATTGTAATTTTAATACTATTTTTAATTTATTATTTGCACTTCATGTTGTTACACTGTGGACCCTGAGCTTCGCAATTTTGTCTATCTGTATACTTGTATATGGTTGAGATGACAATAAAGTTCACTTTTGACTTTATACTGTTAGTTATGCAATTGGTGGCTTAATTTTGATTCTATAAATTTATTTGTGCCATTTTTGTTAACGCTCAGCACAATTTTGTGCTCCTATCACTAAGAAAACATCCCACATTGTTAGGGGGCTATCCTCATACGTTGTGATGGGGTAAAAAGGTTAACTTACTGTGCAGGTTTAATGATTCAAAAACATTCCTTTTTGTGCCTTTAAATCTGATTACTTTTGCTTCTCTGTTTCTTGATTTTGCACTAATTTTTAGCTTCTCTGTTTTCAACTGTTCAGTTTTGACTTTGCCTTTTTCTCATGGTTACATCCTAACTATTTTTGCTGGCTTGCTAAACATAAATTCGCAGCAAAGTCTGAACATCCCTGACTATTTACTTCATGAAAGGGCATAGAAGGCTGGCAAGAAGCCACACAGGTATCTGACATGTGGCAATTCAGCATCGCAAGTCTGGAGAGGTGAGTCCATGTTGCTGTTCTGGAAATGTTTACCTAGAGGATGGACAGCAGGCCCACTAACACACCAATCTGTATTTCTTCCAGTTGTACAGCTTTGTATGCCGCAACAGTCTGATCACCGGGTACTTGTAAGCTAGCTGGGTACCACTTCAGCCATCCAATGAATGCAGTTGTGGAAGCTGACCTGTGTTCATTCTGAAGCTGTACAAGGAAGTGAATTTTAGGTAAAAAGATCAAGATAGGGACCATAAACCTTAAACATAGTAAAAACCAGAAGATTAGGAAAATCAGACACTAAAACCTAAAAACTAGGCAAATAATGTTCACTATTATTCCTTAAACCATAAAACATTTAAAAGACTCAAACAAATTTTAATTATCAATCCTTGATTTTGATTGTGGATGAACATGTTATGCAGGCTTTTAACCAGGTGTTCCCAATAGAAGCACATCATGTCATGACAATGTGACCACAAAATGACAAACAAACAACACAGTGTCACAGTAAAACAAAAATGTAAAAATAATAATTATTAACAGTTCTCCATAGACAATAACTAACAAAAATGGTCATAGAGGGACAATCCGTGATGTTCAAAACCTTCCAAAATATCAAATAAACATGAGACGAAATGTATTTTCATCTGAATCTAAAAAAGCCCGATCTTCTCTCTTGAAGGTGTTATCTCTGAAAGGAATCTCTGGAATCCCAGATGATTCTCTACACTTTTATTTCTGCCTACTCCTGTTTCCCTAGGCCTGGTGTCCATTTCCAGGGTGAAAGGTGAGTTTTTCATTAGATGAATAACGTATATACTCATGTATACAGTAAGTCGGATCCATCCATCCATCCATTATCCAACCTGCTGAATCCGAACATAGGGTCACGGGGGTCTGCTGGAGCCTACCCCAGCCAACACAGGGCGCAAGGCAGGAACAAATACCTGGGCAGGGTGCCAGCTCACCGCAGGGCGCACACACACACACACATGCCAAACACACACTAGTGACAATTTAAGATCACCAATCCACCTAACCTGCATGTCTTTGGACTGTGGGAGGAAACCCATGCAAACACGGGGAGAACATGCAAACTCCACGCAGGGAGGACCTGGGAAGCAAACCCAGGTCTCCTAACTGCGAGGCAGCAGCAGTACCACTGCACCACCGTGATAAGTCGGGTCTTGAAACCCAAAAAAATTGATCATAAAATCAGTCCCCGACTTATACACCTTTTCAAAAATGCGACACTTAATTTTTTGTGCCTCCTCCAGTTTCTCGGATACATCGAATTTTGTTGCAGCAGCGCAGTTACCAATTTCTTTTGCCACTTCAACAACATTTAATTTAAAACCAGCTTCATATTTTCTTCTGATCGAATGCTCCATCGTAGATAAGGGATGCTCTTATGATAAAGGTGTATGAGGGTGTGAGATACAAAAAACACAAATCAGTGCAAAAGTTGCTCCGGAATAGTTTGGGTATTACTGTGTGGTCACGTAGGCACAATAGAGAGAGAGAGAGAGAGAGAGGTTAGGAGCACAAGCTGATACAGCAAATTGCTGCACCCATATAGAAAAAAAGGCCGTGTGCTCCATGGTAACTCTCTCCGGTGGGCGTTAGCATATCATAATCTCTTGAACCAATAGCGTGAGTTTTCTGCATTCGACTTATATGACCGGCATTATAAAATACCAGAAATTATACGGTAAAATCAAGTCCCAACTTATCCGTTGGAGAACTTATCTGAGAGTATATACGGTAAATAGGCTAGCTCTAACAAGTACAAAATGAAGAAGGACCAGGAGATTAAAAGTTAAAGGCAAAAGGAAAAAAGATTGTCATAAGCACTAGTATGCTCAGAGCCAGTAAATGAAAATGGTCAAGAAAACCAAAATGCGAGACAAAAATCAAAGTTCAAAGAATGATTGTCAGTGGTCAAAACTCGTTTCTTAAAAACCAAACAAATAAAGTGCAAGGTGTGTTTTAAGTTATGGAATTTAAAATCTTCATCACATAACATTGATAAATCTAGGCAGAACTATATTGTCAGGTGTCGAATGATGTAAGCTACATGGCTAGCAACTGCACTTAGCAATAGTAAACATATAGGAACAAAAGCAGAAAATGGTGTCATGAAATTAATAGCATTATAAAAACTAAAAAATACTGCAAAAATAAATAAATAAACAAAAATATTCTTGCAGATCTCAGTGTTTGTGTGGAATGACACTTGCATTACCAGAGGTCCTCAAGTGCATGTCCCAAAGATGTACAGGTTTTTAGTTTTAGTAATTCTAATCTGATCCCTGGTCTGTGTGGGTTTGTACCTAACTGGGTGCTGCAATGGACTTTTACCCCATCTGTGTCTTTAGTTCCCCACAGCCCAAAACTGGATTAAGCAGGACTGAGAATGCTGGTCTCAAATCCTTGCTATGAGACTGGCACCACCTTCTAAGCCACAGGACTACACTTTTTCCTGCTTTTCTTAGCTTGACACTCATTTCAGGCTCTGTGGTTTTTACTTCAGGCAACCGTAAACTCATCATCTGAATTGTAGTCACACCCTTCAGCAAGGACACCAAATGACACCATGCAAAAAAGGGAGAAAATAGGGTTAAAGCTCAGACAAACGCCAGCCAGTGCCTAATCCTACACAGCAGGTCTGACACTGACTCTCCTCCAGCCTCCTTCAACGCCCATTTCACTCCAGCATAGTGTGTGGCAGACAATCATCTCAAGGTGAGCACTCAGCAGACTTCAGAGGTGTACTTTGTGAAATTCACCAATTTTTTTCCAGCTGTCATGAGATGAATCATAATTGAGAAAAAAACACCATTCATTATCTTGAAAATATGACACTTGAATCTGAGTCATTTTGTTGGCAAAATGATGCATGTAGTGCCGGGCAATAATACTAAGAGTTACACAACTATAATTAATTACTGCACAGCAAAACTCTATGAAGGAACAAATATGTACTTCTCTTAAAACTAAAATAAAAACATGGCATGGAATCTTTTGAAATTTTCAGTATGCCAATACCAATGTAGTAAATGAGCATACAGGGTAATAATCCTGGAAGAAAATGTAACATTTAATAAAAGCTGTGAGTTTCAGCTCTCATGCAAGCTGCGGCTTTCACTGTAGTGCAGAATCATACCGGTCCTGCTGAACCTTTTTCTACTGAAGAAATAGTGAGTGCTCATTTCAACTTTCCACGTACATAACCTTCTGTTTACTGGAACATTCATGTTCAGTTTATACTCCAGGGTCAGAAATACTAATCTCAAGGTTAATAAAAGGATGCTAGATGAGCTGCACTCATCTTTATTACAGTTGACAGTGGGATTGCTGAATGGGGTGGAATAGGATAATGGCAGTAGGGAATGACTGCCCCAGACCATTATAGGGTACTCTTCAGCCAGGGTTGATTTCAATTACATATTCAGTATTGTTTTTACCTAATTTATTTCTTTATTTATTTTCTTGCAACTATTTCTTTGACACCCTCTAAAGAACTTTCAGCTACATTCTGTGTATAAAAATGTGCTATAGAAATAAATGTTGTTGTTGGACCCCAGTATGTGTTGAGCAGAATAGGATGGGAGTTGTGTGCCCCTTTAAAAGTGAGGTAAAATGTAATGACGTATCCCAAGATATATTTTAATTTTTTTATCACATGTCCTGCAAAATGTATAAGTTTGCTGAATCATCACCTTAATTGTTAGTGCATGTAGGAAACTTAATTACTGTGACGATACTTATTCCAGAGTTATACATTTCCCTCGTTTTATATTTTTTCTCATTAATATTATTTTTTTAAACAGTTTATCAACATTTTAGTTATTTCTGGTTGCAGCCACATTGGGTAAGAGTTGAATTTTCGTTTGCCATAAAAAGCAGTCCTGCAAATTACATCATTAGCACAACAGTATAAAGATGGGCACCTCGGACCTGTATTTATCCAACTTTTGTGGATTCCAAGGAAAATCTTTGTGCTTTTTGTTTTCTTATCATCCTTTAAGAACTCCTGGTTCCTGACTTAAGCTTTAGGATTTCGACTGCAGTCCTTTGAGAGTGTGTTAAACCAGAAATCGTAACCAAATTAGACTTCTGTCAATGACTCCTGGCTTGTCTTCACAGCTCTTCTCCTGGCCTTCCTATTACTGTTGGTTCCATTACAAAGCTAATCATAACAATTACAAAATTTAAATTTTCTCGTTTTGTTTGCAATGTGCCTTCTATAACTTCAAGATAGGCCCACCAATTAATTAAAAGGGCAAGCTCACTTAGGGGACACACACTCTGGACCCCCGGAGGTCACAGCAAAGGAGAGAATTAACACAAAACTGAGAGCCGTTATGAACAATGCTGCACAACGTCTCTCTCTGACACACTAACACTGAGGACTTTCAACCAACAAATCATTCAACAGAAGTGTGTCAAGAAACATGCAATACGTCTGCATAATGCCTCAATGTGACTGCGATGATCAAGTCAGAAGTTTTCATTCATTTTAGTTTTTTTCCTTTTTAGTCATTATGGTGAGTGATCATAATGAAGTATCTATCTATCTATCTATCTATCTATCTATCTATCTATCTATCTATCTATCTATCTATCTATCTATCTATCTATCTATCTATCTATCTATCTAGTGGTGTAAAGAACATTGAGACAGGAGAGACACAGACATGGGTGTATTAATTGTGTTATGGAATATCCATTGCATCCATTAGACAAACTGTGTGGCTATTTATTTTGCTGTTATAAACACTGTGCATTGCAGCTGTCCACAGTTTCATAAGCTGTTCTCCTTAATCCCATAACCTGCTGTAGTTGGATATTCTCCATGTCTGTTACCGAATGCTAGTATGATATTATCCTGCTCAGTATATACATCACTTACTGCTGATTTGGTTCCTGAAAACTAGTTATTGAAAATAAATGCTTAAAGCTAACCTTTGCGGGAGCAAGATTCCTTTTACTGTACTTATTAAAAATGTTCTTTTTTTATGATGCACCGCACTGATTGATTTTACTGGTTGCCAAGTATTGGTATACAGCTGATACCCAGGCTCATCATTTTACAGATTCTAGCCTCACCCCAGCACAAATGCCTTCAAAAATGAATTACTTGAGTCAAAGTAATGTTTTTTCAGCACCTTTTCCAGTTTTAGCCCTACCATCATCTTTTAAGATGTAGTTTTCCAATATCTTACAAGAGTGGCTTTCTTTTATGTTGAGATATTTTTACTCTCTTAGTGATATAAGCAATCATTTAAAAAAAAAAATAAATGGAACATATTAATGCATACATGGCTCATTCAGCTTGTGACACATCAACTAATTGCATGTAAAATTTTGCTCAGTATGATACATAAGCAGAATTTAGTCCATGATCACCAACTGTTTTATGAATTTTCAAAGCCCCAGGCTCTTTGCAGGGATATGTGTGTGAGTTGCTCCTACTGTGGGTGTCAGCTTTGAAAATCAAGCTTTTATATTCTTCTGTAGTTTGAAGAATAGCAGCCAAGTGAGAGCTGAGCATTAATTGAGAGGCTAGGGGATGATGGATGATCTTGATGAAGAGCTTAACACGCATGCCTGGACTCCATTCTCATCTGCCATAAAATCATAACAACTCAACAAGAAAATTTTTGTTAATTCCCAAAGAATTATCTTTAAATCGTTTATGCTTCAGCTGGTAATCCAGCTAACAGCAAAGAAAACTGAAGCAACAAACAATTGGGGGAGAGATGAGGAATTTATCAGAAATGACACCCAGAGAAATCAGTGCAGACACTTCTGCATGCTTAGTGTTTATTGAGCCACTGGGCTCTGACAGGGATGGGTCTTATAATGTAAATTTTCAGACAGGGTCAGTTTTCTGAATAGCAAGATCCCCAGCCTTTATTAAAAAGTAAACGATTAGCTATTGGGTTCCTCTTATCTTACTCATGCGCTTTGTTCTCTGAACATTTAATTTCATGTTTGCTCTTAATTATGAGAGCGTAAAGTTTACACGAGTGGGGGTTAGCACTGCTCCAAGGTTTAGGGTTTCATTGTGTGGAGTTTGCATGGCCTCCTCACATTTGTGTGAAGTGTAGTCTTGCTTTCCTGCCACATTACAAAGATGCATGTTTTAGATTAATCAATTCCCAACTTGCACCCAGTGCTGCTAGAAACAACTTTTGCTTCTAACAACCCTGAATTGGAAGAGTGGGTTAGTAAATTGATGGATAGTTGGATTTTTCTAGTGGCCCATGATTTATAGGAAGGCAATACTATCACTGACTGGTCCAGATGTGCATCACTGTTGGTCTTTTCAACCACCTTTCATAGGAGTGTATCTAACCTTCTTTCTGACTTTTTAAAATTCTGTTTTCGTGTAATGGTTTAGTGTGTTTTGCTTTTTGGTGGCTACTACCCTCTTTCAAACTTTAATGAGTAATTTCTAACTCATGGTTCTAAAGTTAACTAATAATAATGATAATGTTACATTTTATTTCTAATTTTATTTTTGTAGATAAATAAGTTAAAAACAGAGACATGCAAAAATAAATAAACAGATATGATAAAACTACACAGAGAACTGTCAACACTTTTTCTTTACAAAGAGAAACTTAGACACTTGGAATAAGCTACCAAGTAGCATGGTAGACTTTAGGGACTTTCAAACCTCGACTTGATGTTTTTTAGTAGAATTAAATGAACAGGACTGGCAAACTTTGTTGGGCTAAATGGCCTGTTCTCATCTAGATTGTTCTAATGTTCTAAATGTTATTGAAAATACAATGAACACATCATAAATAGGCTGTGCAAAGAAGGTAAGTCCTTACGTTAGGTTTAAATGCAGCAATTAGTCTCTCTTGCTCGTACAGCTTGCTAAGCACGTGGAGTGTTGCTCTACTCTCAGTTCTTTCATGGTGCGGCTTCCTCACCACAACTGGAGGGTCTTGGAGAAAGGTCATCCTCTGAAAGCACCGTTAGACTATTTGTGTGTGACAATGTGCGTGTGTGGATGCATTCATTTCATTTTATTTTTTATTATTGAGTACCACTGTGGTTAAAAATTGCTAAGCTTTATAATAATGAATTCAGTGATATTTTGTGCATTTGATTATAACAAGCCATGCTGTCCCCATTTACTTCAAACAATATCAAAGAAAACACGCGCATGATGATGTCAGATTCTCAACAAATGATACCCTCCTTTAGGCTTGGGAGGCAAAGTAATCTAACTGCTAGGTAATAGCGGAGCTCCATCTCCGCAGTTACTCGGTTGTGAAGTGACACCTCTTTCTGGACAGTCGTGTTTTTATGGCCAGGGTTGGGAAGTTAGTTGCCCTCCCTGAGTGGTTTCACATTACTGTTGGGGAAAAGGAAGACAACATAGTTAGCATCAGTGCCCCCTCTCGGGCCAGTGTGGAACTACATACCTGGGAAGAACTTGGAGCATCAGTCTCACAGGGCACTACTATTTGTTTCCTACCATTTCTGTATGCGTGTGGTTGACCTGATTGAAGTTAATTTATGCTTTATTTTTTAACAAGGTCAACTGCTCTCTGATCAGGTTCTAGCGCTGCTCTGATTGGGTGAATAATTGTATTAGTCATTTTCTGCAAATTGTGTTACATTTGTAACTATGCGTGTATTTTTACTGTATTATTGTTTTTAAAGTGCCATGTTAACCCTAAATGTTGGGATTGAGATTCTACGTAACAACAACAGACGCTTAGTGTGATTACCACGGCGTGGACAATTTTACCCATAATGCACAGTATTTCATGTTCTTAGATAGGTCCTATGGCAGATCACATTCATATCTTGCACTACACCAAGACCACCTTTACAAAGGGTCTTGTTTTTGTCCACACCAGAATGTGATTGGCATGTTCACATCTCCCTAAATGAACTGAACTTTCAGGGAAATTACAGCAGAGTTTGGAAAAAACTACATTTAACAAACTAGGTGTGAAGAAGACATATAAAATATTTTCTCACACTCTAGTATTGAAACAAAAGCAAGAATGCTTAATAAAAAATAAAACCAAGCAATATAGTATAATTATAAGTAAAAATGGTACATGCAAGAATATTATTTTACAAACAGGTTATATATTGAATGCAGAGACTAAAGTGATGCATTGAATATTAATTGAAGTTCAGAGCTGCCTACATATGGTTTTGTTTCTTTTTATATTATGTTATCATTAGATTTGTTTTGTTAGTTTCCCATACTTGCCATCAATTTTGAGTTGTTCTCAAGGAAGTGGCCATTTTATTGTTCATAGCAATGATTGCTTGCTGTTTGATTGGGCATTGATGGTCACGATTAATGACATCATTCTGTACATGTTATTTAAGATGGCATTGAGCAGCTCACAGTATCCAAGTTTTTAAATTATTTAAAATGATCTACAATGATATGCATTTTAACATTAGTTAGGGAACAGATGTTTAGTTAGTTCATGAAGTGTGATTTTTGCCTAATGTTTTTACTATCTATCTGCTAATCCTTTAAACTATCTTTGTTCTAATCCTTTGAATCTTTATATCCTGGTCAGTGCAACTGTTCTTTTTTCTTCAGAAAAGTTTGTGAAAACTACTCATTGACAAGCTTAGATTGTTGTACATATTTGGAAATACAATATAGTTACGATAAAACAATAAACACCATGCACAAGTGGGCTGCTTAGATCCATACTCTTTCGAACGCAATGAACAAGCAGTAGAAGTTCTCCTTAACCAGAAGAAGCTGAAGATGTCCTCCTCAACCAGTGCCTAGGAAGTTTAGTCCACACCATTTCACAGATAGTCTGAGAACTGTAATCTTATTACATTATTAAAACACCTGCATCAAAATCTGACTGATGTGACAGTTTTAACAGGATGCAGCAAAGGGAAACCAGTATTTATCAACTGAATCCCATAATGTCTTCAAATTTGATGCTCCAGTTCAAGCACCACCAGTTCCTTTTTACCATTTGCTTCATTGTGACTATTAATATGGTGCAGGGCCAGACTTTGGGTATAGCAACCCTCAACACACATTCACAGTTATTCCTTCTATGTCTGCTAAGGGTGAGCAGCAGCAGGGAGTTGTTTAATTGTGCCCTTATGGTTGGAAGTAAATGACTGTCATGGAACAACAACTTTAATGTAGTTTCAAGAACAACAGAAACCCCAGGGATTCAGATTCACAGCAGAGCTAACATACATTACCTGATACACTACACATGTCTCACAGCTTAACGATGCTTCAAATATTCTGAATATTTAAATGATATATTGCAGTATGTTGTGAAGTTAAGAGATTGACCGTGAGTGCACATCGAACCTTCAGGAGCTGTGTTTTTGCAGCCCATTGTCAAAACAGTGTTCACTATTATGTTAAAAATTACTTGAAAATCAATTTTATAGTGTTTACAAAAGCTTGATCCTTGCTAACTGATCCTGCAGATAAAGAAATAAAAAGGTATCAGTTTCATTATTAGGTGCATTCGTATATACCATAATGCAAAAAGCACTTACCATGATAGCCTTGTCTGTTTGTTTGTCCATCCGTCTGTCCACATAAAACAACTTGGCTCCCAGTGGACCAATTTTGTTGAAATCTGACACACTTATTCTTTAAGAAAATTTGTTCAGTTTCCCTTGAGATACCTCGAATACTGCATGCTGTGCACATGTTCAAAATTACAAAATCTCCCACTGAAAAGAATTTGTGAACTCATATCATAAAACTGAGAAACTCATTTATCATAAAACAGAGAACTTATATATTTTAAATCTGAGAAATATTCTGTAACTACAAATTAGTTTATTGTTTTATTGTGAGAGCAATTATTTCAACTGTAGTCATGCGTGCAGAAATAAATTCAGCTGCAGGACATGGGATGGGGCGGGGTCAGATGTATGGCCAGGTGTTACCATATAAGGAAGGTAAGCTGTTAGATGTTTTTTTGTTTATTTAGTTCACTAACAATGATGTTCTTTATTCAGTATGATTGTAATGATATTGTTTATTTATCCATCACTGTACCTTACTGTACCAGAATGCAGAGGTAGGTCACATTATACAGTACGCTAACAGCATGGCTTCTACCTCTGCACAGTCCTGTGCTTGTCTTTGTGCTGTTTTGCGGCATCTTGCCTGAACTTCAGTCACATCATCTCACTTCTGCTCCTTGAAATTTAAGTAAGTTGTAGGGTAAGTTGTAGTGGGGCTGTGTAAAATGTCAATTGTGTTTTTTCAATGTCTATAAGTGTTGTGTTTATCTGACCTTTGTTTATATATTAAAAAAATAGCTGAAGAACAGTTTCCCTCTGCAAGAAAGTCACAATGCATGACCTTTTTTGGAGGTGGGGGCGGGTTCCTCTGAGCAGTTTCTGGGTTGCATACATTTCAAGAGAAGGAGATTACATCTTGCCTGAAGAAGGGGTCTGAGTTGCCTCGAAAGCCTGCATATTGTAATCTTTTTAGTTAGCCAATAAAAGGTGTCATTTTACTTGACTTTTCACTACATTCACAATGGCTAACACGGTACAACACCCTAGTACTAAAGAGAAGGAGAAAAAAGGAGGCATCAGAAAAGACCAGGATTTAACATAATAAATACTGTGATCATTTCACCAAAAGGAACAACAGATTTTCATCCTAGTGCCTACTTGGCCTTAGCCTAGGGCTTGCCCTGGTCTAGGGCTGTTTTTGAGGGTTTGTGCTAGACCCCTTGGTTCCAGGGAAGGATACTGGCAATGCTACAGCATACACATGCTTTTCAGACAATTGTACATTTATAAGCTTTTCTCCTTAATTTTAGGTGTTCCAGCACAAAGCCTGGTTTGATGAGTTTGGTGTGGAGGAACTTAAGTGGCATGTCCAGAGCTTTGACCTCAAGTTTGCTGAACACATTTGAGACGAATTGGAACACAGAATGAGAACCATGTCTTCTCATCCAGCATCAGTACCTGACCTTACAAATGCTGTTTTGGATGAATAGGTGAGTAGAAATTCCCATGGGCGCACTCCAAAATCTCGAGGAAAACTTTCCCAGAAGGGTGGAGGTTGTTATAGTCACAAAGGGAGTACAATTACATATTCATTGCATGGGTTTGGAATGGGATGTCTAACAAACTCATACAGGTGTGATGGTCAGGTGTCCAGGCTGCCTCTGGTGAGACCTTTCACAATTTTCCCCATTGTGTGTGCACCAGTTCACAACTGCAAGGGGATAGTGCCAATCCTAGTCACAAGCAACATCAGAATCCTGAGGGAATCAGTGTCATAGCAGCACTACTGGATACATAATGTAACTGTTCATTATAAGGCTCAATCATGCACACACACCTTCATTCAAATGAAGCCAACCTAGAATCATAAATCATGCAGGTCTTTGGAGATGTGGATTTCACACAAATGTTAGAAAAATTTTCTTTACACACATAACTGTATTTATGTAGAATAAGGCACCATCATGACTAAACCAGGGTTCCTCTCCTGGCTCGGGTTCACATTCATGTTTTGTGTCTTTTTTGATAATGTTTGATTCTTTGATTTATGTTGATTATGTTAATACTACCTTTTTAATTACATACAATGTTTCTTATTTTTCATTTTGCTTATGTATGTAAGCTGCCTGTGTTATGTTCCATGTGTTTTGTGGTCACCCACCAACCATCACCGGGAACTGTCCTCATCTCTATAAATCTAGAGGGTTTCCCACACTTCCTCACTGTTCATTCTGAACATCCCTGGGAGTGGTAAGTTATTTTTGTTTTGCTATTCTTATTGTGAATGTCTCTTTTTTTTTCACTTCTTGCTCTGGTTTTGACATTTGGATTGTGTTTTTTGAGCATTATTTGCCTGGGATAGCCTTGCTGGCAACTCATTTATTCCTTTTGTGCTCTTCAGAGCTCCTTAGTAAGACAGAACATTTTTGTGATAAGTCTTTTTATTTATATAGACTCTGTGTTTTCCAGGGTACTAGCCAGGGTTTAACAGTGATATCCCCCTTTAGTGGGCATTACTGAAAGTGCTTTCGGAACTTATTGTGACTTATACAGGGTGAGCCAAAAAGAAGTACCACATTTAAAACGTTTATTCTACAAAAATAAATTTCATTACAACACAAGAAAGGGTATATAAATAGATTTTTTTCACTGTGTTTTAAAAATGATGCCTTCAAGGTGGTGGCCATCATAAGCGTTACACTTTTCGACACAATTTCTTAACGCTTGTATGACTCGTTCGGCCATCTCAAGGGGAATAGCGGCAATTTCATGGTGAAAGGCATCCTTGAGGTCTTCAAGGTTTTGAAGTTGGTGTGTATACCTTCAGCTTGAGACAGTACAACAAGAAGAAATCACACGGAGCGAGATCAGGCGAACATGACAGGCCACTTGGTATTGCTGGGCAGGGAGATCAGCTTCCCCGGAAACATCTCCCGCAAAACTTGCATGGATCACCATGCCTTATAAGCTGTTGCTCCATCCTCTTGAAACCAGGCATCCACCACATCCATTTCTTCCAGTTGGGGCCTCAAAAAGTTCAGTGTCATGTTCTGAAGTTCTGAAGTGACGGTGACCTTTTGCTCCCCCCTCCTCAAAAAAGTAAGGGTCTGCAATGCTAAATTCGGCAACACCACATCAAACTGTAACACACTTACTGTGCAGGTGTCACTGATGAAGTTCACGGGGGTTGGTTTGACCCCATGTTTCCTTAAGAGGCATTAGCTCTCTGGAAATGTGTTCTTTTGAATTGTGTCATTTTAATTAACCTGAATTTAAATAATTATAAATAAAAAAGGTATTATCCCCACCCCTCATGCAATATAACGGTTACAAGATTACACGAGAAGCATAAAGGATAATCTAGCGCTTTACTAACGTTTTCACGCGGATATCACAAACGGGAAGCTTATGACAGACTCTCAAGCATGTGGGTGTCTTGATCAACGCAGTCTGCCATCTTTCGTTTGCCACGCTGAAAGGATTTTCACTGGACGGAAGACATAATCTTCCGTCCGCCAGCTTCAAAGTGTTGGCCATAGGTCCATCCTTATATTCTGGTTGCTCCATGTGCAGGTTCTTCTCTGGATCCAAACAAGGACAGGAAAGGACTCAAACCCCACCTTCAAAAATACAGGTATAGCACAATGCCTACATACAGTTCTCATTCTCCCAACAAGGATAGTGTGCTGACAAAAGACAGAAATATACTAGTCTGTCTTTAGGCTGACTATTCAGTTCTCCAGTTGTCTTTGGCTCTCTAGTCCTGTGCTTGGCTCGGCAATTCTAAATGAAGATGCTGTGCCCCTGTGTACCATACTTGGTCTGCCTGTATGAATGAGTCCATAACAGTGGGCACAGAGAACAGTGACACTCAACTTAATAATAAAACATATTATCACACCCCAGTAGCGAAAGTTTTGCTTATTTATGCAACCATTCAAATGGAAATGTGTCTCGTCGCTGCACATAATGATGGCATGTCGATGAACGGTTTGCAGAATGTTCACGCTCGACTCTCTACGGCACTCTCAGTTTCTGTCAGTGAGTTCCTGCACTACCATCATTTTGTATGGATGGAAATTAAGGTCCTCAAGCAAAATCCACCTAAAAGAAGTGTTGGAAATGCCGAAGGCAGAAGTATGTTTGCACACTGTGAACGTCTAGGAGACTGCAAAATTGATGCCATTACAGCTTGGATGTTTTCAGGCATTCATGCAGTCTGAGGACAGCCTGGAGATTTTCTATTCAATGTTGTACCCGTCTGTCTAAATTTAGCCACCCACTGAAGAATTATTTTCTGATTTGGGGGAGTCACTGTTAGGAGGAACTCTGAAGTGCATTCAGAAGGCATATTGTTTTTGAAGAACACTTTGACAGCGAAAGCATGTTGTGCATTGGACCAAGGCATGTTGCAGACTGAAAACTACAAGGGATTGCCTATCAAAGGACCCCCACCCCAAACCACTCGTCTGCCTCTAACTTGCGCAATGACCTTGAGAAATGTGGTACTTCATTTTGGCTCACCCTGTATGATTTGGGACTCCTAGGTCATGACAGTTACCAAGTACTGTGGTTGATAGTAGCACCTTGGGGATCTTCAAATCTTGACTTGGCATTCTTTTTGAAAACTTGGGTGAATAGGACTGGCATTTAGAATTAGAATTGTTCTAATATTAACATGTTAGTTTAAAGAATATAAGTGCTATCACCTTAGATGGAAGAAAAAATTAACAAGATCCCTTCAAAATAGGTGAATAGGAATTGATAAAGCATGATAGGCTGAAACATTTGTTCTCATCAAAACTGATTTTATTTACGGGGAATACTGGGTGATCAGGTTGAAACTTTGCACAGAAGAATACTAAAACTCCACAAAGAGAGAGTATGTTTGGTATTTGTACTGAGACCGCTGTACTAAATGTTTCAATTCTTCATCACACAATTAATCCATTGATATCTCTTTTTAGTATGGAGGGAGAAAGAGTGCTATGTATCAGTCATCTCTGCATACATAATTAATTGTCAAATATTCTGAAAAGATATGTGTAATGTATGCGTATACTGAGGTAATTTTTTTTGTGTTCTATGATATTTTAAATAAAATATTTTGTTCTGTTTTTCACTTGCTACAATAGAAATAAATTGGAACATTTCTCAAGGTAAACAACAATAAGCAAGAGGATGTCAAAAAGTGCACGCAGATTGATTCTGAGGTTTGTGCTCACTAATTAAAACACAATGAGACAAGCCATGTTCAAAGATTTGTGAGCCAAACGCAACAAAATCATGGATTTTTCTCCTAATGGCTTGCCTCTTGAATCATTAGCTCTGATTCAAATTGTTCAGCGTAGCTTGACACATTAAAAACATTAGAATAGAAAATGAGAGCTAGGCAGAACAGCCAATAAAATCAGAGGTCTCTAAGCCGGAATAGTGTGCAGCAAAGAAAAACATTTTTTTTTGCTCAGGGTTATGAACTTGCTCTTTTAGAGTTATTAATGTCCAGCTGAGGATTTTCAAATTGTTAAATCATGTTGTAGCTTTAGCACTAAACAACATAAGATAAGAGGAAAACAATTTTCTTGAGGTTGCCTAAATCTAAGAAAGCATCCATCTCTTTCTGTCCATTACAGGTAAGTCAAGCTTCTCTCACCAGCACTGGCCACAGTATAGGAGCTAACACAGAACAGAATGCCAACCTGCTGCAAGTAATATAGAGATAGTCCAGTGTGGTTGACCTCATGGACTCACACGGGCACAGGAAGCTCATACAAAGACCACTCAGCCAGAGACCTGACCCACATTTGAACTGGGGTGCAGAAAGCTTTGAGGCAGCAGCAGTAAACCCAAAATTATATTAAGAAGTAATATCACACAATTGTAAGCCGGTATATCTGCTACAAAATCTACAAATATAAGGAGAAACCTCTTTTTTTGGGGGGGGGGGGGGTACAGGGGTCAAAAAAATCATAGAACTCAAATTGTTGAGAGGATAACAATCAAACAAAATTTTAACATCTTGAACCAAATTCACAGTTGCCCTCCACCAGCGCACTCTTACCAATTCTCAAACAGGTCGATAATACTGTTTGGAGGAGAATTCCACAGTTCCCACTCCCACCCCTGCAAAGCATATGAGTCTCAGAATGTAGTGAAGCAGAAGATGAGAAAAGCTCTTATTTTCATTTCTTTTTTGAAGGGCAAGCTGGTGACAAAGACTTTCATAAATGCTCATCAAAACAAGCTTACAGAAAACAGAATATGTGCACTTGCAGGCACATGGCTTCTCACAAACCCCCCTGTCTTCATCAAGGCGATCACCTGATTGTTCAGCCCGGGTCTTGTGTGTGATTCACATGTTTCTGTGCCTGCTGTACATAACACAAGATGGTAACTTCAAGATTAATTTTTTTTGGATACACTAGATAGCAGATGACATTGATCCAGTAAAGGAGGTTACCCAAACCATTCAGAGTGCACCTCCATTTTGATAAAGTCAGAAGAGTGCAGTTTGAGTCTTAATTGCAGGAAAGAGGAGCCAGGAGGATGCAAGGCTAAAACTGGATTTTGGAAATGTCTCAGTAATTCATTTGGTTTAATTTGGCTAAGAAAGGGGGAGTTATAAAACAGAAAACAAAAAACTCTTCAGTGATATGAATAAGGAGAAGGCCCACTGTCTCACAACTTCATAGTTTTGAGTTTGAACCCCAGGGCTAGTAACAGGCTGTGTGGAGTTTGCATTTTCTCCCTGTCAACACATTTCAAAGACGTGCACGTTAGTTTATTTACCTTCTCAAAATTTCATGAGTATATTGAGGTGGTCAGCTTTGAACTGGCATCCCACCCAGGTTCTTGCCTTTGCACCCAGTGCTGCTAGGATATGCTTCATCGTTTTAAAAATGGATGAATAATTCACACAAAGATCGTGTGGGCAAATGGCAAACTTTAACTTTTTGAGGTCTTTTTTTTTTTTTTTTTTTTTTTCTTTTGCCGGATATTAGATTCTTTAAGATTTATATTTTTAATTCAAGTCACAAACAAGTGGCTACCTAATTACATGAATGTCAGTGAATCTTTATTGCTTTTCTAATTTTAGCCTTATTATTATTGTGTGTGTGCAAGAGAGAGGTAGGATATTTTTTTTCATTATATGCATATATGGAGATTGTTCTTTGATTCAATTAATTCTCCCTGCCAGAATTTCCCCAAAGCCTCCTTTGTTCCCAGGCCCTAGTGATTCTGCAAGAACATATTAATATTGCTGGTCACTTTCATGAGATGAGCAGGGTGATGATGAGGATTAATTTGAATGACTGATAATCATCTGTGCGTCTGCCATTTTGATCGTAACGAGTGTGGATAATGGTGGCTGGTTCTCGATATACCAGAAGTCTCAAATGTCAGATTACATTGTTAAGCAATGCTGCACAAATAACAATCAGGCCATGGCTGTAGCAACTTCAGCACTGCAGCACACCCTTTAATGTACGCATGGAGACTTTTTCCTTCTGTAAGATGTTACTCTCTCTTTTTTTTTGTAGATAATTATTGTCCACTTTCTTTATAGTTCTTTAGCAGACTGCTAATATTTGTTTACTTTGTTGTAATTTTTTAATGTACTCTGTAATGATGATGATTTCTCTAATGATCACTATAAGTTTAGCCATCCCTTCAGCACTGTCTAGTAGCTAAGGAGTAGCCCATAACTCAATAAGAGTGCAAATTATGACGTCTCTGTGCCCTGGTTGAGTCACTTTATCTGCCTGAACCCTAAAGCGTATGCATTGCTGTTACATACATGCCTTATACTGTATTTAAACTGTTTTGTGGGTGGCATTTGCATAAAACCACAAAAGCAAGGTTGGCTCAAGGGTATATAGTGTCCTTAGGCCACATTGCTTTATAGCACCCCTCTGAGAAATTAGTCTCTTTAAAAAAATTTTACAAAAAATATTACAGTGGATCTAATGGTGTTGATAGCATTTTGTTCTGCTTTGCGATGCGTAATTTCTTATGCATGTTAGTGTATCAGGGTGGAGATCCTAGAAGTTATGTGCGATGAGATACACACACATTCAATCAAATAGCAGGGAGAGCTTGGATATGTCATGATGCCCCTAAGGCTGGTATTTGCTTGGCCTTAGCTTAGAGCCAGCATTGCATGAAAGGTGTAACTTTCTTGAGTCTTAGACTCTAGCAGTAAATTCACAGTAGTGAAACAGGACAGTAAGGAGGGCCCTGCCCAGGTCCCCACTCCTGATGTCACACTTCTCCCTCCCCTCTGCCCACATCCTCTGTCTCGAATTAGTGCAAATATTTTGCTCCTGCAAGCAAATTATGATTCTTAGCGCGATGAGAGAAGTTGCAAAATCAACCGGAATGTTCTAGAAAATTATAGAAAAAAATCCAATCTAAATCCATTAAGTAATTTTTCGTTTGCTACCTAAGCAGAGGTATGCTCCAAGGCTGTTGTGTGAGTGAGGTGGGAATAAAGCAAAACAACATGGGGAGAACATACAAACTCCATACTGACAGTGACACAACTGGACTTCAAAACCAGTACTTTGGTATTAATCTGTACTAATCATTGTGATATTATATTATATTATATTATATTATATTATATTATATTATATTATATTATATTATATTATATTATATTATTCATCCATCATCAAACCTGCTTAATCCATTAGGTGCTCGGCAGCCAGGAGCTTCTCACTCATACACATAGTGACCAGGCTGGGATTCAAACTTAGCACTATATAATGTGTTACAGTATATTATATTATATTATATTATATTATATTATATTATATTATATTATATTATATTATGGGCAGCACGGTGGCACAGTGGGTAGCACTGCTGCCTCGCAGTTGGGAGACCTGGGGACCTGGGTTCGATTCCCGGGTCCTCCCTGCATGGAGTTTGCATGTTCTCCCCGTGTCTGTGTGGGTTTCCTCCGGGCGCTCCGGTTTCCTCCCACAATCCAAAGACGTGCAGGTTAGGTGGATTGGCGATTCTAAATTGGCCCTAGTGTGTGCTTGGTGTGTGGGTGTGTTTGTGTGTGTCCTGCGGTGGGTTGGCACCCTGCCCAGGATTGGTTCCCTGCCTTGTGCCCTGTGTTGGCTGGGATTGGCTCCAGCAGACCCCCGTGACCCTGTTTGGATTCAGCGGGTTGGAAAATGGATGGATGGATATTATATTATATTATATCAGCTATACCAAGTCCTATTTATGCTTTTTTGGTTAAATTATATTTCAACGATTGCTAAATTCAACTGACTCAGGCATTTCTTTCCTAGTATCATTTTAAAGTGCCGTTTTGACCTTGGCCCACTGCTTCTCCTCCTCCAACACTGACCTCACACTTCAACTCACCCACTTATATTGTTATAGCAATGTTCTGCTGGACTGAGCTAACAGGAGCGTTTGTAACATTGGATGAACTGTCATGTCCCCTGGGCCCAAAATATAGAAGGAAAAGAATATAAATATATATAGAATACATTCTCTTTCCCAAATGAGCTGGAAGCTCTTTCTTGACTGTTGTATATAGCTTTCACTGTAAAATATTCAGTTTGATTTGATTTTGAGTTTATATTTTTATTTTGTACTTGTACTTTTTGCAGTTTAGGATACTATACATGTTCACATATATATTATATTTTGAATAAAGCACAATATAACAAGCCACACGTATTCCATGTTTGAGGTTATATGGTGTAAAGCTGATTTCAGCACTATGCTGTAAAGACAGGAGCCAACCAAGGAGAAGATGCCAGTGTATCACAGGTCACAACTATGTGCGAACCCCACACCCTGAGGCTTACTAATCTACTTAACATGTATGTACCCTCTGAAAACACAGACTGATATGGTAAGAGTGTGCCACTCTAACACAATGAATAAGGCCAGGAACTGTGAGGCGGCAGCACTAGGCACTGCATGCTACCCCAGCAAAAATGTTTCAATGGAAGATGGGCATGGCCCACTTATAGATACATGAAAAGAAATTTATTGGATTTATCTACAGAATGTGTATATATATATATATATATATATATATATATATATATATATATATATACTGCTCAAAAAAATTTAAAATTGTCACTACTGGTAGCATGAGGTGGTATCTGCAGCTGACTCAGGTTACATAGGTAGTCCAGCTCCTCCAGCATGGCACAATCATACATGTCGCTGCAAGAAGGTTTGTAGTGTCTCCCAACACAGTCTCAAGAGCATGGAGGAAATCCCAGGAGATGGGCTGTTACATAAGAAGAGCTGGACAGAAGCGTAGAAGATCATCATCCCAGCAGCAGAACCAGTACCTGTTCCTTTGTGCAAGGAGAAACAGGAAGAGCCCTACAAAATGACCTCCAGCTGGCTACTGGTGTGCATGTTTCTGACCAATCTGTCAGAAATAGACTCCATGAAGATGGCATGAGTCCCCGACATCCTCTAGCGGGACATGTGCTCAAAAGCCCATCACCATGCAGCTCAAATGTCATTTTCCAGAGAATACAGAATTGGCAGCCCCACCATTAGCACCCCATTCTCTTCACAGATGAGAGGAGGTTCACAATGAGCACATGTGACAGATGTGAAAGAGTCTGGAGATGCCGCAATATCATCCAGCATGACTGGTTTGGCAGTGGTTCAGTGATGGTCTGGAGAGGCATAACCTTGCAGTGTCGCACAGACCTCCATGTGCTAGGCAATGGTACCCTGCCTGCTGTTGAAATCCTCAGAGTCATTGTCAGATCTTACGCTGGTGCAGGACAATACTTCATGTGTCCAGAGTGTTTAGGCTGTTCCTGGATGACAAAGACATTGATGCCATTGACTGGCCCACATGTTCCCAAACCCTGAGTCCAATTGAGAACCTCAGGGACATTATGTATTAGTGCATCTGATCCCCCCAAATAGCACCACAGACTGTCCAGGAGCTCACTGACGCCCTGACCCAGGTCCCAGAGGATATCCCCCAGGACACCAGTTGAACCCTTGATTGGTTGGTGATTTTGGCTTCCATTGACTGTTGTTACATCATTCTGTTCTCAACAAGTCACACAGTATTACTCAGTAAAGATTTTCCACATGAATAGTTCATTCATCGAGATCTGATGTGTGATTTAAGTATTCCCTTAATTGTTTATCAGCCAAATCACTGAACAAAAACACACAAATCCTGAAACTAAGAAGACTATACCAATTCAGACAATCTGAAGGACTCTTGCACCCATTGGTGATTGGCATACTTCGAAATTCAGAGGCCGTGTTCCATGCAGGGAGGTAAAAATTTCAGTATACTCTGTATACCTGCCAATACTACTACTACTACCATTGTTACTACTGCTACTCCACAGTTACACAAAGAGATGATTGTTGAATTTAAATGTAGGTCCTTCATCTTTCCAGTCAGTAGACAGAAAACAGAAGAGTTCTTGCCATTTACATAGGATCATGGAACTTCATTTTCAGTTCATTTCACTGTTCATCGGCACTTTGTCTGTCGCTTCAAACTCTTCCTTTCTGCCTTGGAGATTTCTGCTTGTGTTGTCATTTGGATTAACTTTTAATTTTTTTTTTGTTTTAGATAAAGTTTAATATGTTTGAATATTTTGAAAGGGGGATTTTTCAAGCTTTACTTTCATATATGTGTTTATTTTTTTGTTCTTCCCCAAAGAAGATTTTAATTTTCTTCTTTCAATTTTAAATACGTCACAAATTCAATTTTCTTTTTTAGTGTTAAATTATGGAGTTACTAGGGTACATGTCGTGACTGCCAAGGATTGCCTTGATGACTTGTACTGGGAAATACTTAGTATACAATTTGAGTGGAGCAACATGAATACCTTAGTCTGTGTTTTAGGATTCTCCAGTGTGACCACCTTTAAATTCTAGTAACCTTTGAAGTTGGGATTTTTGTGTTCCAGCACACCGTCATAGAAAAGTGATTTTTCGAGCTGTAAAATGGTGGCAACAGCTCGCCTTACAATCAGTGCCTTTTTGACTGCTGAAAGCTCGCCTTTCAGTCTCACTGAATTTCTGAGTTTTGACTTTTATGGCATAAGCTCACCTTCTGGTCACTTTTTCAAGCAGTAAAAGATCGTTTTCCATATACAGAAAATTTCCGAGTTTTGATTTTTGTGAGTGCTCATCACGTACACATCACAGTTTTCTTGTGGTTGTGGTCAAGTTTTTTTTTTTACTTGAGGGCATTTGTCTTTTGTTCCTCATATGGATTCAACTAGTAAACTAGTGTCCATGGAAAGTTTAGTATTTAATATTCTTGTTTTGACTCTCACTCTTGGTTTTCGTCTTAGTGTTTTCTGATTTTCTACGTGAACAACGTTTGCAGTTTACCTCTGACTACCACCAGAGTTAAGCCCTCAGGTTATGATAGCTAGTTTTGTTTTACTCTGAAAAGTTTCTCTCTTATTTTGGAGTTTATTTCTCAGTCTTCGAGAAAAGTAATCTGAAGTATACGTGTCTTTCCCATTCAGCTTCATAAAACATTGTGCCAGTGGAAAAAACTTGGAGTAACTGGCATGGGAAAGAATTTGGGCGGTTGTTTTGGAAAAGAGTGACTGACATTCTTGGGGCAAATTTTTGGACCACTTCTTGTTTTTTTGTTTTTTTCTTTTCATGAATGGCATAGCAACATGTTTATCTAAGCTACAACCTCCAAGTGAATTCTAAAGTTTTTCACAGTGCATTTATACCACACGTTAAGAAAGCAGGACATCTTCCAGCTTGATTTCTGATCGGTTTAGCCATTTATGGCCACAATATTTATTTGCTGTGATCGCAGTTTAATCCCTGCAGAAGCTTACTGCTGACCTCTGTCCTGCTAACGCTGTGTGAAGATTTAGTGACATGCTGGCCTGTCGTGTTGACCCTTACTGCTTCTATAACACAGTGATAGACTTAAAATAAGCATTAAGTAACAGCCTAGGTCATCAAAATGCTTTAAGACTCCATCAGATTGGAGATGGCTTGCAGTAAGTCTTGAAACCGCATTGGAGCTCATTCTAGCCACTTGAGTGAACCCCTTTATTGCTAGCACTTTCATTTGGGACAAAAGCCCCCTTTTTCTCTCTTTCTGTCTCCCTCCCTCTTCCTCTCTCTCTGCTCTGAGCACTGTTCTCTGCAGAAATAGGCGGACAGTCAACCCAAGGTCATTGCACATTAATTTAACTCTGGTAGGTAGCTGCTGCTCTAAATTAACAAGGCCACCTTTTTTCACAGGGGTTATCAGCTCCTCATAAGAAACACGGGGCAATTTTTTTTTCTCTCCCTTGATATATTAATTTTTGACCAAACGTCCCCGCTTGACTACTGTAACGAGGTATGATGTATTGAGCCTAGGCTGTTGCCGTGGAGACCGCAGTCCCCTGTTACTTGTCATTAGAGCACAAACAAGCACTGGCATCTAATGTCATTCCAGTCGTCATAAGGAAAAGCAATGAGAGGAAGGGCGAGAAAGGGAGGGCGGGGGTCTAATGGAGGGTGCCGTAGTCTGGATTCCCAGCATTCACTCCCCAATGCTATATTTTTTCACTCTCGCTCCCTCTCTCTTTCGGTCTCTGTCTCTCGGCCACTCTCTATATCTGATTGGTGTAGCTATCATTGTATTCTTTTCTTTTTTTTTTTAGTTGCTTGATTAATCTAACTGCACAATGAAAATCTGACCTGGGTGCCAAGCTTCATGTCAGTGTGAGCCCGCTTGAAAAGCCCTTCCTTCCAGCTGTGTCCTTTTTTAGGAATAATAATATTATTAATAGCATGATTAATTTTTGCATGGCTTCTAGCCCCCTATTTTTTGAGGTGACACCCGTTATCTGTCACTTCTTCTATTCCACTAATTCAATTACTTTTGAACTCGGGCATCTGTTCTTTGTAATCCTATACCTTTATTCTTTGCTTTTATCATTTTTATTTTTGCACATTAAACAACACATCAAAGCCAGGTCTAGCGATTCATAAATAAAGTGTATTACCATATTCTGAAAAAGTCAGCAAATATCTTGGCAATGTAGCAAAACATTTGTAAACTGTCTTAATTCAATTCAGGATTTCAGGTCCATATCTTTGAAATATAGCTATAGTTACATAGTAGTTTTAACATTTTCTACTACTTTTATGTATTTTCACAGTTTTAGCCATCTATTTTAATAAAACTACACATTTTGACTATATTTTATTTACTAGTAAATCACCTCAAAATCCTTCCATTGGCATTCATTTTCTAAATCTGCTTACTCCATCTGAGGTGAGCATACAATGGCATCATGAGGTTCATTAACAGTTGCCACTCAGCCTATGCTGCATGTTTTTAGGATGTGATAGAAAAACCAGTAGTGACTGGAGAAAAACCTGTGCAGACACCTGGAGGATGTCGAAACCCCCACATTGGTTGGGATTTGAGCTCAGTGTCACATAATTGTTAAGAGGCCTCACTAAAAACTGGGCCACCTTGCCATCCAACATTAATGATATATGAATTTAATTAGAGAAATGTTTTTCAGTATATCAAAAAGTAATAATGATCATGTTGTAAGACCTTATATTAACAGATAGCACACATTTTTTTCAGTCCTCCCAGACTATGAGGAAGCCCAGGGGACGCCATTAAGAGAGTGCAAAAAGACTGTTGATCATTGTGTTGTTTTTGACACTCATTCTTGATTTAGCCATTAAACTAAATGAGTTTCAGTCTTAGGTAAATCTTATTCATGCCATCTGCATCCATTTTAGTCAAAACAAAAATGTTTAAAATCATGTTTAACAAAAATAGCAACGTCTTTTCATATTTTAGTCAAAATGTCGGTTTTATTTTATAATGAAATTTTTGTTTGAAATTTTTTATAATGTTTTCGTTTAGTGATTTTATTAACTATTTTAAGATGAGGACCAAGGGCAACTGATATCCACCCTGAGTCTGCATGTTTTATTTTTCTCTCCATGTGGTTTTACTTCTACATTCCAAAACCATGCCTTTTGAGTTAATCAAAGATATTTTAAGTGTGAGTGTTGTGTGCCATCCAGGGTGGGTTTTTGACTTGCATTCAATGCTTCCAAGTGCCCACACATTGTGGAATAGGCATATTATAATGTAAAATAATGAGAACTAAGAGGATTAAAATTTGGGGTACCAGAGAGTAACCTCTTTAATGTCTACATTGAAGAAAAAAAAAAAAGAAAAGACAAGTCAGTATCAATGTCTCGTTAAAAAAAAGAGCTCTTCAGGGAACGTTATGCATGAAGGTGTGGTCCAGAGTGACAAGGACTTCCTGTAACTGGTGGATTTAAAAATTGAAACGAAAATGAAACGGGCAGGGTGATCGATGTTTGTAGTGAAAGTAATTTCAGTGGTCCTCCAGATTGTTCTTGTTCAATCTAGAGCAAATGAAAACTGTGTTAGTGGCATGTCATATTCAAATCCTTCCCTTTAGTATATTCAATAAGCCCATTCCCATTAGACATTTCCAGATCTTATGTGCTTCACTCTCTCTCTCTCTCTCTTTCTCTCAGTATGTATATAGTGATCAATAGAGGGCACCATAGAGCTTCAAACCCCCAGACACGAATGCACCAAGACAGTCCTAACTTCAAGACACAAACTTTCAATCAGTGGAATACCTTCAGCAGACTTCTTCAGCACAGCAATATAATTCTTTTTCTTTCTATTCTCCTCTGCTTCTCCCAGGTGAGTGTTGCCTGTCTCCTCTCCTGGCTCTGACTCACCTGGATGAGGCAGTGCAATTCCTTTTATTGAAGACCCAGAAATACTTCTGTTGCCAGGGCACTGCCATCTAGCAAAGTCAGTCAAGCATACTGCCTTCATATGGAGCCTCCCCCAATTCCTCCATTATATTGGCCTCCTGGCTGGTTAAGAAAAGTAGTACCAATCCCAGCATGGACACCAGCCCAAGCATGCTGTCCATTACAATTTATATATATTGTGATAAATAATGCCAAAAGACATGATAAAGGTTTGGGGCTTCCTCCCATATAATGTATCCTGGCTGCTAAAATTTGAAATGATTGAACAGAGATGTTCACAAGACTGAGTCCAAAACAGAACTGATCAAAGACAAGAAAGATGGCGGCTTTAAAGGCATGTTCAGGAAGTGACATCATCTTTAGGGCTGGAACCAGAAGTGATGTCCACGGGACCGGAAGTGACATCATCTCTGGGCCAGGACCTGGAAGTGATGTCTTCGAGGGTGTCGGAAACCTGGTGGGATTTCCCAGGAATGGTCAGTAAGTAACTAAGAAAGACATTCAGCACTCTCCGCCACCCCCTAGTCGGAGGTGGTATTACAATTACTCAGGCCCTTTAGCTACCTCCTATTCGCATGTGTGTGACAATATATATTTATAGCTAGTAATCCACAAAGGAAGAAAATGAATCACGTGTCCTAAAATAGTTTTTTATTCCTAACCTTTCAACAACCTAAAAGGTGTCATCATCATAGGAAAATGATTAGACATACAGGAATCAAAGGCAATACTGTATATAGCAAATGGGGGGTTGGGGTGCAAAGGGGTGGTGGATCAATAAAGTGGGATATTCAAATGTGCATATACATGTACATACTTCATCCCTCTTCTTCCTGACTCTGGCTCCCTGAATGGCAGCTCCTTTTAAGCAGGTCCTGGGAGTGTTTCAGGTGGCTCATTAGTCAGACCTGGAATCACTCCAAGGTGTGGTGAAAGCCCAAAGTAGGTCTCTGCAGGTCCCCCTGGCAGCCCCCACGGAACCCAACAAGGCTGTGCCAAACTCCAACACCCAGCGTGCCCTGCAGGAATCTGTGGTGCCACAGCCACCCAGGAGGGCTACCCTCTAGCATCCAGGGGAAGGTAGTGCCTTGTAGATGCTCTCTTGCCCAGTCTTTCCTTCCAGCTGGAGTCCCAGCCATGGCCATGGCCACCCATCACAATATATATATATATTGTAGAAGTCAACCCCAACACAGACAGGCTCAGAGACACACAAGTCCAAAAGCACACTGTTCATTTCTTCTCTTTTTCCAGCACACCGTGTACAAGTCACCAACTAATATTGCTCAGTTCCTTTTTCTCTCTTCTTTCTCTCTCTCACTGTTTCTCTTTCTCTTTGCCACCTCCACTTCTCTCCATGCAAGTGTTGTCCTCTGTCTCCCGACTCTGGCTCTCTGAATGGAGTGAGAGTGGCCTCCTTTATACTGCACCTGGAAGTGCACCAGGTGCTCTCTGATGATCATCCTGCAGCAATTCCTGGTGTGGCAGAAGTGCTGTATGGACACCTGGAAGCACTCCAGGTGCACCCGGATCTTCTCCTGGCTGCACTTCCAGGTGGAAGTGTTGCAGTCCAGGGCTCCAAAATTGTCCAGGCGGGCAAGGGCTCCAGCAGTCCGCCACAATATATATATATATTAGGGCTGGGAATCAATTAAAAAAATTAACTATCAAGATGAATCACATCTAACATTAAAAAAAATCATAAAATAAATATTTAAATCATAAAGTAAATGTACACTGAATCACAAAAATAATGTAGAATCAACACAAAGCAATTTAAAAAAAATTTAATGGCATAGGTTAAACTTAAACAATGACCTTAAACCTGAACTTTGAACAAAATACTACTGGAGCAAGTACAACCTGAATTTGAACACCTTCCAAAAAGGTAAGTTGAAAAGACAGCAGTAAGGAAATGAGGCCAATATATTATAAGCACCTACATTTATAACAACAAAAAATATCTTGTATTAATTCTCAAATTGGCATAGTATATAAAACACAAACGTATCAAAGTAAAACTAAGCAATCAAAATGACTTTAGATTTTGAATGCACGACTAAAGACTGATTTAATTGAAAGTATAAGTATCTCCTAAATGGACATACATTAAAATTGTGTTAAAGCTGCGCAAATACCATCCTTAATCATTCATCATCATCAAAGACTTGATAATTATGCTCTACACAAGTGTTTTTCAACTGGTGCGCTGTGAAAATAATAGTGTAGTGCCCCTCAGTCCTGACCTGAAAGAAACACACTTCTCCGGTGGTGGAGACCTGTTTGACAATGATGGGACTACCTGGGGAAGCCAACATAAAAGCAGCTCTGTGACTGCTGTTCTGCAGACAGGAGACGTGTCAGGGGTACAGCTGCCAGGGTACGTGTTCACCAGCAATTCTTGCAGAGCCAAGGGACAGTGGGCATACAAGTACTCAAGTGCTGTGTCTGCAAGTGCCACTCTCTAAACTGATTTTTTTGACAGTGTCAAAAAGACCCAGACAGTTTAGCATGTGTATGACATTTTATGTATGTTGTAGTTAGCAGAATCGTGGTGTGCCTTGGGATTTTATGGGTTACAAAAAGTGTGCCACCATAGAAAAAGGTTGAAAATCACTGCTGCACACCTTTGCTTCTGCCACACAAAGCACCTATCTAGCCTAAAAACTGACGCCATGTTTTGTTCATGTGGTTATGTTGCATTCTTTGCACAAGTTACCAAAGATACTGTAAACTGGAATAATGGGTAGGGATAATCATTATACTTCTGTTTTGTAGAATTTTGTTAATTGCAATAGGGCAGTCAGCACTGCAAGCTACCTGACAGACTGCAAGTTAAACACAGAGACTTATTTTGGTTTTAGTGTCACTCAAAGATAGCTTTGCACTTAGGTGGTATAACCATTGATTCAATCTTCAGAAACATGAAATGAAAAAAAAGTGTAATTTTTATATTTGCAACTTTTGTCTAAAATTGCACCAGAACTGCCAATACCCCTTCATCCTCCCCTTTCCGCCCACTCCCCTGCATCTATGTTGATATGTATAAATCAAGAAATATGGGGCGATCGTCTCACTGTCTACCCTGGTTGCGAAAATATTTTTTAACGTGTTAAACTGGTCACCTGTTGGGATCCGTGGGCGCCGCCAAGGAGTGCTGCAGCTGCTGCTGAGCCCTGGAAAGCAGCTCTTCCACCACACCCAGAAGTGCTGCTAGAAATGGGTCGTCAAACACTTGGAGCACTTTCGGGTAGGCTATAAAAGGATCCAGCAGCCACTACTCCGGGAGCCAGAGTCAGGAGGAGGACAAAAAAAGAAAAAGAAAGATAGAAAGGAAAAGTATTGTCTAAAGGTGTGTTTTTTTGCTTTGGGACTGTGTTGTGTACTTGTGGGAACGGGGAAGACGTTGCCCACAAGTGAAGAAACAAAAATAAATCCTTTATGTTTTAGAAGTGTGCGTCCTGTGTCTGTCTGTGTCGGGTTGAGTGGCTGCTACACCCTCTATCTTTGTCACAATATATATATAAAATGTATCACGTATCTTAAAATAGTCCTTAATTCCTAAGCTTTCGACACTTGTCAGGTATCGTCATCAGAGGAAAATGATTAGACATTCAGGAATCAAGGCATGATACTACAGCAAATGAGGAAATGGGGGGTATGTTGGTGTAAGAGGGGTGGATTAATAAGGCAGGGTTCAAAGGGTTTAGTCTTAAAGTCTTTTATTATTTGGATGTTCTTCTTTTTTAAATCTGCATATGCTGGGTTCATGACCATGTGTCTGTTAATTGCATTTTCATTTGATAACCACAAATCAGCCAGTTCTCTGGAACTCTTAATATTTGCCTTAAATCTCACTTGCAGGTTTAAAAAGAACAGTAATAAAATACTATTTTGAGATATGACTCATTTTCTCCTTTTGTGGATTTGCATCTTTAACCAGAGGTGGGTAGAGTAGCCAAAAATTGTACTCAAGTAAGAGTAGCGTTACTTCAGAATAATATTACTCAAGTAGAAGTAAAACGTAGTCATCCAAAAAAATGACTCAAGTCAGAGTAAAAAAGTATTTGGTGAAAAGATCATAAGCTTGATCATAATAAATGATTTATTTTTTAGAAATGTTGTAATAGACAGACAAAAATATAATGTGCAAATTCTGCTATTTCCAAATAATAAAATAAAAAATGAGTAAAAATAAATAATAATAATCTTTACAAAATAAAGATGCACAAATAACACAAAGTTCTAAATCTCAGTTTTTCACAACAAAGCTTTTGAAGCCAATACCTACAGTAGGTAAAATGTATGTTTGAACATTGCAAACTACTTACAGTGACAAGATAACCTGTACACTGACAGTATCCATCTATCCATTATCCAACCCGCTATATCCTAACTACAGGGGCAGGGGAGTCTGCTGGAGCCAATCTCAGCCAACACAGGGAACAAGGCAGGAAACCGCAGGGCGCACACACACACACACACACACACACCAAGCACACACTAGGGACAATTTAGAATCGCCAATGCACCTAACCTGAATGTCTTTGGACTGTGGGAGGAAACCGGAGTACCCGGAGGAAACCCACGCAGACATGGGGAAACACTGACAGTATAATACTGCATATTCACTTGGCCTCCAAATAGCACAGCTGATAGAAAATAACATTAGAACAAGGCAGCTTGAGCACGTACAAGAAGCCTCACTTTACCTTGACTGTCTGTGTCTGTGCATGTTTGGTTAAAAAGTGCTTGTTGTTCACTCAGTGAAGTGATGGTTAAGCTTCAGCAGGAGTTGGCTCTCAAGGTTCTTGCAGTGAAGCAGTGACCGTTTAGCAGTAAACAGGAGTAGCGTTTCTGGACCCGACTCGACCCGGACCTGAACCCGCCAGGAATAACCTCAAAACCCGGACCCAAGACCCGGTCTTTAAATCCCCGGGTTTGGGTATCTAGAATATATTTCAAGTTTTAAAATTAAATAATTTTTGTAAAAATCAAAATGTTTAAATTGTTTTAATTGTAACTAACAATATTTCGTAAAAAAACAAGAATAAAATAAATAACAGGAAATATTCGACCAACAAGTGCACGTTTCAAATAGGTTTTTACTTGTTTTTGCTTGCATACCCCGGGCGAACTGCACCATAACAAAGCTATAATTAGACTCTAGAATCGATCGATTCCAGAAATACAGACGTTTGCGTTTAGTTACGGGTAACTTTAAAACGCGGCAATTCGGTAGTACTATTAACAATTCGACAAAATATTAAATAAATAATATGATAATTAATAAATATATAGGATAAGTAACAGCATTTATAATTATTTAGCATTTAAAGTTACCTGTAACTAAACACACGTCTGTAGTGCAGCAAGCGCTAGAATTCAAAGTGAGAGATAATGTCGTGTGTTCGATATACCACAAAGGCGGAATGATTTATGGCTTTTTTTTATACTTGTCGGGTCCAATGTCGGGTTGGGCATGTAGCTTGGCCTTTAGTATGTCACCAACAGCGGGACTGAGAAGGCTTATCACTGCATACAATCTGTCATCAGCCCCTTACAAGAAAGGTAATTATCGAATGAAATGGTCTTAAATATAAATATAATGATTATATCCTATTTTGATTATGATCGACTAAATTATTTCTAATTATTTAAAATGTTCTTAATTTTAAGTGAAACCATGTCACACAAGAAAACATTGAAAGTTTGGGACTATTTCACACCGTTGGCATCTTCGTCAAAAAAACAGAACAAAGCAAGTTGCAACGTGTGCAAATCCAATAGCTATTCTCGATTCAAGTACATCAGCATTATTGAAACATCTTAAATATCATCATGATATTCATCCAAATAAAGAAAAACGAGGCAGAGAAATGACAGTTGATTCTGTGATTGAGGACCCTATTAAAAAACAAAAGACAATATTAGATTTTGTTCAATGGAAAAGTCTAGAAGAAATCGTAGCGAAATTGGCCGCTGTAGATGGCATATCCGTAAGAGCAATCACTAGATCTGAGTTTATTCGGGAGTCTATAGAAAATCGTGGATATAAGTTGCCGAAAAATGAGAGTGACATTATGAATCTGATTCACAAACATTATGAAGTCAAGAAATCTGTAATTATTTCAGAATTGTTGGAGAAAATATCTAATAATCAGCGCTTCAATTTAACACTAGATGAATGGACCAGCACACAAACTAAGAAATACATAAATATAAATCTTCATGGTGCCCCAACAGAAGATTCGTATAATCTCGTGCTTGTACGAATCATTGGATCTTGTACAGCAACAAACTTACTGGAAGCGGTTACTAAACATTTAAAATCGTTTTAAATAGATTAACAGCAACATGTCGTCGGATCCACAGGAGACAGTGCTTCCGTTATGACCAAATTTGGTAAATTATGTCCTACATTTTACCAACTTTGTCTTAACCACAGTATTCACCTCGGAGTGTGTGATACTTTATATAAAACAAAACCAACTGCGATTATGGATATGGAATGCGAAGCAGAAACAAATGATGCGGAAGATGATGATCTCTTTGATGATTTGGATGTTGAAATGTTCCAAATTGAAGAAGAAAACCTTGTGGAAGCAAATGACATTGATAAGATTATCACCGATGTTCGAAAGGTGGTAAAGTATTTTAAATCTTCTTCTATTAGAAATGGAATCCTACAAGACTCGTTGGAGTTCTTTGGTGAATATGATAAGTGTTTTCGTGAAATATCATCAATTCATTGAACAGGCTTTGTTAGAATTAAACTGTTCACATATGCTGGATTTAATAGATTTTGAAGTGCTCAAAAACTTAATAAATGTACTCGAACCTGCCAAATTGGCAGTCGAAGTCCTAAGTCGTAACGATACAACTCTCTATTCAGCCGACCTCACCCTGAATTATATGAAAAAAAAGACTGCAGATTGCAAAAGTCAAATAGCGAGTGAATTGCTGCAAAACATAGAAAAACGGCTGAATGATAGAATGCATTCGAATTTGATCGATTTTTTCGAGTCACTTGAAAACCCAAATGTCGTTCCTTCAAAACAAGCCTTATGTTTAGCTACACAGCTAATGAATAGACTTTTCCAAAATTCGGTCTCAGAAGTCAATTCCACGGACAATTTGCAAGAACCAATATTAATCGACGAAGATAAAACAGTATTAACAATGGAGGAAGAGTTAAATTTAATTCTGAAAAATGCAGAAAAAACTGATGATATCCAAGCTGATGATTTCAGAAATCTACGAAAGGATTTTTTTCCTTTCAAAAACACCAAAAAGCAAACCATTTATCTTGAGAGGCTCTATGACGCGCTATGCACAGTGAAACCTACTTTAACAGATAACGAAAGACCATTCTCAGTGTCTGCAAATTTTTGCACCAAACTTAGATCGGCACTGGGGGATAAGTCTCTTAATGCTTTGGTGTTCCTTAAATATTATTATATTAGAGCTAATAAAAAAAAATACTTGTAAACTTTATGTAGATAATAATAAACCTTTTGTATCAAATGTAAAATTCGGATTTTTTTAATACAATGATTTTGGACCCGAAACCTGACCTGGACTTGCCGGGTTTGTAAAATATTGGACCCGGAATCGTCGGGTTTTAAAAAGCTGGGTTTTCAGAAATGCTAAACAGGAGCACCGCATGACTAAAAAGTCTCTCACAGGCTGCAGACGCAGGAAGTTTGTGTGTGGTCATGTGACTGCATGGCTACGTCTGATTGCTGAAACGGAGTCATGTGATTATTGTTGCTATGTCTGATTGGTGAAACGGAGTCATATGATTATTGTTGCTATGTCTGATTGGTGAAACAGTCATGCAGTAGATCCACTGGCAGCTTCCCTCTGGCAAAAATATAGCGTATCTAATGTGTAAATGGAAAAAAGTAACGAGTCGAGTGTTGCCCAATGTAGCAGAGTAAGAGTAGCGTTTCTTCTTCACAACTGTACTCAAGTAAAAGTAAAAAGTATGGTATAGTAAAAATACTCTTAGAAGTACAATTTTTTTAAAAAGTTACTCAAGTAAATGTAACAGAGTAAATGTAACTCGTTATTACCCACCTCTGTCTATAACTGTATATATAAAGTAAATATATACAACATATATATATATATATATATATATATTTATATATATATATATATATATATATATATATATATATATATATATATACATACAGTATATATATATATATATATATATATATATATATATATATATATATATATATATATATACAGTATACATATATATATATATATATATATATATATATATATATATATATATATATATATATACAGTATATATATATATATATATATATATATATATATATATATATATATATATATAAACATATGTTACGGCCAAAGCCTGAAATCGAAAGTGGGAACTGGCCGGCCAAATCGGGAAATGGCCAATGATGCTGTAAATTGACCACCCAATGTCCAATCTTTTCTTCGATTTCGGGATTTGGCCAGCCAGTTTGTGAAATGGCATGGGGCAATTGGCCAAAATTGGAAGAAAAAAGGCATGAGCAGCGATTTGTTACGCACTTAATAGTGCAATTGCATCGAGTGTAGCCTTGGCGGCTCTTGTTCAGAAAGTGGACGCCACTTGGTTGTTTCACAATAATTAAGATTAGGCATATAAGTAGGTTTCACATTTCTGTTATTATTTTAGCCCTAAAATAGTGACTTAACATCAGGGACCTATTTTATTGACCTTAAGTTTAGTGTTTGGGCGAGGGGAAGGCCGTCTAAAGTGGTGTCCGCTTTCTGAACAAGACCCTCCTTGACCAGTTTCTCGTGCAGAATGGAAAACTCACTTCTGAATCTGCATCTGAAAGTTTTTAAGCATCTTCGGACCTTGAGAGGACACTCTTACATCAGCACATCGGATTTTGGCCAGGGAGTTCTTGCCACTTCGCGAAATGGCCGGCCAAAGTAGCATATATGCTGGTCATTTCTAGCAATTCGGACTTTAGCCACAACTCGTGGCCAAAATGCGAAACGGTCGGCCAATTCAGGAACTGGCTGAACTTCGGGTTTTGGCAGTAACATATATATATATATATATATATATATATATATATATATATATATATATAGTGATATAGACGCTGTATAGTGCCCAACCCGACACAGACTCACACTGAGGCACATGTAAAAAGCACAAAAAGTCTTTATTTTCTTCAGCTGGAGGGCACGATTTCCCCGTGAACCCCCCAGCCACAACACAGTGCAAGTAAGCACAGTAAATCACAACATATACACCCTACTGGCACCACCACTCCTCCCTTGAAGCTTCGTCCTCTCCTCCCGACTCTGGCCACTGAGTAGTGGTGGCTGGCCTCTTTTATAGCCCACCTGGAAGTGTTCCAGGTGCTTGACCACCTGGTTCCAATTGTACTTCCGGGTGGGGCTGAAGATTTGTCCTGCTGGGCCGTGGAATCCAGCATCCCCTGGCGGCCACCCCAGCTCCCAACCGGGCTGTGGAGAACTCCATCTTCCATGGAGCCCTGCAGGAAACTGAGGCACCATCGTCAGCCAGGGAGGCTGCCACCAAGAGTCCCGGGGGAGGTACTGAGACACCCATGGTTGCTCCCCCAGAACATATGTAAAAGGGGTGTCCCGGCCAGGCATGGGACCTGGCCGCCCGCCACAATATATATATATACCATTTTGTAAGCCTTCTTAATCCTGAGCAGAAGGTATATATATGGGCACCTTGCCTCCCAACAGGGCTCAATGGGAGTTGGAGTCTGGCACAGCCTGTTAGGTTACATGGCAGCTGCGAGGGGGAGCTGCAGAGCCTTACTTTGGGCTCTCACCACACCTGGGAGTGATTGTAGACCTCCCTAATGGGCCGCATGGAGTACTTCCAGGTGCAGGTTTAAAGGAGTCACCTGTCTTCATTTATACTGTGCAGGTGGGAAATCAAGAGAGGAAAGTGTTTCCCACTAAAAATAAAAGACTTGTGTGTGCTGCACTTGTCCCTGTGTCTGCTGTGTCAAGTCTTGGGGAGTTAGTGCGCCCCTGACGGTCACAATATATATACATGTATACATATATATGTATGTATATAAACAAATTTTTAAGAGTATTCATTGTGTTTTGTTCTTTTAAATCATCAAAGGTTTAAATGCTGGGACAAAATGGAAATTTCCTGAGCCACTTTAATTTGGAATAGCTTTCCATTCTCCATTTACAGCTCTGTGTATATCTAATCTAACCCCAGCACCCCTCTGCAGTTGCCATTTAGCACAGGGGAATAGTTCAAGCTTTTAGGACCCTATCAGATGACCCAGGATGATTTAATGAATGATGTTTATGAAAATACCAAATGGCAGCTATAGCATAAAAAAGAGGTTGTAAAAAGGGTTGGGGAATAATAAGTGCAACTGCTGATGACACCGTGGTGTCTGATTGCTTGGCTGGTCCACAAAGGCTGAGGACATTTTTACAAGGCTTTCTTTATAGAGAATGGAGCAGGCAGGGTGGGCTAGAAGTAACGTCCTAGGTCTTTAGATTGGTTGGCTTCTTCTTTCCTGAAGACAGAGGAAGAGAAACAAGTGAACTACTTTGTAATCTTTCATTTTCCCCCAATGTATCTTTTACATTGGACCACAAAAGAGATGGACTAATTTCACAAGCATGGTGTGGCATATATGATGTAAAGTGAAAATGGAGACATCTTTGCAGTTTTCAATTTCTTATGCTTATTTAAGAAAATCATTATTTTAAGTGAATCACAAAAAAAAACTGATTCTTCCTTTGTTGGTCTCAGCCTATATAACTAACTCCCTTGCTACGCCTTCGGTAAATGGATAGGGGGTCTTTGCCATTCTAGTGCTAATGTTAGGCAGACTTTTTAGGGGACTGGAATTTAACCATTCACATTTGAATACGTACCTACTGGAAGTGTTCTTAATATGTCCATGTATTTTAAGTGTGCATGCTCCTACTCTGGGCTATCCGCTATTATACCTGCTTGTCTCTTTTCTAAAGAATTGAAATCAAAGGAGCAATATAGTGAGATGGCTGGTCGCTGACAATTTAATAAAGATGGCTTCTGTTTTCAAATAATCAATTTTATTTAATTTTTTACAGAAAATTATTTTAACCCTGTAGTTTGCTTTAGCAGAGAAATTGACTGTAAATAGCAAAATGGCAAGTTGAGTTTCTGCCTCCAACCTACAGTGTGACCGAGAATGTATCATCTAACATGGTTGCTTGAGACTTCTGAATGTTCATGGCTTGAATGGGCTCTTGGAGTTGGGGAAAGTGAGTACCACATAAAAAGAGCTGTGGAATATTAGAATGTCGACAGATGTGTTGAAGGGTGGCTCTGGAAGAGGACAGCCTTCAGCAACCCTCATATGAGACATTGAAGGAGGGACACTGCGTTTTGCAATGTATTAGGATACTAGCAGCAGGTATTATAAAAATCTCAGTCAAATAATGCCAAAAGTACCAAGTACCTAGGCATAGTGTTAAAGGATATCTTAACATTAGATAGATAGATAGATAGATAGATAGATAGATAGATAGATAGATAGATAGATAGATAGATAGATAGATAGATAGATAGATAGATAGATAGATAGATAGATAGATAGATAGATAGATAGATAGATAGATAGATAGATAGATACTTTATTAATCCATCCATCCATCCATCCATTTTCCAACCCGCTGAATCTGAACACAGGGTCACGGGGGTCTGCTGGAGCCAATCCCAGCCAACACAGGGCACAAGGCAGGGAACCAATCCTGGGCAGGGTGCCAACCCACCGCAGTACTTTATTAATCCCAATGGGAAATTCACATTTTTCAGCAGCAGCATACTGATACAATAAATAATATTAAATTAAAGAATGATAATAATGCAGGTGAGAAAAAGACAATGACTTTGTATAATGTTAAATGTTAACGTTTACCCCCCCCCCCCCCCCCCCCCCCCGGGTGGAATTGAAGAGTCGCATAGTTTGGGGGAGGAACGATCTCCTCAATCTGTCAGTGGAGCAGGACAGTGACAGCAGTCTGTCGCTGAAGCTGCTCTTCTGTCTGGAGATGATACTATTTAGTGGATGCAGTGGATTCTCCATAATTGATAGGAGCCTGCTCAGCGCCGTTCGCTCTGCCACAGATGTTAAACTGTCCAGCTCCATGCCAACAATAGAGCCTGCCTTCCTCACCAGTTTGTCCAGGCGTGAGGCGTCTTTCCTCTTAATGCTGCCTCCCCAGCACACCACCGCGTAGAAGAGGGCGCTCGCCACAAATGTCTGATAGAATTAACATCAAATACTCAATACTAAAAGCAGAAATGCAAATAAATGTCTATCGTTTCCACAATTTTTTTTCAATGGGCAAAGTACCAAATCATATTATACATAAGTAAGCAAAGTGATTCATGATAATGATGATGATGCACAGTTGAAGGGATAGCAGTGCCAAGCACAAAGAAAATTTTGCTCCAAAAAGAGATATTTTTGCTGAATTTACTTTGAGCAAATTATAAAAAACTGAATATTATCACTAGCTTAAGTTTATTATTAACATTTTATTACAAGTTATTTAAGGGGAGTGTAATACTTGTTTAATTTTTGCACAATAGCACCATCTGCTGGGAAAAGGCAATGCCCCACTTGCTGTTAATGCAAAGATGCCACTGGTGTCATCTTCTGCACAAACAATCATAAGGGGGGTAAGAATGTTCAATGAACAATGGAAGGTGGCTGATGTAAGGTACTACACCATGCCAGATATACATCACACCATTCAGTGTCCACAACAGGACAGGAGTGTCTAATGAAGAAAGGCAACAAGAAGCTCAAAGAAAGAGGGATGTAAGGGCTAGAAATTTGGATGAAAAATGCAAAATGACATACAAAGGAAGAGGGCTGTAAGACATATCTGGTCAAAAGAGGTTCCTAAATGCATGATGCAATTGAAACAGATGGACTTATCATTGTAGAAGAAGAATGTTCTCTTGAGCACCTTGTACTCTGTGTGTTTTGTAACTGAATTTCAAAAGCAATGCTTGAAACCCTGCCAAATAAGAAAGCCTGATTTATGAACTGACAAAAAATATGTTACGCAAGGGCTTAGGAAAGTGGTTTCTATATGATTCAAACTGCCTTTTCTGTTTAGTTCCTCAAAGTGAAATGGCTCAGGGAAAAAGGTTACAAGGCTGCAAAGTTCAAGACGTCTGACCTGTGATCAGTCTTGGGGACATTGATAATGCTTAGCTCAGACATATTGCTCAACTTTGAAATTTTGATGATAAGGATGTTTTTCTGTCTCACCAATCATGAGATTGAGGGTTATTTAAGCACCCCCCAAGCTGTCGTTCAGGGTTGAGAGGAACAGCCTGCTGCGACGGACTGTGCTCTCTGGATCTCTACTTTCTGTGACTCCTGATGTAGAATAAACAAGAACTTGTGAAAAACATCACCTGCTGTCAGTCTGCACTTTTTTGTCCACATCATTTTACCATTATGCTCTTTTTAATGAATGACAATTTTGCTATGCTAGTAACTCTATATTTCTGAGCCACCTTGGGATAGTATTCACTATCAAACAATGCAATATAAAATAGGTTACGCACATTATATTAGTTTAAGGGGAAGGGACAAACAAAGAATAAATCATTAATGTTTGTCATGTCAGTCAAAATAAATTAAAACCAACCTTGCCTGTGAGATTAGATCAACAACAAGATCCTGGTGACTAGATCACCCACTTTCCTGAGCCAGGCTCAGTTTGGAAAGCCACATGCTGTTACATATGTACACCAACCACCAGGCAAAGGATGAGAGTCAGGTACAATGCTAGTTGGGCAACAGGCAAGAAAGGGACAGATCCAACCATACTAGAACATAATACTGGCTTTTGAGATGTGAGATATAACCTCACTATGAAGGAAGAAGCCAATGCTCACACAGAAGGTTGAAAGATACCATCTACAAAGAGTTGTATTCATCTTTACTCAATGCCTTCCCGGGAACCTGACTTCTCAATCAAGTTATGTCTCTGCTATTCTAGAGTTGTCCAATCTGAAAGGCCCCAAGCTGGATGAGGTGACACACAAGCCTGTGTTTGACAGCTATACAGCTGAATTTGTTCCAGTGAAGAAGACAGTCTCCGCAATGTGATTTCAAGTTGCAGAGACCAAAGGTTAGATTGTTGGTAGCATGTATGCACACAACAATTATTCAGACAATTCAGATTTTTCAGAGACATTGGATTTGTAATCTTTAATGCTACTATAAGAATTCATTGCTCTTGTGAGAATGACAAAAATACCTAGAAGAGCATGATTGGGAGTAACGCCTTCCACGATTTAAATCTGAGTGGTGAATCATTATTGTTTTTCATGCTACTCATGGATGGTCGATAACAAACACTATCTTCAAATACAACGTTGCTCATGAAAGTATCTGGTATAAGAGTTTCACTTGATTTGAATCTGTGTATTTTGGATACACAGGTAAAGAGACTTGATGAGCTGTCAGTTAATTACCACTTGGTGCTGAGCTGGCTGAAACACACAAAATGCCTCCCAGACATATCTGGGAAAATCAAAAAGGTAGTGTGGGTTTGCTGGAAGTCCTCTATTCAAGATGAGTTCAACATTTTCTCTCCACAAGAGGGTTTCCTTATACTGCATGTCAAGTGGATACAGATGAACCCTGTTTAAGACTTCAATAGTGGATGCAGATGTGGCCAAAAATTATTAGTGCCTGCCATGGCAGCAGCCCCAAGACCCATTGGTGGACACCACCACCAGCAAGGAAACCTGGTTGGTTGAAAAAAAAAAGTTTTTCCATTCCATGGATGAGTATTGGACCTAAGAATTTCATCTCTGCTATTAGCAAATGATGATGTCTTTTTGACTTCATCAGACTCTGATCTGTGATCCATACTGGAATGGCATGCAGCTAAGTGATACAGCTAAGATGCAAAATGGCATCTGGAGATCATGGTCCTTTTCAAGATATCAAGAGTAAGTGGGCATTATGAACATTTTTAACTATTTCAGATATCATTATTATGAGTTTTTTTTATTTTTAGCTTTATTTAACAACATCCCTAGGTTGCAATTTTGTGATCAGTTTTCCTCACAGGTGGCCCCATTTTTGAATTATTTTCATGGGTGCACCCATGCTGTTGATTGTAGTAATATTCACTCCCACTCACGTGACCAGAAGAGTCATTGTATGTGACCTCACCACATTAACATCAAAGAAAATGGCAACACACATCAAAGAAAATGGCAACACACTTTACCTTGCAGTTTTGGATCTTCCACAAAAATAAAACAAATCAGTGGTAATGGGAGAACCTATTTACTGATTTGTATTTGTTGTTTTAGTCTTTGTTTATGGTTATTGATTTGAGGCTTTAATAATCATTTTAAATTCTTATTTAAATTTTCATTTGTACTTCTGTTTAGCCTTTAAAAAGCCCTTTCATTTTTAATACAATAATTGCATAGAACTTTGTGGTTTATAGTCCACCTCCCATCACTACAGTCTCCTTTACCTCATTTCATTTTACATTTGGAACCAACAACATCATGCCCAAAGAACAATTTATCAAAGAAGCAAAAAAGATATCTAAATAGACTAAAATACAAACTAACTTTTGCTTAGTTATTGCCTGTCATATTAGATTTTTAGAGACCCTTGTCTTCCAAAGCAGTCTTTTTACTGACTAAGACATTATTGCACATCAGTACATTGGCATGATTCTCTTCTAGGGACCACAGTCCAAGCATGGTAACATTTTTTGCAACATAGGAAAGAGGAAACTTTTAAAAATCCCTAAAATACGTAAAATTTCTATGGATGTTGAATGCATGTGCTAATAGTAAAATGAGTGGTGAGTGTGGTTGTAAGGTATGTATTCTCTGTTGTCTGCAGTGGCCTCGAATAAGTAATAAAAAATGTGGATAAAATATCCTCTCAATATAATCTCAATCAAAGGAAATTTTTTTAATAGTGAAAAAACAGAAATATGTAAACATATCATCGTAATATAACACTCTCAGACTTGCATAATTAATGCAGTTTCCAATAACGGTGGAGCTAGAGATCACAGTGGGTTAAAATTGCCTGAACCAGAGACTAGTCCCACTCTCACGCATGCATGTCAGAGGATTACCTTCAGGGGTCGTATGATGTATGTACTATCCCTTCTGTGTGAGATGAGGTACTGGTGCTAATCATGTCCTTTCCTTTTCCCTCCGCAGTGCTGAGAACACACCCAGTGAGGGCAATTGACCCCGCCCCTTCTGGTCTCCACTCTATAAATTCCAAGCTGGCCAGAAGGAGACATCATGTAGCTGACTGAGTGACCCGCAACACAGGGTTCCCTGATCAACCAAGGAGAAAGAAGAAAGCTTTAAAGTCATTGCAAGCCCCAGAGAGGCTGTTTTGTTAAAATCACTTTTTGTTACTCATGCTGTTGAGTTGTTTCTCTATTATATAAAAAAATCTTGAGACGAGACAAGACATTTTCAGAGAGATAATTTCACTTCCCGTGAGACGAGACTTTGTGCCAAGAGATGAATTGAAAACCTAACAGGTCCAAGTGGGGGTGGAAATAAAAGACAAACAGTAGAAGAAGAAAAGACAAAGAGTAAAAGATGAAGTAGAACGTCGTAAAGAGGTTCAAATACATGGGCAAGATACACATGCAGAGCAGGTTAGAGATTATGAAAGTGCTAAAATTCTAAAGTCTCAAAAAACTGATAGTAAAGATCGCATTTGCTCTAACAAATGGAAATTATTACTCGGTGAAATAACGGAACAGCAAAAAGAGATCGAATATATGGACATAGGTGATATGACAGAGCTACTACAAGTTTAATTTCAAAGAAACCACAATTCGGTCAGGTTTATATTTATGATCACGGAGAAGCGATGCAACATAGAATCAAAAGGGTTAAACGATTGGATGTATTAGAAATTCTACAGCCAATAATGGATACAAATCCAAAAATATTGCACTTTACACAACATTTATCTGAAAAACATGGACAAAGAAGTTTTCTTGGATTTTTATATGAATCCAAAATATCACGCTCGCATATACTGTATAATAAACCAACATGTGATGAATTGTCAGCGATAATAGTTTCGAAAGACGGAGATATCAAAGACAGAGTTGATATTCGTGTTTATCCAAAAGCACAGCACGATTCATCGCCAGCGGCAGATCCAGGAAATGACTAGTGTGTAGGACCTGCACAGGGGTTGGCGAGCGAAGTGAGCAGTGGGCAGAGCCCCTTAGTTTTCTTAAAAAACAAAAAATTTTGCATTAAATAGGAATGGCCTGGTTGGCATTCCAACATTTATTCTGTGGAGTTGTCACTGCGTAGAAAAGTCGAGTGCCTTAGTGTAAAAACCCATGCGGGCAGAGAGAGAATTTGTAAGTTACATGATGGAAACATCCAAATGCTGGATATGAACAAAGCGACTCTGCATCCAGGAAGCAGCAGCAGCACTAAACTCTGCACCATCATGAGTCTTTCTGCTCACTTTTTCCTAGTTTTTGATACATCCGCATATATAAAGACATTTGCAATGGGACGGCCATCAAGGGAAAAGAAAAGAAGCCACACTGTAGCTATTAGCATCTGTTTAGTCTTAGAAATTACTTAGCAATTAAGATAAGTAATGACTTGTCAAAACAGCATTGAGAAGGCAATAAACATGAGGCCGACAGGGGACACGCTGAGACAGGTAATCAAACATGCTGGCAAGGTGGGATTAAAGCCAGTGCAACTCTGGGTGTTTATCTCCATGATATTTGGTTTGAGTGCATTTGTTAAATCTTCTAGGAGGTTCTCTGCATTTCACATTATTCTGCTGTCATATTTCAAATTTGCTCAGCTATTGTATATTTATTGCAGCTAACCCTGAATATAAAAAAGTTACATTTTTAACTATAAAGTGAAAGCAATCCATCTGTGTACGTTACAGATAGCCCATGTAACTTACAGCCTCCTCAAAGGGCCAAAACAATGTCTTCCTTAATTAATGCTGGCAGTTGGCATGACCATGCAGTAGTTAGTGTTACTGCCTTTCAACTCCAGAGTACTGAAACCCAGCCATGTCACCTCCCGAGTGTAATTTGCACATATTTCCAGCAATATTGTAGGGTTTTCTCCCAGTCTCCAGTTTTCCTTCTACAACAGACAAATGTGTGAGTTAGGTCAACTGATAATATTAAATTGGCTATGTATGAGTGAAGATGCCTTGTAATGGAAGGGTGCCCCCTTCATTGTTGGGTCCTGCCTTGTGCCTGATGTTGATAGATAGGCTCTGATCACCACAACTCTGAAGCTGGTTTGAAAGTGGAAGAATAGATGCTTTAAATGGACATGTTTCATGCCTTTAAGACAAAAATGAACATTTATTAATTGAAAAATTTTCCATAACCACCCAGGAAGACAGATTTTATTCTAGTTAAAACACAGATAAGGAAGAAAATTGCACAGAATGAACACTGTTCGGAGCAATTCAGGGTTCACCAGCCACTAACACAAAATCTTCCTTTCCTTGGTCAATATTCCCATTCTTCCCCAAAGGTTGAATGAAGAATCTTAACAGCCAGAGTAAAAAGTGATACTTTGTTCATTTAGTTGTATAATGGATTAGTAGTGTTGGATGTATGATGAAGTCTTCATTATGATGGGCCAAGGTAAGTAACTTGAGAGTGAACAAAGCTAAAAGTCAGACCAAGATCCAGAGAAACAAACATCAAAGAATTCAGAGTGCATAAGGAGCAAACTAAACAAAAGAATAAAGCAACAACAGAATCATGAAAATAACATGAAGTCATAAATACAAGAATTAGTACTTTCAGACACAATTAGTTTATTGGTTTAACTAGCTGTGCGACTCGTCAAGGACAGATTGAAATCAATGTAGACCACAATGTTAACGTTTGTAGTGTACAATCTATTAGAATGCATTTTTTAATGCATGTAGTAATACAATCCATTACATGTTGTCATTCCAACAAATGGTATATCTCAAATGTTTGTAGTAATAAACTGCATTACTACAAATGTTTGCAATGCCCCATCTGTTGGAATAGGAGATGCAATGCATTTCATTACTACAAATGTGATGCATCATCTGTTAGAATGACAGAGACACAACAATTGGCCAGACACATAGATACACAGACACACTGACACTTATTTAGGAGAATCATCAAGCAGAGTTTGCTTAAGTAAACAGCCAATAAGTTCAAATCAGCTACAGATAATTGAATACCAAGTGCTGAGATTCAGTCACAAATGGAAGGCATTTCCATAGACAAACAAAATGTGAAAAACTGAAGCAAAAGGTAATGGGCATAACATCAGAGCACTTGGACACATACAACCATTTGTAGTGTAGCATTTATAAATATCAATCTGCTTGCAGATGAGAAATCAGTTCAAATTTAAGTTTGGTGTTATTCAAGTAAAAGCTTTTCACAGTCATGGTTTACATTAATTTGTCACTGGAAACTGTGTTCTTAAAGGAAGCATTTATATTTTTTAAAAAATTCCATGTCATTTTTTGTCAGTTTAAAATGAGGTCTACAGAGCACAGGAACAAAAGCCTTAAAACTTACTACATTGGCCAAAGAATGTTCTCAAGTATTGATCCGTGCTTTGAGATGACACCAGTGCATCCATGGAGTTTTTGAAAAAAATGATTATTATAAAACATTAATTAAGGAATACAAAAATAAATATGTATGCAATCAAAAAATTAAATACACACACACACACACGCACACACACGCACACACACACACACACACACACATATATATATATATATATATATATATATATATATATATATATATATAAACTGCTCAAAAAATTAAAGGAACACTTTGAAAACACATCAGATCACCATGGGAAAAAAATCCTGCTGGATATCTATACTGATATGGACTGGATAATGTGTTAGGAACAAAAGGATGCCACATCGTTTGATGGAAATGAAAATTATCAACCTACAGAGGGCTGAATTCAAAGACACCCTGAAAATCAAAGTGAAAAAGTGATGCACAGGCTAGTCCACTTTGCCAAAATTTCATTGCAGGAACTCCAAATCGTACTCAGTAGTCTGTATGGACTCCACATGACAACGTCGGGGCATGCTCCTAATGAGATGAGGGTGGTGTCCTGGGTGATCTCCTCCCAGATGTGGACCAGGACACCACTGACCTCCTGGATAGTCTGAGGTGCAACCTGGTGGCGTTGGATGGACCAAAACATGATGTTCCAGAGGTGTTCTATTGGATTTAAGTCAGGCAAGTATGGGGGCCAGTCAGTGGTATCAATTCTTTCAACGTCCAGGAACTGCCTGCATACTGTCGCCACATGAGGCTGGGCATTGTCATGCACTGGGAGGAACCCAGGACCCACTGCAAGAGCAAAGAGTCTGACAATGGGTCTATGATTTTCATCCCGATACCTAATGGCAGTCAAGGTGCCGTTGTCTAGCATGTAAAGGTCTGTGCGTCCCTCCATGGATATGCCTTCCCAGACCATCACTGACCCACCACCAAACCGGTCATGCGGAATGATGTTACAGGCAGCATAACTTTGGCTATGGCTTCTCCAGACCTTTTCACGTCAGTCACATGTACTCAGGGTGAACCTGCTTTCATCTGAAAAGCACAGGGCACCGGTGGTGGACCTGCCAATTCTGGTATTCTATGGCAAATGCCAATCCAGTTCCAGTGCTGAGCAGTGATCACAGGGCCCACTAGAGGATGTCAGGCCCTCAGGCCTCCCACATGAAGTCTGTTTCTGATTGTTTGGTCAGAGACATTCACACCAGTGGCCTGCTGGAGGTCATTTTGTAGGGCTCTGGCAGTGCTCATCCTGTTTCTCCTTGCCCAAAGGAGCAGATACCGATCCTGGTGATGGATTAAGGACTTTCTATGGCCCTGTTCAGCTCTCCTAGAGTAACTGCCTGTCTCCTGGAATCTCCTCCATGCCCTTCAAACTGTGCTAGGAGACACAGCAAAGCTTCTGGCAATGGTACATTTTGATGTGCCATCCTGGAGAAGTTGGACTACCTGTGCCACCAACCTCTGTAGGGTCCAGGCATTGCCTCATGCTACCAGTAGTGACACTGACCATAGCCAAATGCAAAACCAGTAAAAAAACAAACAGTCAGAAAAGATGAGGAGGGAAGCCATTCCTGTTTTGGGGGTCATCTCATTGTTGCCCCTGTAGTGCACCTGTTGTTAATTTCATTAACACCAAAGCAGCTGAAACTGATTTACAACCCCCTCTGCTACTTAACTGACCAGATCAATATCCCAGAAGTTTCATTGATTTGATGCTGTACTCTGATTAAAAAGTGTTCCTTTAATTTTTTGAGCAGTACATATATATGTGACATTCAGCCATTTTAAAAGGAAGCTGGCTGTGTTCCTCACCTCATTACCTGTCTCCCTCCACAGCAAATCTTCACCCTCAGAGATGTAGTTTGTGCAGCTTGTTTGGAGAATGCTGTAATTGCTGCTCTTCTTTAGAGAAGGTTTTGAAAGTTTAAGGTAAGATTTTCTCAGGATTTAGACAAAGAAGCTATCATTTTATACAAGAGATATGTACGTTATGGGGATACATTTAGCATAATCTTTGAACTGTACTGTATTTGAAGTCTCTGGATCCCTGTTTCCCATTTTTGCATTTTTTTGTAGATTTTCGGAATATTTATGGACACCTCAAAATATTTATTGTTACAAGAAGAGGAGGTGTCACTACCACATTATCTTGTTGTTTGTTTTTTTGTGGGTACCGCTGTTTTGTGTAAGTCTGTCATGGCCGTGGCCCTCCTGTTTATCTCAAAGACATCTACTGTTAGTCTCATGATTGGACAATGGTGTTTCTCATGCCTTCCTCACACACTTCATATTTAAGAATGCAGAAAAATTAGGACTTTATCTAGGTTTTCTTACAAAACAAAACAAATTACTTTTGTAGTTAACATTTTTGTCTACCTCTTTCAACTTCAATTTGCCTCAATGTATTGGATTTTTGACAATCAGTACTTTTCGTTTCTATTTGGTATTCTAACCTTTTTGAATTCTGATGTATTCTGCCCTTTGGCACCTCCCTTACAATTAGAGGAAGTATAACAGGTGTTTTAAGAAGACTTTAGTGCAATTACCCTTACCTGTTTCATGTTTTGGATGTTCAGATTGTTTTCCCCTGTCTCCTAGTATAAGGCCTTTGCCTACCTCTTTAATTTTGGTTATTGTCTGTCCTGCATCTCCTGAAAACATCATATCTTTGGACCTCCCTGAAGTCATAATAAATATTGAGGTAAGCTGGAAAATACAGATGAGGTGCTCCAACAGACTGGAGATAAGAGATAAGAGAAACAGAGAGAAACAAAGGGAGGAAAATATGCACCCTGAAGGTATGATGAGGCTCTAAACAACTGGCGAGGTAACTTCAAAGTGTTGCATTTAACACAGAGAGATGATTAGAAGGTATAAACACTTGATTTTTTCATTTTATTTTTGCATCATAAATATGTGCATTTTCTAACTGCTTTAATGAGAAGGCAATGCTGCAGTATAAAGAGCTTCAGATATGATCGGGGAGGATCTCAGAAGTTTAGTCACCTTTCCTCCATTACAAGGACAGCCACTGAGATGGTTTGGGTATTTAATGAAGGTACTTTGGCACCTCTATGAGAGATATAGTGGCTGCAGTACACTGTGCACTGCCCTGCAAGGTGTGAATGAATTAAGGGACCAAAAAATGAGATGTAGTCAGGATCTCAGTCAAATTCAAAACCAGAAAATCAATACTATCCATCATTAATCCTAATCAGAAACCAAACCTCACAATAAAAAACATAGCACTAATGCATTTTCCTGCAATCACCAAACAAAGCACACTTGCTAAGGTTTAAAGGATCTATCCAAGATCTCTGATAACCAGGAAGTGCACGACAGTGACCTTTTTGAAGTCGCATAAATGACATTGTCCAAAATTTCCATTGCTCTGCAGCCGTAGGTTACTTCATAGAACAACTCAGGCAATAGTGTGAAGCGTGCTCAAATAACTCCACAGTCCAAGTATCCTCATTTTAAAAGATTTCGTCAATTTCAAAGCAAGAAAATTAACACAAAAATAAAGAGATATTACAAAAAAAGGAAAAGTTCTTCTTTAAAGAAAATTATGTTTAAGGCTTAGTCATCTTTCTGTAGTTGTCTATATATATGGTCATGCTTTCAAATGTTCATATGCTTACAAGATTTTTATAAAATGGTCAGAAAACTGTATGCCAATGTTTTACTTGTAAGCTAATCTAATAGTCCATGCTTGTATTAGAGAGACAATTTCCTAACTTGCTTAATTAATTAACACTTTGTTTTAACAGGTACAGCTAAGAAAGTTTTATTACTTGCATGCTTACGGGGGTAAAAGACTATATCATAATCTAAAGTAACAATGTGAAAGTGATACTTAAACTGATACTTAAACTGATATTTAAATTAGCAGACACTTATGTGAGTTTTAAAATTAACAATAGCTTTCTAATATTGGCTCTAACAAATGTCACGCGCCAAATGGTCCCGGTATTTCAGGATAGTAACAGCACAGCTACCACACACAAAAATCTCAAAATAATAACAATAAATAAATGAATATAAATATACTAGGGGGCTTACCCTCTGCTTGCTTCACTCATCAACCCCCCTGGCCTGTGCTGTGTGTTGTGAAGAGGGGAGCTGAACTCACCCCAAGGAGACGCGGCCCCTCCTCCAAAACCCCCTCTTAAATGGTGATACAATGGGAAACAAACACAGTTTTTTTTTTTTAACCTCCTCTTTGCTTGATCAGCTGCTGGCTTACTGATGCTGCGATGCTGCATGATCTGCATCACGCGTGGCGCTTCGAACATTTGAAAGCCTGTACAGCAGCTGTCTTTGTCATCTAATCTTTGTCTTTTATTTCCAGCCCTGGGCGTGGTTAAATCTCTTTTCACAAAGTCTCGTCTTGTGGGACATGAGTTCTTGATATTTTAGTTTATAATTTAAAAATGGAATAAGAATCTGAAAATCTAACAACATCACATTAAAGTTCAATAAATTCTGAAAAGAATGATACCAAACATACAGTATATATGTAGATTTTAAAATAATCCCGATTTAAAGCGTGACAAAAAACGTCACATAAAATCTTTGCACAAAATCGTTGCATTTTTAGGCTTAGGATTTTATTTATATAGAGTAGATAAATAAATAACAATCACAAATCATATAGTGGTAATAATACCAACCCATACAAAAATACTGATGGTAGAATAAAATATTATAGTTGGGTTCTCCAGGGTTAAACCCTAAGTACACTCTTAAAAATAATGGTCATTTAAAGACATTTTATGGTTATTTACTGGGTTTTGCAGTTCCTTGTAAAACTATTGCTCAACAAAGCACCGTTTCATTCCGGGAAGGGTTCATTACATATTACACATCCTAATATATAGAAAAAGATGAAATCTTTAATGTATGGTAGACTACCTAGCATGACACTAACAGATTAAGAAAACTTTGACTAAGCCTGTGTTACATAAATATGGAGTAACAATCCTTTTAAAACCACTGCCCACTGGTATTTTACAAATCTGTTACCATCTATTCAGGGTTGTTTACTGTACGGAGACTGTTATTGATCTAAATAAATAATGGTTCTTTCTGGAACCTTCATGTAGATGGGTCTTTTGGAATCCAGAAATGGTTCCCCTATGGCATCGCTGTGAAGAATCACCCTGGCACCTTTGTTTTAAGAGTGCAGAACACAAACCTGCCATAGAAGCTGCAAAAATGGCCACTAAAAAAAAAAAATCAAATTACGATACAGTGGGACAAGAGCCTGAACATACCATACAGGTTATATCTCACCTTGCCTGGAACCACCTAAAGATTTCCCCAAATAATTGGGGGACTAGTGCTAGTGCTAGGGATAGGGAAATCTGTCTGAACAAGAGTGAATGAATTAGAACACATTTTTCCAATATGGTATTTTTTGTAATGTATTCTACATGTAGATAGTTTGGCAAGGTCAAGTGTCAGTTACCATTCATCTTGTAGGTTCTTTCAAGTTTCACTACCAACATATCAAATATCACAGGCTAAGTAAATGCTGCAGTCAGTAAAGAACAATTTGGTGCACTGTAATGGTGACCCACCATCTAATTACATAAATACAGGAAAATGTTACACTGGCGATATCTGCCCTCAAGACATTGAAACAAACGCTCACCTCTGCATGAGCAACCCGGGCTGGGCCAACCTGGCTTGATGGTAGACTTGTTTGGCAATAGGAATCACTGAATAAGAAGGTACAGTAAAAACATGTGTCACGTCTGTGCAAAAGAACCATAAGGTCCGCAAATTCAGATTAAATTCAAGCTCAGCCATTGATTCCTGACACAACCCTGAGCAAACCACTTAACCTCCACGCAATAAATGAGAAATGAAACATGGAATACAAAAACCTCTTCTGAAAGGACTATGGAAATATGCACTTCACATTTCCAGCTCTGTAAACTACTCACAACATTTCTTTTTCATTTCATTTTATTTTGTCAAGTATCTTATTCCTTTTCCTGAAATGGCAGTGAAGCTTCTTTTTTTCACATTGTCATTTGCCCTGGCAAATACAGTATATGGCTTCCATGTGCAATTCTACAAAGCAAAGAACTATGAAGTTGAATCTTAAATTACAAGAAAATTCTATTTTTCAGAACCCATTTATTTCAGTATAAGGTCACCTTGCAGAGAGGGTGTAATGGTACTCAAACTGGGCCAATTTAGTGTAATTCCACTAATCCATCAAATGTGCTAGAACAGTGAGAGAAAAGCAACATGACCACAGGATGAACATTCAGTTTTCACAAAACAGGCACCCCAACAAAGAACAAATGCTGCTCACAGAGTCACCTAAATTTACCAATAAGACAAAGGAATGTGAAATTTTCTCCACTGAAAGCAGAAGCAAACTCCTTATATTAAACATTTTCAGCTAATTAACAATTTATACCTTTTGCTTTTTTCTCTTACCCTTTCTCTGAAGGTAAAAAGGATGGTAAATTAATACCCCAACCTAGAAAGACACAACATATGAAAATCCTAGAATTAATTTACAAAATATAAAAGTGAGATACACAATATACACTTGGGGAAAAAAAGATGTGCCTTTCTGTAGCATTCAGGGTGTACGTTAGTAGGTACCTGGGCTTGATTCATTGTTTGTGCTCCACCTTGCTGTTCTGAAGGGGCCGCTGAAAAACTTGGATATAATGGCGAGATTTAGGAGTCACCAAGACTTGAATAGCCAGTACACAAGAACAGCAAGAAGTGGGGCGAATACGTAATAGGTCTAGCCACAAAAAGCATCTGAGATTATGAACAATGATGCCTTTACAAGCATACTCAGATTTTATTACCATTATGTGTGAGGTCAATAAATAAATGCAACATTTCAAACAATCTATCTCTCTTCAGTTTTAATTTTGTATCTTATATTTTTCAGTCGGAAATTTAAAATGGCTGGAATATGAAGTACTAGTCATTGTCCATTTAAATCCTTAATGATTCATGAATCTACATCTAAGAAGAAGGCCCACTGGATGGATTATAGCTTAAAACTTTTGTCACATCTATTTGTCTTACTATGTTAATTTCTTAAATGCATGCTATATACTGCATATGACAGAAAATCCGGACTAAGGAGGAATCTGTCGCCCTGAATCAGCCAGACTTTAGTAGAGATATACTGTAAATAACAGTAAGATGGATGCGACTCGTAACCCAGTATTAAGTCATTTGCAGCAAAGAGTTGTAGAATACACCATAAGCCAGTCATCTGCAGACATCATATTTATTTTAAGTTAAACAAATCAATGAGATTGGTATAAGAAATGCACTAAGCACAGCTTCAGTTGGCTTTATTTATTTTTAACAGTCGCCTATCCATCTTAAAGTAAATTCACTTTTCACTTCTTCTGTTATTGAATTAGGCTTTTGTTTTTGGATCAAGCAGCTGGAGTAGTACTGGCCACAAGTTGCTGCCAGTTATGGGATTGCATCATATTTATGTATTGTAACCAAGCTGCACAGATCCTCCCATGCTTATGTACAGTAGACAGGCATTTGGAACTTTCCAATATGTTTCTCTGTTTTCCTACAAGTAGCTAAACTGAGATCCCATGTACTCACAATGAGAAGTGACGGGAAATTGACTAAAACATTGGAAATCAATGGGAAGTAAATGTGCTCCTTAAGTACAAGTGAATGGCTGAGAGTAACTCTCCCCATTTAGTTCTCCCTCCCTCTCTCAGTTTCCAAGACAATCCCTCTGTTCTCACAGTGTGAAGGGAGGCCTTGGGATTTCCCTTTGAGTTATAAATAAGTAGATGAAGACCTACAATTTAGTGTTTAAAATCCCCATTTGTGTATTTTGTGTGTCTGTCATATTTATAGTCACAGACAATCACAGACAGGCAGGCTGTTAGGTTGGGTGGTTAGTCTCAACTGATTCAGGCATACCAGTTCAGGCTGACTCCACTTTACACCTGCTGAAATCTTTTAATTGGAGAAACAATATTAAAAAACAACAATGGATTCTTAGAAAACTTACTGCTAGACACCAAGAATATTTTATATGTTTCATAAACAAGGTCTATCAGGTAGTAATATTACATACCATAATAATTATTTTGAAAATATAATCAGTAAATTTAATAGTTATAAAATAATCCACAGAAAAATTGAAAGAGAAGTTCTATGCTGATATTTTCCTACTGTTTAGCCTGACTACTTCCCAACTGCGGCACTTTGAACTTCTGAATTAGGAGATATGGTTTATGAAAGTAAACGACGCTACGCTGATTCCTCAATACTTTTCTAGTAACTTGCTAATCTGAAAATAACCTGATTGCCACCCTACAGGGGTCCTCAAGTTCGGTCCTGGAGGATGGCAGGAACTGCACATTTTTGTTCCAATTCAGTTCTTAATTAGAGCCCAATCCTTGTTGATAACAGAACTTGTAATTTATACTATGGCTTTCATTCTGCTGTGTTACAGCAACACCAAAATAGGGAAAAAATGTTAAAGTGAAGTACAAGAATATACAGTACTTCAAACTGGTAAATATTGGTATATATCTATTTAAAGAATTGTTGACATAAATAATCATATATAATATAAAAAAACATTAATTTTAAAGCTAATAAGAAGGCAGACAAGCAAAAAACAGGTAGAGGTCCATGCGGTCCAGACCTAACCCCTGCGGAAGAGTTGGCTCTCCAGCAAAATGCCCATCGCCCTGTTTCTGAGGGCATTCCAGGGGGAAGCTCCTCCTCAGAACCAGTGGCAGGATGCAGTGGTCACTTCATTTCAGGTAAAGGATGGTCACTGCATATATTTGTCCTCAATGTGTGCCATAGGTATGTTCCATATACTGTAGCCCTCTATTTTTTGTTGGGTCAGTTGCAGGGAATGTCATATCCCTACAACTTGTGTCTGACCAATGAGATATTGACGTAGGTCAAATATTCGATGAAGACACTGTGTCTAATTATTCATCAGGAGGAGAGGTGTATTTTCCAAATAATGTTTGATCAAACTCCACTGTGATCAGTCCCATGTGCCCCAATCACATTTGGAAATCCTGGGTAATGAGAATGTTAGGCTGATTGTGAGATTCTTCATGGAACTGTGGGTGTTTTTGCCTGTGTATTACCTACCTGCAATGGCATGATACGCCTCTTTTATTGTCTGCACACACAGGTGTCCAGGAAACACTATGAAAACCCGAAGGAAATATTTCAGAGCCAAACAGACTTTACAAATTGCCTGGCAAACTGCACTTTTAGATGGATTTTCCGCATCGCCTACAGTATATAAAAAAAGTGCCACTTGCAAAAAACCTCAAAGCAATACATACTGTCTGTGTGGTTGTGAGAGCCCGACTTCGCCTAGTTTGACTTTGAATATAAGGTGCTAAAAAATTTTTGAGGTACAATATTCCCCCTCGGCTAAAGCTGTATCTTTCAAAAATAATTTTCTCCGGGATCAATAAAGGATCTTGCCAATTGCGCAAAACCATACCTATATGAAATTCTCTTCTTATAATTTGTGCACCGATATCAATTGGTTGCTCATTCATGAACGGCGAAGCCATGACTGAATGAATTCCATGCACGGACACTGATTAAGTGTGTGAGCTAATTCTTGTTTACAGTATCTTGTTTATTTTGTACACACAAACGTCTTATATTGCCAGAATGACTTACTACTTGATTCAGATCACTTCCCTAATGCTTCTGTTGCAAACAAGAATTGGGTCTCTCAATAGAACTTTATTTATTGCCAGACTTAGTACTAACCTGTTATATTTTTTTATTCCTATAAATAATGATACCATTAAAATATAAGAAAAAGTATGTTCATTGATTTTTCATGTTAAATTTTACCAGTTTTCTATATTGATAGCAGTAAGGTGTAAATGTAAGATATTCATCCATCCATCCATTCTCTTCCGCTTATCCAAGGTCGGGTCGTGGGGGCAGCAGCTTGAGCAGAGATGCCCAGACTTCCCTCAACCCAGCCACTTACGGGAGAATCCCAAGGCGTTCCCATGCCAGCCGAGAGACATAGTCCCTCCAGCGTGTCCTGGGTCTTCCCCGGGGCCTCCTCCCGGTTAGACGTGCCCAGAACACCTCACCAGGGAGGCGTCCAGGAGGCATCCTGATCAGATGCCCGAGCCACCTCATCTGACTCCTCTCGATGCGGAGGAGCAGCAGCTTTACTCTGAACTCCTCCCAGATGACTCAGCTTCTCACCCTATCTTTAAGGGAAAGCCCAGACACCCTGTGTAGGAAACTCATTTCAGCCGCTTGTATTCGCGATCTCATTCTTTCGGTCACTACCCATAGCTCATGACCATAGGTGAGGGTAGGAACATAGATCAACTGGTAAATTGAGAGCTTCGCCTTGTGCCTCAGCTCCTTTTTCACCACGACAGACCAATACAGAGCCCGCATTACTGTGGATGCCGCACCGATCCGCCTGTTGATCTCACACTCCATTCTTCCCTCACTCGTGAACAAGACCCCGAGATACTTGAACTCCTCCACTTGGGGCAGGATCTCGCTACCAACTCTAAGAGGGCACTCCACCCTTTTCCGGCTGAGGACCATGGTCTCGGATTTGAGGTGCTGATTCCCATCCAGCCGCTTCACACTCGGCTGCGAACCGATCCAGACAGAGCTAAAGATCACGGCCTGATGAAGCAAACAGGACAACATCATCTGCAAAAAGCAGTGACCCAATCCTGAGTCCACCAAACCGGACCCCCTCAACGCCCTGGCTGCACCTAGAAATTCTGTCCATAAAAGTTATGAACGGAATCGGTGACAAAGGGCAGCCCTGGCGCAGTCCAACTCTCACTGGAAACGGGTTCGACTTACTGCTGGCAATGCGGACCAAGCTCTGGCACAGATCGTACAGGGACCGAACAGCCCTTATCAGGGGGTCCGGTACCCCATACTCTCGGAGTATCCCCCACAGGATTCCCCGAGGGACACAGTTGAATGCCTTTTCCAAGTCCACAAAACACATGTAGACTGGTTGGGCAAACTCCCATGCACCCTGCAGGACCCTGCTAAGGGTGTAGAGCTGGTCCACTGTTCCACGACCAGGACAAAAACAACACTGTTCCTCCTGAATCCAAGGCTCGACTATCTGACGAACCCTCCTCTCCAGGACCCCCGAATAGACTTTTCCAGGGAGGCTGAGGAGTGTGATCCCTTTGTAGTTGGAACACACCCTCCGGTCCCCTTTCTTAAAGAGGGGGACCACCACCCCGGTCTGCCAATCCAGAGGCACTGTCCCTGATGTCCATGCGATGTTGCAGAGGCGTGTCAACCAAGACAGTCCTACAACATCCAGAGCCTTGAGGAACTCCGGGGCGTATCTCATCCACCCCCGGGGCTCTGCCACCAAGGAGTTTTTTGACCACCTTGGTGACCTCAGTCCCAGAGATGGGGGAGTCCACCTCTGAGTCCCCAGGCTCTGCTTCCTCATTGGAAGGCATGTTAGTGGGATTGAGGAGGTCTTCGAAGTACTCCCCCCCACCGACCCACAACGTCCTGAGTCGAGGTCAGTAGCGCATCATCCCCACCATATACAGTGTTGACACTGCACTGCTTCCCCTTCCTGAGACGCCGGATGGTGGACCAGAATCTCTTCGAAGCCGTCCGAAAGTAGTTCTCCATGGCCTCCCCAAACTCCTCCCATGCCCGGGTTTTTGCCTCAGCAACCACAAAAGCCGCATTCCGCTTGGCCTGCTGGTACCTATCAGCTGCCTCCAGAGTCACACAGGACAAATGGGTCCTGTAGGACTCCTTCTTCAGCTTGACGGCATCCCTCACCGCCGGTGTCCACTAACGGGTTCGGGGATTGCCGCCACGACAGGCACCGACCACCTTACGGCAACAGCTCCGGTCAGCTGCCTCAACAATAGAGGCACGGAACATGGCCCATTCGGACTCAATGTCCCCCACCTCCCTCGAGATGTGGTCGAAGTTCTGCCGGAGGTGGGAGTTGAAGCTACTTCTGACAGGGGGCTCTGCCAGACGTTCCCAGCAGACCCTCACAACACGTTTGGGCCTACCACGCCTGACCGGCATCCTCCCCTACCATCGAAGCCAACTCACCACCAGGTGGTGATCAGTTGACAGCTCCACCCCTCTCTTCACCTGAGTGTCCAAGACATGTGGCCGCAAGTCCAATGACACGACCACAAAGTCGATCATCGAACTGAGGCCTAGGGTGTCCTGGTGCCAAGTGCACATATGAACACCCCTATGCTTGAACATGATGTTCATTATGGACAATCCGTGACGAGCACAGAAGTCCAATAACAAAACACCGCTCGGGTTCAGATCGGGGGGGCCATTCCTCCCAATCATGCCCTTCCAGGTCTCACTGTCATTGCCCACGTGAGCATTGAAGTCTCCCAGCAGAACGAGGGAATCCCCAGAAGGTATGCCCTCTAGCACCCCCTCCAGGGACTCCAAAACGGGTGGGTACTCTGAACTGCTGTTCGGTGCATACGCACAAACAACAGTTAGGACCCGTCCCCCACCCGAAGGCGGAGGGAGGCTACCCTCTCGTCCACCGGGGTAAACCCCAATGAACAGGCTCCAAGTCGGGGGGGCAATAAGTATACCCACATCCGCTCAGCGCCTCTCACCGGGGGCAACTCCAGAGTGCTAGAGAGTCCAGCCCCTCTCAAGGAGATTGGTTCCAGAGTCCAAGCTGTGTGTCGAGGTGAGTCCGACTATATCTTTAAGATATTTAAGATCATAATTACAATAAAAATTTTTGTAACTCTCAAAAGTTTTAGATGAATGGATCATTTTAATTGTATATAAAACTTAGCTACATGCAAGCCAATTGAATCTGTATGTTCACTTTTTAATTATTTAATTTCATTCACACAGTTACAGTATTAAGTATACTGTTATTTTAAGATTTTTTTTTTGTTTTTCTATGAGGTAATTTTGCAGTATCAGTAACCAATTTTAAACATACATTGTTCAAGCAGTATGGGAAATAGTGTAATTGCAAAATTTGGCCATTAAAGCACTTGGAAGTGTCTCTGCATTTACAGCAAACAAAGAGGGCAAAGAGTTCAGCTGGGTAATGAGGAAAAGTTAAGTTTCTTGTGTTTACAAAATGAGATCTCTGCAAGTGTTGAAAGGAGCAAGCTGAAACTGGGCACATATATAATTCATATCTTACAATCAGTGTTTAGGTTTTAACCTTGATAAGATTTCCATTGTTTATCAAGTTGACCACACACACACAAAAACAACAACAGGGTACATTTTTTTCTAAACTATTACAATGTAAGTTTATGGTCACCAGAACCACTCACATTTGACTCATCCCTCCTTTTCTGATTGTCTGATTGTTAACATGATTTCCTCCAACAAGCACTATCATTAGCTGCACCCTATACACTTTAAAGAAAGTGAATGCTTAAGTTTTGTTTTGCACCCCGTGCTTATCTGATCACTTCTACTTATTTGTTCTAAATGTGTATTTACCTATGGCAGTTCTGAATAAGTCAAAATCTTTAGAGTAGGTTTTCTGATGAGAAACATTAAAGTACTAAAGTCTGAGAGCAAAATCTGGTTTGCCTTCACATTTACAGTTTATAAAACATTTATAATGTCATGCATTCATACGCTTTCTTGACTCTGTTGATGATTTTAGCAGTTTAATTTAATGGATTTGTAGATACTACTTCCAAGTAGTGGCTATACAGTATGGGCTGATTCCCCCTACAATGGAGAAGGGTGGGCTCAAGTACAATACTAGCTTGGTAATTGACACAGCAGACCTTAAGAAAAGGGTCCTGGGTCTGGAGTTGTGAAGTATCATTACACTGCACAGATGAAGTCCAAATTCACTGCTACACACAGAAATGGCTCTGGCTCTTTCTGTTCAAGGTTGGCCTCTCTCCTTCTCTGCGGTAGTTTCTCAAGAGAGACCTTGGATGCTGTGGAAATAAACAAAGGACAAAATAAGAAGGTTTCCAGATCTGGGGGGTATTTTTCATATGTGGATTACTCGTTTAGCCGGATGTAATTGTTGACGATTTGTCATGATCCTGGATCTGTTGGTTTTTCAAAACTCTTGCTGGATGTGTTGTCATAGCAGCACATCCAAATCCTCAAACCTGCTTTTGTTCTATGTAAACAAGGATTAGCTCACACACTTAATCAGTGTCTGTGCATGGAATTCATTCAGTCATGGCTTCACCGTTCATGAATGAGCGACCAATTGATATCGGTGCGCAAATTATAAGAAGAGAATTTCATATAGAGAGTTTTGCACGATCGGAAAGATCCTTTATTGCTCCCGGAGGAAATTCTTTTCAAAAGATACCGCTTTAGCCGAGGGGGAATATTGAAGATATTGAAGGTTTATTACCACCTTATATTTGAAGTCAGACTAGGCGAAGTCGGGCTCTCACAACCACACAGACAAGTGTTTCCTGGACACCTGTGTGTGCAGACAATAAAAGAGGCATTTCATGCCATTGCAGGTAGGTAATACACAGGCAAAAACACCCACAGTTCCATGAAGAATCTCACAATCAGCCTAACATTCTCATTACCCAGGATTTCCAAATGTGATTGGGGCACATGGGACTGATCACAGTGGAGTTTGATCAAACATTATTTGGAAAATGCACCTCTCGTCCTGATGAATAATCAGACACAGTGTCTTCATCAAATATTTGACCTTCGTCAATATCTCGTTGGTCAGACACAAGTTCTAGGGATATGACATTCCCTGCAACTGACCCAACAAAAAAGAGGGCTACAATATATGGAACATACCTGTGGCACACATTGAGGGCAAATATATGCAGTGACCATCCTTTACCTGAAATGAAGTGACCACTGCATCCTGCCACTGGTTCTGGGGAGGAGCTTCCCCTGGAATGCCCTCAGAAACAGGGTGATGGGCATTTTGCTGGAGAGCCAATATTATATATGATTATTTATGTCAACAATTCTTTAAATAGTTATATACCAATATTTACCAGTTTGAAGTATATTCTTGTACTTCACTTTAACCTGTTCCCATGTTCTCCTTGTGCTCACGTTTGATCTGGAATTATCCATCCATCCATTTTCCAACCCGCTGAATCCAAACACAGGGTCACAGGGGTCTGCTGGAGCCAATCCCAGCCAACACAGGGCACAAGGCAGGCACCAATCCCAGGCAGGGTGCCAACCCACCACAGGATCTGGAATTATGACAAAATAATAATTAATCTGACACATAGGAAATGAAAACGCTGCATTCAGTAAGTAAAACACACACTACTTAGCGTTTAATTTGTTGGCCACTTTTTGCCAGCCGTCTTTTCTGGTTTGGGCTGCTTTTGCAGTGTTACCCCTTGTGCATATTATATCTTGAAATTCTTCATGTCCTTCGATTAAAAGGTACTGCTCCGCTTGTGTGAAAAAAAAATGCGCCCGTTCTTTTGTCATTTTGTTACAGCCTATCAAAGACTTGCTGATCATGTTTTCTAGACTCAATATATATGGGCTTTTCAATCAGCCCGGGCGCGTGCATTCATCTCGGATGATTAGATCCAGCTAGACTAATCTACTACATGGCTGCGTTTGAAAAACCAGCTTATTCCGGATGAGTTTCACCAGCATTAACTCATCCAAGATGAGGCATCTGATCTTGGATGATTTAAGCCACGTACGAAAAATACCCCCTTGGTAGATGCCCCATTTCATTCATATACAGTAGTTAAAGGATGAAATATGCCAAGCACAAACATAGTGGCGATTTTCTATGAGAAGGTCCTGGCTTTTGTGGCCACAGAAAGTGGCCTCGGGGGATATTTTTCGTACGTCGCTTAAATCATCCGAGATCAGGTGCCTCATCTTGGATAAGTTAATGCCGGTGACACTCATCCGGGATAGGTCGGTTTTTCAAACGCAGCCATGTATTAGATTAGTCTAGCTGGATCTAATCATGCGAGATGAATGCGCGCGCCCGCGCTGAGTGAAAAGCCCATATATATTTCGAAAAGAATTTCCTCCAGGAGCAATAAAGGATCTTGCCAATCGCGCAAAACCATACCTATATGAAATTCTCTTCTTATAATTTGTGCACTGATATCAATTGGTCGCTCATTCATGAACGGCGAAGCCATGACTGGAAGACTTCCATGCACCGTCTCCGATTATGTGTGTAAACTAATCCTTGTTTACGTAGAACAAACCTGCTCCGAGCAGGTTTGAGGATTAGGATGTGTTGCTATAACAACACTTCCAGCAAGAGTTTCGAAAAACCGACAGATACAGGATCATGCCAAATCGTCAACAATTACATCCGACTAAACGACTAATCCACGTACGAAAAATACCCCCTCAGTGGTTATCCCTCTGCTTCTCTTCCTCCATTCTAGGAAAACATATGAACAAAAGTTAGTGTCAGCGTCACAGCCAATTTATTCCCTGTATTAATTCAGCATAAGTCCATAAAATGCCCCTTATGTTCATGTATCTGACAATAGGTAACTGTTGGTTGTGTCAGTTGATGAAAAGGTTGCATCTTTGCCACTATACACCTAACAACTATTCCGTGGATTGGTAAAAATGGTACCACCTACTGACACTGTAAATTTATTGGAAGACTCCCACAACACACAAAGAATGATGGAGGCAACTAAATATGCATGAATAGAACAAAGGCCTCTTTAATCAGAATCCAGGCACAGAGCCGTCATTGGATTCTGTACTTCCTATGGTTTGCCAATGACAGATGCATTGTTCAAACACAAGGTTCGTCATAAAACTATCTGGTACCACTGCATTTTACATGAAATGAAGACAATTAAGTCAGTAATTGTGTTATCTGACAAGGCATGTTTTGGACATTAGGGTTGTGACAGATACTGACCATTTCTAACTAAACATCAGTTTGCTGCGTGTTTGTTGAGAGAATTGACAGGTCAGGTCTGAGATACACACAAGTAAGAAGAAGGTCCTAGGATGCCAGGCCCTCCTTTTGTATCCATCTTCTGTCATGTAATCTTGTGATTAGGTCAATTCAAACACTAAGAATATAGACCTGGTTTAATTAATAGATGACATGGCAAGAGCTGGTGTGCTTTGTGCTGTGAATTCACTGCTGTGAATTTAACCGTTCATTTCTGCATTTCATGTTATTAGTACTTTGTACTTTATTATCATCATTATTTGTTGTTTCCATATTGTAGTATAGTTTTATGGTCACTGCAAAGCTGTTTTTAGAAGTGATGTTGATTTCCAGGTATGTGAAACCATGGCACATTGATGCTGTGCCATGAAGTATTTTTAAAACAATGGTGCATAGCTTCCTACATGCAAGCTTTTGGGGAAATTAAAAAATATCATGAGGAAGCATTCAATTGGCATGCTTGCAGAAAGGAATTCTTAATGACAGTGAGCACTTCTTCCTCTTGGCTTTTGATTCAACTTTGTTTGTTAGTTTTTGCCAAAACACAATAAAGATTGGATGATTTTTCTGCTCTCTTCTCCTTCTGAATTAATGTAAAATAATGTCAAATTGAGTTTAGTAAGTCTTCAAACTGCTATTGTCTACCTCACTACTTGGTATGTTATTCCATGCGCCTATGGTTCTTGGTGTTAAAATCTTTTGTGTGAAATCTACCCTTGAGCGGTTTCTATGTCCCCAAGTCCTTGTTGAAGAATTTATTTTAAAGTAACAGGTGGGATTCATTATACGAATTCCCTCCATAATTTAAAAGAATTCAATTATGCCACTTCCATTTGCTTAAAATCCTTCAGTCTTTCCTTGTTCATTATGCTACTGTGATATGCAAACAACCTTTGTTTTCTCCATAAACAGGTCTAAAATTGCTGTTTGGGTAAGTGTGAGAGTTTTATTTACCATAAACTCAGGGATCCAATGCATTAAACTTATAGGAAAAATATTGATAAACTGAATAGTGTAAAACTGAAATACTAGGACATACAAATGTTAGAAACCTGAAAATTTTAATTGGTGTAATTATTTTTTGCTCACATGTATAAACTTTTTATTGTCCTTAAACTATGCAATGAAAAGCATCATGAAATGACATTGCAAGACATGCAACAAGAAATACAAATAAACATTTGAGCAAAATTATTTACAGAGAAGCAAAGGGAAATTTTAAAAAATATATTAAAATGATATTAAACTTCAGTAGGACCAGACAACCATTCTTGTTGAATGTAATTAAGGTTAGAGTTATGTGGGGGTAGTCAGTAAAGTTTTAACCTTTTCTTATTTAATGCTACCTTGTCATGATCCTTCTTCAAACATGACTTAATTTTCTAGAGCAGGGGTAGGCAACGTCGGTCCTGGAGTGCCACAGTATGTGCAGGTTTTTGTTCCAACCCAGTTCCTTAACGAGAACTCAATTATTGCTGATGAAGCACATATTGCTTAAGTGACATTTTAATGCTTCATTTTAGTGGTCTCGCTTGTTAAGGTTCTCCAACCTTAATTGCTTATTTCAATCTTAAACTGCTGCATTCAGTGTTTTAATTGCTCCTTATTAGCAATAAGATGTAAAAGACAAAGCAGCCAGCAGTTCTCCAGCTAGCTTTTTTCCAATTACATCTGTGTGTGTTCATCATGCACGGTTTGATTTAATAAAACACTTAATAGAAAAATGTGACAGACTGAAAATGATCTGTTTTAGGCTTCAAATCATTTGGATGATATCCTTGGAAAGGAAAAAAATCTATGATATAAAAGCCTTACATTGCACAGACTAACAAGCCATAAAATTAAATAAGGTCAGAGATTGGCAATGATTGGTTTCTAATTAAGCACTTGGGTTGAATGAAAACCTGTAGCCACTGCGGCTCACCAGGACCGACATTGCCTACCCCTGTTTTACATCTTATTGCTAATAAGGAGCAATTAAAACACAGAATGCAGCAGTTTAAGATTGAAATAAGCAATTAAGGTTGGAGAACCTTAACAAGCGAGACCACAAAAATGAAGCATTAAAATGTCACTTAAGCAATATGTGCTTCATCAGCAATAATTGAGTTCTCGTTAAGGAACTGGGTTGGAACAAAAACCTGCACATACTGTGGCACTCCAGGACCGAAGTTGCCTACCCCTGTTCTAGAGGATTGGAGAATATTCAGATATGCTAGAAAGCATTCTGTTCAAGGCTGCAAAAAAAGAAGAGGATTGGCGAACCTGAGAATGCCTATGCCTCTGTTTAGTATTAAGTCGGTTATCGCCACCAGAGTAGCTTCATCTCCATTATGGAAGAGATCAGGATACAGTTGGAAATGAGGTGTAGCCAAAAAGTTTGGAAACCTCTAATCCAGGAACCCTGGAACTCATCAATGGAAATCAATGGTTATAGAATCAATTAAGATATAAAGAATTTAAAGCATGTGAGTTTCCCAATGTGATAGATATACTATTGGATCAAGAAGGCCACAGTGAAGGCTTCAATGGGATGGAGTTAATGAAATTCTATCACACCATATAACCATGGAAGAAAGTTAATCAAGATATCATGCTTGTTCTCTACAGATGTTGGAAATAGGCCTTAACTGAAGTTATTGTCGGGAGGTGGAAAGAGTACCTTAAAAAAATTCCTGAATGTGAAGGACATGCTCTCCACAAATAAGGCAAGGCTATTATTTTCTGTAACTAAGGTCACTGTGTGCACTGGTTTAGAATCTAAACAGTAACAAATTGTAGTGGTGGATAAGATCAGGCAGTAAAATCCTGGATATTGTTTGGGCATCTAAGTTAAAGTACCTGCTGTGCAAAGGTGGAATTTGGGAAATGTATATGAAGATTGGCAGATGTGGGTGGTATTTTTCATTTTTAAAATGGCAGATTTTAGACATTGTATAAGAAGACATATGATTGTGCATTATGGGTAAAGAGTGTGGGACTCTAGTTTCCAGCAGTGCACAATTTGATCCTGGCATTATTGTGAGTTTTCATCATAATCTAGGAATTAAATAAAATTGATTAACGATGGGGGCATGACTCTCTTCAATTCATGATTTTCATAGAGAGAATAACAAGGTGTAGTTTGGACAATATCCACTTAGGTAATCTAAGAGTACAGACTATGTCACTTCATTTCATCTGACAGTTATCTCTGGCGTGTCTAGAAATGGCTCATAGTTGATGATAGTGAGAATCTTCATCTACAAATCTGACATTATGCTTTATTGTGTAAGTAAAGTAGGAGATGATGTTCCAGGTCAATCAATGCTTTTGGATCTTCTTTATGAGTGGGCATAGAGGGCATCATTAGATTGATCAAAACTCACTGGTAAAGTTTTTGATTTACCAAACACTGTAAAGTTAAGAGATTTGTGTACTGACAAAAATAATATGATTCATCTCCACTGGGTGCACCCAAATATACTCCATTGTCTTTTCTTTGGTCTTTATGAGTTAACATTTCCATGGACAGCTGGCTCAACCTACTTGTTATGCCTGTGATGAAAAAATGGTATGCCTGAAGGCAGATTGAATAGGTCCAGAAAATGAAAAGAATAAACAAGGTCTGAGGCAGGCAAAGGGTCAAAGCTGGGAAATCTGCCAAACCAAAAAGTGTATCAGAATTTTAAATATAAGAATACCAAAGCAAAAATTCTAGCCATGTCTAAAAGTCTTTCAGACCGCTATAAATACCGTACAAATGAAAGGTTTCACTTCATGACTGAAAAAAAAAGCACAATATATCAAAACCATTGACTTAAGATGAAAGTGTCACTGACTTCTGTTAATGAACACTCACATTAGTTGTAATGCAGGCAAAGTTAAAATGATTTTTTCTGCTGTGGTTAAGTTACCGCGACACATCGCTCAATTGCAAAGGACGCTGTTCCAGAAGTCATATTGTGTGACGTCAACATCGTGACGCTTTAAATAGTCAGTGCTGAGGGCCTGATGCATTTGAACTGTGGATGGTAAAATTTAAGTGCATTAGTGTTTTTTAGTGATTTACGATTTAATAATTCTTTTCTATCAAATAACAACTATGTGCTTGCTTAGTGTGTTGGTTTGGATGTCTAATTTTGTAATTTCATGTTGTTGATTTCGGCTACATTTAAGGTTAAAATTCATCTCCAGATCCATCTAACGAATATCCTGCCATATACTGTGACAAGCATAACAGCTTTGAGAAGCGTGATTTTAATAACCTATCTTTGCTCAGACTAACAGATACGTTTCAAGGCATTAAAGAGAAAGGATATGATGGACTTCATGTCTGAAAAAAACACTTATGAAGTGATAAGGTTAAATAAATTGACATTTTGAGAACATATATTGAATGCTTTGCGGCAAAGATTGTGGCATTGTTGCAGCAGGACTGTCTATACTTTTTCACCTGACATTTTGACTTGATACACAATTAATAAAATGGTTTTAAGCAAGTACAGAAACATGTCAAAATAAACACAGTATTTTATTAAGTAAAAGGAACTGGTAAGTAAACATTTTTCTAGGCATTTAGAGGTGGACTGGGGGATCATTTACATTTTTTATAGTGCCTTTCACAGTGAGCATTTAACTGAGAAATGTAAGGGTGTACTGGCTCTATTCACATTAAAACAAAGCACTTTTGGTCTCACTATCAGATGGCAATGCATCAATGATATTATGTCCACATTATAGAAGACTCTTCTTACAACGTACTACAGACTCTGCACCAGTGGCGGACCGTCAGGGCCTGCAAGGACTTCTCTGCTGGCCTAAAAAAATATCTGAATCACAAACTGATGTTAATTATATTTTGTCCATGAATACTTATTAAATAATTCCAAATAGTCTGTCCGCTTCCTTTCATAGCTTTTCCAATGGTTGTGCTGCTTTCAGACATGTATTTTCGTATTAAAGCATTTAACCAATCACATTTCAGCCATCATTTGTTGCCAGGCAGGGTCAAAGTCAATGAAGTCTGCCCGGAGGCCTTCACAATCCATTCTGCAGGCCCTCTAACACAAAATAAATGTCGATTAAACTGTTGCTTCAACCAATCAGATTTTGAGTTGGTGTTACTAGGGCCCTCTAGCAGGCGTACAACAACGTCACCGTATTCAGACCCGTTGATTGGATAGGATGGTGTAAATATGCCATGGATGATTTTGCAGGAAAATCTCCCACTGATCTCCTTGACTTCCTTCATCAGAAAAATCTGAATGAGAGCATGGGGCAGCTGTACACATTGGTATGTTTGGCGGTGACCATTCCCGTGTCCACTGCTTCTGTCGAGCGGACATTTTCAGCCCTGAAGCGAATTAAAACTTATGCCAGAAATACGACAGAGCAGGTTTGACTTTCAGCATTAGCTTTGATGGTGATAGAAAGGGACTTCATGATGGAACTGAAGCACATGGATAATCTGTACGACAGAGTAATTGAACTGTTTTTGAGGAAAGAGAGGAGGATGGATTTTGTTTACAAATAATCCGAATTTTTGGTGAGTGAAATGTTGCGATTTTCCTAAATAATATTGCAAGTTTATGAGTTATTATTGATGTTTTTTATGTGTGTCACGGCTGTAGCTGCAGTAGAAAGGAACTTGTTCACCCCTGGTTTGTCTGTTCAATAAAGGTATTTATTGTGGCTACAGGAGTTATCTATCTGCGATGCAATGGCTCTTTATACTGTATTTCTGCATATTAAGATGGTTTTTATAACCATAAATTAGTTTTTGAGGGGCGGGTTGATTCAGACGGAGCACTACTGAAGGCCTAGGTGTGAAATGCACGGTCCGCCACTGCTCTGCACAGTTTTCTTATTCAGATATAGTAGTAGTAGCAGCAGTACTGTGGAATGTACAGAGTACAGTGAAATTATTACTTGTATGGCAACACATTGCCATGTGAGAATCAAACACTGGAATGGTATTGTCAAAATTGTTTTAAGCAGGTGTAGTAAGCCTGCCTCACAGCTCCAGAATACTTCATCCAGAAATCACTATCTGTGTAGAAATGCACATTCCCCCCATTAAGTCCAACAGACCGCAGGTTCCAACCAAAGATGTCCCAGTTTTGTTAAGTTGTATCTCTAAACAGTCCTGTTGTGTGCAAATGTGCTCTGTATGGACTGAAGCCCTGTCTAGTGTATGTCCTACTACCTTGCACTCGATACTGCGGGGCTGCTGTCCATGACATACACATCTTACCTTGAACAGAAAGCGTAAAAACTATAAACCATAAAAAGTTTGTAATTATCTTGATGATTTCAAAATATATTCTGAAGCTCTCCTCTAAATTCACTTTTTTATTTCCATTAGGTAGCATGCTATATCTATAGCCAAACTATAGTGCTTGCTTATTCATTAAGTAATACTTGTAACACTTCTTCTTTATAGTTATTGTGTTCTCACTTCAGAAGAAAATAAATAAGTGCATCTTTTTTGAAAAAAAAAAAACAGTATTCATTAGGGGTATAGATAGGGACAGATAATAGCTCATAACTCAGGCTAATTCGAAATAGTTGAAGGCATTTGAAGCAAATTAAATGGAGGATTGCTGACATCTGCAATGGCAAAAGGAGCCTCCAATCACAAGTATTTGTCAGAGTAGCCAGCCGAAATGAGTTCAGTGCGGGGATGAGATGCTGAGATTATGCATCTTAATCAAAACTGCAAAGCACTGCAGTGATGTCACCCTCAAGGCGATGCTTCCCTACAGAGGGAGAAGGCAACCTGGATAACAAAAAAATAATAATAATGATGTTGAAAAAAGAAAAGTATAATGGCTGTGAGATGCTTTCGTGCCATGCATGCATTCAAGGTAAAAGACAGATCCTAGGAAAGCAGGAGTTAAATCTACGGCAGTGTAAAAGAAAGGGGGCTGTTTATAAAATGGAGGAATAAGAAGCAGAAATAATATTTCAAGTATGATTAGTTCATCCGGAGGGCACCTTGTGAGACTGAGGTGGTTGTGTGTGTGCTGGTGGGGGGGTGGTTGGTGGGAGAGGAGGGGTGCATTGTACGTGGCAGGCAGTAAATTACATCTCAGCCTTTGAATGATTTCTGCAGATCCCATTACGACAGAAAGAGAGAGAAAAGAGGGAGAGGGAGAGAGGCGAAAGGGAGGGAAGCAGCAGCACAAATCAGATGAATTCCTGTATGCAGCCATCCTGAATTCTGGACAGGAAGGGGGCGGCTAGTGGCGGGTGGGGGTGATGGCAGTTTGCCCTGGTAAAGATGAGGAGAAAGTTCAAACAATAAAAGATGCATTTGTTTCCCATTCATTATGCTGTCACTGTCTCCTGCAGGTAGCTGCTCACTGTTCAGCTTTGCAGCTTGATTTGCTCCTCTCCTTGCATGAAAAGTGCTGCCATATCTTTTTACTGATATACAGTACTTACTTTGAATTTTCTCTTATTTGTATTCCTTTTCCATGAAAATACATCTTTTATTTCTTTCCATGACATGTCTGCTTGAGCTCTTTAATAGAAAATTTAGAAATAATGTAGACAGCAAAACTGTTTAATAGGGTTAACATTAAGAATGCTATAGTACTGATTTTGTTCCTTTTATTAAATTACATTATTTTACCATGTTACTATACTTCATCCATTGACGATACAGTAGGAAGCACTCCTTCATACTGTAAGACATAACATCCACACCTGCATATCTTTGGAACATAAGAGTAAAATGACATGGGCATAGGGAGAGTGTGCAGTCTACATACATGCATAAGAATGTAAGATTTTTGACATACAAAAGGAGGCCATTCAGTTCATTAAACTCATTCAGTTAATTTTTAGCTAAGTTACCCCACTATCTCTTCAGATACTTTTTAACCATTGCAATGCCATTTTGTGGCACGGTGGCGCAGTGGTAGCGCTGCTGCCTCGCAGTTAGGAGACCTAGGTTCGCTTCCCATGTCCTCCCTGCGTGGAGTTTGCATGTTCTCCCTGTGTCTGCATGGGTTTCCTCCGGGCGCTCTGGTTTCCTCCCACAGTCCAACAACATGTGGGTTAGGTGGATTGGTGATTCTAAATTGGCCCTAGTTTGTGCTTGGTGTGTGGGTGTGTTTGTGTGTGTCCTGCAGTAGGTTGGCACCCTGCCCGGGATTGGTTCCTGCCTTGTGCCCCATGTTGGCTGGGATTGGCTCCAGCAGACCCCCGTGACCCTGTGTTCGGATTCAGCGGGTTGGAAAATGGATGGATGGATGCAATGCCATCTTTTCCACTTTGCACATGAAAATCATATAGAGGAGAGTGAGAAGGCAAATGGCATGCAAAAGTTACCTTGGATCTACATAACCTCTCTCCCTAAATATATACATATATAGTGTCACAAGCGGCTGGGGGACAGATCGCCTGGAAGTATTTGTCCTCCAGGCCACAAGGGGGCAACCGCCCTGGATCTGGAGAGGGCCACGAGAGAGGAACAAGGAGGCTCAAGCCCTTGGGGGCCCGTGGCCACCGCCAGGGGACACCCCGAGTCTCAGAGAGCCCGGGAAAAATGTACTTCCACCACACCCAGGAACATGGAGGATGATCCTTCCAGGGACGCCCAGAGTGCTTCCGGGTGCTCTCCTGACACTTCTGCCACACCAGGAAGTGTCGTCAGACGGAGCACCTGGAGCCCATCTGGGTCATTACAAAAGGGGCCGCCTCCGTACAATCAGGGAGCTAGAGTCGGGAGTGGGAGCAGGACGAGGCTCCCATGGAGAGAAGAAAGGCGGCAAACGGACAATGAGAGAGAAGCCCGAAGTAGGAGTGATTGGTGCTGTGCGGGACTGTGTTTGGACATTAATAAACATGTGCATTTTTATAAAGATGTGATCTCAGTCTGGTGGTGTTCGGGCTTATCTCACAATATATATATATATATATATATATATATATATATATACACACACATACACACAGTAGACCCCCGCGAAGTCGCGGTTCAGAGTTCGCAGCCTCAGACATTCACAGATTTTTCCTTAGAACCTATCTAATAATTATTAGCGGAAACCGCAAATATCCTCCACAATTTTTATGGCTTTTTTCGTGGAAATATCGTACTGTAGAGAGAACAGGAAGCAGCTGTAGAGGAAAATGTAGCTTGGGATGGTGAAATTAGCCAATAGAAGTGGCTCCGATTGGTCTTCTGCTGAGGGTGCTGGGGCTGTTGGGGTGAAAGGATGTCAGCGCGGCTTTTAAAAAGGGGGCTGGTGACCAAAAGCAAAAAAAAAAGTTTTTGTAATTTGTGTTTCAAGTTCATGTCTGTCTGCCTTATGTTGGGTTACCTGTACTTATTCGTTTTGTCCTGGATAGTTTCGTGCATCGTTTGTGAGTGTGTGCAGGTCGGGTCCAAGGCTGGGTGCATCCCTGGAATCTCCACCATAAAAATAAATCGCCATCTTCTCGACGGTGTGAATCTTAGCGGCAGCAGACCGCTAAAACATTATTCATTTCTCTTTGCTGTTGATTGACTGTGATGCATCTCCAGCTGAGTGTTCTTGTGTTAAGTGTTCTTGAGTGTTCCTCTGAACCCTTAAATAGCCACAACCAGCAAGTCATTTCCCAGTGCCATTTGCGAGCACGCAGGAGTTGATCAGTCAGTGCCGTACATTCGTTAAGCTGCCAGCTCATGACCACTGCCAGCCCCTTGTGAGCAGGGGGGCTGAACGCACCCCTAGAAGACACAGACATTCCTCAAAAAACCCTCTTAAAAAACGCTGATCGACTACTTTCACATTGCTCCTTTACTTGCTGGGATTACTTGCGGCTGCTCTGTCATGTGATATGCTTCTCGCGCGACGCTATGCTTACTTAAAAGCCTGAGCAGCACCTATCCTTTTTGGCTGATTGCTTTGTTTCTCTCTCCTCCCCCAGACATCCTCTGCTCCTGTTGGGGGTCCCGCTCCCATTGTGGTCCTCTTTGATGTTTGCCTATTCTTTTAAATGAGAACTAACTGCATACTGAGCTCGTTTTACTTCTAAAGGAGGCATGTTTGTTTGAAGTGTTTGAATAAAGTTCCTGTCTCTACAATCTCCTGTGTTTCTGTGCAATTCTGTGACCCAAGCGTGACATCCTGCAGCTCTAGACTAGTCTGCCAGCATCAGCGCTTACCTCTGTGTGCTTGCGTGCAGCCAGTTCAAGTGCAGTTGGCTCGGTGATTTCATCCATGGCGTCAGTTGCACCTTGTACATATTATTCCAGTAATTTTTTAAATAGTTTTTACAGTTCATTAGCAGTATGTAAAATGATCAGTGTTGCAGTAATTTTGATGCTCTTTGCATGAAAAAAAATGTGTTCCATTAAAATTTCACTTTTTCTTTGTAAATTGTGACATTTACTTAATGTGCAGCAAAAAAGTATTTGGCGTCCAGGGATGCATTAACCCCCAAGTATGTAGCAGTTTAAGGGTTAAAGCCCCAAGATGCCTTTGAAATGCCCTGCACCTTCTAAGGCTTCAGGCAATGAAAACGCACTTGCATGAATTACAGTAGATATACCGGTAACATCAGTATTTTACATTCTAGCACTGCGGGAGACATAGCAGTACAGTACTGTGCAGTATACGGGTTTACCTTTACATTCTTTTTTGAAATTAAATTAAATTGTTTTGGGGGCATATTTAGGGTTTAAACTATAAAAATAGGCATTTTTTAACCACATCCAAAATTTGTGGTTTTTCACAATTTGTGGGTGCTCTAGGAACGTAACCCCTGTGAAATTTGGGGGTGTACTGTATATATATATACTAGCTGTGTAAACCCATGCTGTAAAAAGCCTGGGCTCCTGGAAACCCTTGAAATTGTGAGAAAAAATTAAAATGCAGAGTCAGTGGTTTCATTTTGAAGACATGCTCGCCTCCTTGTTTATCAGCAGGTAAGCGAGTTTGATCCGACTCGTTAACTTAGGGCCACCTTGCCAACTCTTTGATCTTCATTGCTGTAGCCTTGCACTTCCAGGCCAGACAAACAGACACACACATTTCTAAGCATAGACGTTTATGTCAAAATACATGAAAATGGGACTCACAAATAGGACTTACAAATGGCCCAAATTAATAGAAGAAAATACAGTATATATATATATATATATATATGTATATATACAGTCATCCCTCACCTATCGCGGGGGTTACGTTCCAGAGCCCCCCGCGATAGGTGAAAATCCGCGAAGTAGCGACCTATATTTATTTTATTATTTATACATATTTTAAGGCTTTATAAACCTTTCCCACACTCTTATAAACACTTCCTATGCTCTTAAACACTTTCTGCATTCTTAAACACCGCAGACCAACACTGCACACTATACGCAGCGATCAGACGTTGATGTGTCTGCATTCGCTTTGTGAAGGGGGGCAGCTGAACTCACGCTGAGCAGAAATGGACTTTGTGCTGCTTCTGCCAAAAAGCCTGCTTGTCGCTCTGTGCTTTCGGAAGGAGGAGGAGGAGTGGGGGTGTGTGAGGGCTGAATGCATGTTCGCTCAAACCCCCCTCCCCGGAGGCGCAGTACGCCCCTGCCACTTCGCATTGTCAAGGGGGTGGGGAGCTGAATGAACGCTAAGGAGAAGTGGACTTTGTGCTGGCTTTGTGCTGCTTGTCGCTCTGCGTGTCAATAATTTAAAAGCCTGTACAGCACTTATTTTCCTGTCTCACTGTCTTGTCTTGCGTGAAGTTAAAATGTTTTATAATAGTGAGATGTTACTCATATCCTTAGCCCGACATCCACATATCATATGTGTTAACAAAGTGTGTTTTATAAGTTTACATGTGTTTAAAGCATGCGGGATGGGTATTTTAAGGCTTAAACTATAAAAATGTTTATTTATATGTCTTTCTATATCGCGGATTTTCTCCTGTTGCTGATGGGTCTGGAACATAACTTCCACGATAGGCGGGCAATCACTTGTATTTAAAAACCCGCGAAGTCGTGAATCTGCGAAAAGTGAACCGCGAAGTAGCGAGGAATTACTGTATATATTGTGAGGGATGGCCGGACATATATTCCGGCCAACACCTCCAAGCCGCCAGATGGAGCCCTTCCGGCAGCATGGAAGTTCCCCGAATTCCAGCAGGGCTTCATGGACCTTGTAGTTTTTACAACCAGCCCTGCTGGATACCATGGGGACCACCAGGAGACGCTGTAGGGAGGTTCAGGGAATACTACGTGCCTATAACCCAGAAGTGTGTCCTGGTCACAATGACAAAAGGAATGACGTACTTCCGGGGTGAAGAAAAGGATTTTTATCTGACCCGGAAGAGTTCCATGTCACGGGGACAGAGAGGGCAAAACACTTCCGGGTCACGGACTATAAAAGGACCATGGGAAATCCCAGACGGCGAGCTGGGCTGGGTGGAATGGTGGCAACACGTCTGGGAGTGTGGAGGATTGTGTAATTATTAGTTATTGTGTGGTATGTATGAGTATATTGGAGTGGAGGGTGTTTGGTGCACATTATTATAAATAAATAATAATAGGACTTGTGTCTAGTGTCTGGAACAAGGGTTCAAGGGAGCGATAGCACCCTCTATCTGTTACAGTTGGCGTAGTCGGCAGGATTCCCTGGCCGTCCTTTTGGCAGAGGACCTGTTACAAAATTTTCTCTTAACAGAGAACCCTGAAAAGACAGCACCAGGACACACGGAAAACCTCACCATACTCAGTGGGCTGCGCTGCAAATTAGAAGCATCCGTAAACATCGGTACGTGATGGGGAAGAAGTCTGGGAAGAAGAATGGGGATCACCCAAAGAAACAGACCCTACATGATGCCGCGAGTATGTGGACCTACCTGACGGGAAGCGAGGAAGACCGGGCAATGATTAAAGCCGAGAGGGCCCGAGCGTTATGGCAGTGGGATGGCTGTCAACCATCGGACATGCAGGACTACCTACATGAACTTAAAATATGTAGTCAAGGTTCAGAGGCAGGTGCTGAAAAAACACCCGATGCGCCGGGACCTTACTGTAATTATTTTGCAGAGGCCTGTCTTCTGGAATCGGACGGTGCATCTGAAACATACTTCTTACCTAGGCAAGATGGCCGCGATGACGAAGAGTCTAGCCAATCTAAGAATCCAAAACTGGGGATCCTATTCGACGAGAATAGTCGCATGGAATATCTCGGAGCAGGCTGGGAAATCCTAAAGGACTACAATCGATCACTTGACCTTGAGGGTCTCCTTCCATTCACCATAACTGGGCACATGATCTCCCCTTGACGGATTATGGGAAGGAGAAGGTCAACAACAGTCCATAGGTGAGGTCGGCTTTTCCAGACGGAATTGAGCTCCCTGAAGGGGAAGGGGGAGGCAAGCGAAGCAGCGCTAGCCATAATTAAAAGTAAAGAGGGGCGGGATGTGACTGAACGGTCTGCCGTTAAATTAGAAAAGGCAGATCGCAGTCGGCCAGTGGCAGCCTCCCGAACCTCTCTCACTAAAAACTCCAAATCCCAAGAGCCTGCACGCAACACAGCCGAGCACGTGCCAGGAGTGGACGTGCTTATTGGCTCCCGGTCAGAAGGTAAGGTAAGTGAGGGATGTAGCCTGCCTCCGGCCGAATTAAATGACATTGTGGGACTGCAGGATCTCGAGAAGTTGCTTGAGCCCGTACACAGTTTCTTCCAGGTATTGGCGGACGTGAAGAAACGGGTAAAGGAGCTGGGAGCAACGGCCGAAGCGCAGCTGAAAAGGATAGAGGATTTCCTATGGCGATTTGGTCTCCCGTCATGATTGATGCGGTGGTACAGGTGAGTGTGACCGGTACCGTACAGCATACAGGGACACAGTGTGATCCGGGCCCGCGTTTAATAAGTAGCGGGTGCCAAATCACTGCGTGCCCTACAAGAGAGTGCGGAACGTTGACTGAGTGGTCAGGGGAAGGACCGATCAAGCCGGAGCAGCTGGATGGTGCTGCCTCTCGGAGCGATTCGATCCTGAAGACCCCGACCCGTATTATAAATAAATCGAGAGGGATGCAAACAATAAAGGGGCTCTCTTTAATGAATAGAGAGACTCAGACTGTGGGAAAGCCCCAGAGTAAGCAGGAGATCCCAAAAATAAAACGCGGGTCTCCTGACAAATCAGAAAAAAGAGCTGAGAGCAGAGAGGCTGCCATAGAACCTCCCTCGGCAGAGAAAAGGGCGGAGACAGAGTTCCCAAGGTGTTTTCAGTCTCGTAGAGGAAAACAACCGGAAGGACAGCAGATCTGCTATAACTGTCATAGATGGCAAAGTTGTCCTCAGAGTACAGGGAATCAGTGGGATACCCGATACAAAGTCCCCCCTAAGTTCTCTGGGGAGGCTAGACAACGTAGCCAAGGCCCAACAGATGGATCCTCCTGGAGGAAGACGTCCCTCGCGGGGCTGGACACTCCGCCCCACTGGGCTTCGCTAAGGGGAGGGAATTGTGAGGGATGGCCGGCCATATATTCCGGCCAACATCTCCAAGCCGCCAGATGGAGCCCTTCCGGCAGCATGGAAGTTCCCTGAATTCCAGCAGGGCCTCATGGACCTTGTAGTTTTTACAACCAGCTCTGCTGGATACCATGGGGACCACCAGGAGATGCTGTAGGGAGGTTCAGGGAATACTACGTGCCCTATAACCCGGAAGTGCATCCTGGTCACTTGGACAAAAGAAACGACGTACTTCCGGGGTGAAGAAAAGGATTTTTATCTGACCTGGAAGTGTTCCATGTCACGGGGACAGAGAGGGCAAAACACTTCCGGGTCATAGACTATAAAAGGACCATGGGAAATCCCAGACGGCGAGCTGAGCTGGTTGGAAGTGTGGCAACGCGCCTGGGAGTGTGGAGGATTGTGTAATTATTAGTTATTGTGTCTGCGGTGGGTTGGCACCCTGCCCAGGATTGGTTCCCTGCCTTGTGCCCTGTGTTGGCTGGGATTGGCTCCAGCAGACCCCCGTGACCCTGTGTTCGGATTCAGCGGGTTGGAAAATGGATGGATGGATAGTTATTGTGTGGTATTTATGAGCATATTGGAGTGGAGGGTGCTTGGTGCACATTATTATTATAAAATAAATAACTTTGCAGTAAGGAGACTGTGGAAGAGTGTGGGTTCGCTTCCCGATTCCTCCCTGTGTGGAAGCGCTTTGAGTACTGAGAAAAGCGCTATATAAATGTAATGAATTATTAATTATTATTAACCCCTTCACCACCCTCTGCCGGATATATCCGGCACCGCTGTTTTAATGCTAGCGCCATACTGCCGGAATTATCCGGCACATTTGCCTGTGGTTATATGAATGCCTGGCAAGTAGTATAACTGACGGTTTGGCGTGGGTATTATTACTACGTTGTATTTCGACAAGTCTGTGGTTGTTTTGGCCGGTCATGTGACGTGATTCGCATGTAACAGCTGTGAATATGGCGAAACGTAAACTGACTTCAAGTGAGGCTTTGCAGGCGATTTTGGACAGTTCTGATCATGATTGTAGCAGTTCTGAAGAAGATTTTAGTGACAGTGATGAGCAGCAACGTGCGCTGCATGATACTGTGAATGAAGACGCATCGGATGACGGCGCTGAGTGGGTGTATCCCCAGCATCTCAGCTGGGCTGCTGCCCGTGGTGAACTACCTTTTCTGCATTCGTTTGAGGGAACGTGTGGCTTTATTGTTGATGTAAACAATTACACTGCTGAGCAGTTTTATGAGCTGTTTGTGTCACCTGATTTGATTAGACATTTTGTTCATCAGACAAATCTGTATGCAGCACAGTTTATTGAGAAAAATCCCAATTTACCTCCACATTCCCGTGTTCGTGCTTGGTTTGACACTGATGAAAACGAAATGAAAAAATTCATTGGGATTTTGATGTTGATGGGAATAATCAGAAAACCAGATATTGAGATGTACTGGTCTACAGATCCTATGTATGCAACACCTATTTTTGCAGCTGTCATGACACGTAACCGATTCTCTTTGCTGCTGAAATTCTTTCATTTGAATGACAACAGAAACGAGCCAGATAAGAAAGATCCAAACCGCGACCACTTGTTCAAGCTACGTCCTTTGATTGATCATTTATTTGAAGCATTTCAGTTGCCCTACATGCCAGGACCGTCAGTTGCAGTTGATGAAAGTTTATTGTCGTGGAAGGGCCGCTTACAGTTTCGATAGTATCTACCATTGAAAAGGGCATGGTTTGGTATCAAGATGTTTTGCTTAGCTGAGAATTCAGGTTACATTTATAGATTTCGTGTATACACTGGCAACTTGCACAACATTTAGTGGTCAATACTGCTTGAATAAATGTAAAAAATGTAAAAAAAATGTAAAAAAGTAAAAAAACAAAAATTGTTCAGATTTCGCCTGGCTTGGGGAATATTTAGGGAGTTGGCGGTTAAAGGGTTAATAGGACTTTTATCTGGTGTCTGGAACAAGGGTTCAAGGGAGCGATAGCACCCTGTATCTGTTATATTATATATATATATATATATATATTAAAAAAGAAGCAGAAAGACAAATCATAATAGTTGGAGAGGCCATAACCATATACTGTAGAACTGTTTTTTCTCAGAAGAGTTTGGTCAGTCATGAAACACAGTACAGACAGTTTGCAAGTTGAATGGTGGATATTTAATGCTGTGGGGATGGAAATGGAATGGGAATGCTGGGAAAGGAACCGCTGAGGTAAATAGCATGCGGTGACGTCGTTATTGGGGGACCTATAGTATCTCACAAAAGTGAGTACACCCCTCACATTTTTGTAAATATTTTATTATATCTTTTCATGGTGTCAACACTGAACATATGACACTTTGATACAATTTAATGTAGTCAGTGTACAGCTTATATGTAAATTTGCTGTCCCCTCAAAATAACTCAACACACAGACATTAATATTTAAACCACTGGCAACAAAAGTGAGTACACCCCTAAGTGAAAAATGTCCAAATTGTGCCCAATTAGCCATTTTCCCTTCCCAGTGTCATGTGACTCATTAGTGTTACAAGGTCTCAGGTGTGAATGGGGAGCAGGTGTGTTAAATATGGTGTTATTGCTCTCACTCTCCCTCATACTGGTCACTAGAAGTTCAACATGGCACCTCATGGCAAAGAACTCTCTGAGGATCTGAAAAAAAGAATTGTTGCTCTACATAAAGATGGCCTAGGCTATAAGAAGATTGTCAACACCCTGAAACTGAGCTGCAGCACGGTAGCCAAGACCATACAGCGGTTTAACAGGACAGGTTCCACTCAGAACAGGTCTCGCCATGGTTGACCAAAGAAGTTGAGTGCACGTGCTCAGCACCATATCCAGAGGTTGTCTTTTGAAAATAGACGTACGAGTGCTGCCAGAAGTTGAAGGGGTGGGGGGTCAGCCTGCCAGTGCTCAGACCATACATCGCACACTGAATCAAACAGGTCTGCATGGCTGTCATCCCAGAAGGAAGCGTCTTCTAAAGATGATGCACAAGAAAGTCCACAAACAGTTTGCTGAAGACAAGCAGACTAAGGACATGGATTACCGATGAGACCAAGATAAACTTATTTGGTTCAGATGGTGTCAAGCGTGTGTGGCGGCAACCAGTTGAGGACTACAAAGACAAGTGTGTCTTGCCTACAATCAAGCAGGGTGGTAGGAGTGTCCTGGTTTGGGGCTGCATGAGTGCTGCCAGCACTGGGGAGCTACAGTTCATTGAGGGAACCATGAATGCCAACATGTACTGTGACATACTGAAGCAGAGCATGATCCCCTCCCTTTGGAAACTGGGCCACAGGGCAGTATTCCAACATGATGACAACCCCAAACACACCTCCAACACGACCAATAACTTACTAAAGAAACTGAGGGTAAAGGTGCTGGACTGGACAAGCATGTCTCCAGACCTAAACGCAATTGAGCATCTGTGGGGAAGGTGGAGGACCGCAAGGTCTCTAACATCCACCAGCTCCGTGATGCCGTCATGGAGGAATGGAAGAGGATTCCAGTGGCAACCTGTGAAGCTCTAGTGAACTCCATGCCCAAGAGAGTTAAGGCCGTGCTGGAAAATAATGGTGGCCACACAAAATATTAATACTATGGGCACAATTTGGACATTTTTCACTTAGGGGTGTACTCACTTTTGTTGCCAGCGGTTCAGACATTAATGGCTGTGTGTTAAGTTATTTTGAGGGGACAGCAAATTTACACTGTTGTACAAGCTGTACACTGACTACTTTACATTGTATCAAAGTGTTATATCTTCAGTGTTGTCCCATTAAAAGATATAATAAAATATTTACAGAAATGTGAGGGGTGTACTCACTTTTGTGAGATACTGTATGTATGATACAATTTGTGTTACCAAAAATAAGTGCTGTTTGTTATTGTTTTATTTATATAGACAACTATAGTCCAAAACGGGTGATTAAAGGGTATCATAATACTGGAAAGGAGTGTAATGTGCATTACCAAGGTCAACATTAATTAACAGTAAATTGAAATGTCTGCTACCAGAAAAGTGAGTGTGGAGTTACTTGAGTTAGGTGATTCATGTTGTAGAAAGCAGATGACAATGTTATATAAAGAGGAACTTTATGCTTGCTTAGCGCCTTGTCACAACTTCAAAAGATTTTTTAGAACCCCAGTTGTGCATGACTGACATGTTTTCATATGAATTTCTGTCCAAGTAACAAGGTTTTCTTTTCACATTCAAAAGTTTCTTTCCACATTGTGTTTGTGGCAGTGATTGAAAGTTATGTGTGCAAGATATACTCAGTGATGGGCTGGTCCTTCATGTAGTGTAGTTCCAACCTTGTTCCCAGCACTGCCAAGTTAGTCCATGGCACTCGGCAACCCTGAATTTTATAAAGCAGGTCTAAAATTAAATGAATGGATAGATGGAAAAATGTGTTACCCAAATGTTGTGCATGAATTAAGTGAAAATTTGAAAATTCAAAAACATGAGGCTGGCATGATATTAGGTTGAAATGTTTGCCACTAAAAAGATGATCATTAACTGATATTATTAGGATATTTACTGTACATTATCTGAAAGTTGATTGGTAGAAATTTGTACTTCCCTAAACCTAAGCTTGAAAGTATATAAGGTGGACATTTGTGTTACCAAAAAGACAAGCACAAAGTGATAATAGAGGATAGTTTGCATTATCAGAGAGAGATGAAAGTAATCATATTAGGTGAAATTTGTGTAACTTGAAAGGTGAACAATATGTGTTATTAGTTAAAAATGCATACCAGAAGTGGTGATGAAGTGATATTAGATTGAGGTTTTTGTATTATTATTATGATAAAGGTGAGTATGAAGTGATAATAAAAGGAAATTTGTGTTATCATCAAGATGGACACAATTATATTTGGTAGAAATTTGTGTTACTGGAATGCTGAAAATGAAAAGATATTAGGTAAAAGATTTAAGTTAGAGTAACAGTGATCACAAAATGATGTTAGATGAAGTTGAGTTTTTTGCTACCATAAAGATGAGCGTGAATTGATATTAGATGAACATGTGTTACCAGAAAAATTGGAAAGAAAATTAGATTGTGTTACCAAAAACTTGAGCATGAAGTGATACTAGGTGAATATTGGTGTTACCCTGATGATTATGAAATGATATTAGTTGCCGAGATTCTTGTTACCATAAAGTCAAGCATGAAGATTTGTGATACCGGAATGAAATGGTCTTCGGTGGAGGTTTATGGTGCCACAACGATACATTCAGAAACTTATTTGAAGGAGATTTCTTGATGAGTATAACTTGTTGTTATACAAAAAAAAAGTCTGACTTCATTAAATTAACTAAATAAAGGGCTGAAAGACACAATCTAAAAGAAACCAGTGCATGTTTATGCTAACAGAATGCTGGATGTATAGGGTTATTAGATAATAGTTTCTAAAGGTTTGTTTTCTGTTACTCCTAGAAAGTTTGCAGCGTCAAAAAGATGAGTGTGTGTAACTCTTGCATGGAGTTGTCTTGGATTAATACAGTCCATATATTATTCTGTTAGGCGGAGGTGGTTAGCTGGCAATTCATTTTATATAAGTTGCCAAGCAGATTTGCTGCAAAGTTTAAAATGAGAAACACAAGTTTCTAAATATAAAAAACATTTTTATTTCCAAGGCTAATATTTCAAAAACTACACCATCATAGAAACAGAATGGAGAAAAAAGAAAAAACACATCTTCTGAAATGTTTAAAAATGTAAGGGTTAAACAGTTTTTTTTTAATTTTACATGACTTTTCTTCATCAAATTATGCTTTGTCTTGTCTCCTATATTTAATGGCTTATTTCTTATATAACTAACAATTACTTTCAAGGACAGGGATGGCAGGGTGGAGCCTTTAAAAATGAGGGTTGTGAGGAAAGCATCATTAACATAAAACTTAATCATTACAAGATAAAAAAAGCATCAAAATTAAAATGACAGCACCAAATCCTGCACCCACCTTCCGCTTGCTTTTAATTGAAAATTTAAATTTTCTCAAATGGATTCTGACATCTCAAGTCACCAAAATCCATCATTCTGAAGGGTATTATTCCACAATTAACCTGTCAACCCATCGTGTCTCCATGCCTTTCAGCAGCCATACACAAAAGAGATGAAGAATTTTAATTACGGCCAAATGTAAAACAGATTGATAATATACTTTTGCTTTGAATTTTGCTTCCCTCTGTCTTTTCTGGGCAGCTTTTTGTTCTATGGAAATCTGTCAGGGAAAGTGGGTTCTTAAGCATGCAGCATTCAATACAAACTCTAATTGTCTGCTGAAGACGTTAGTTCCAGTTTAATTTTTTTTCTTTTCCTTAAGTATATCTGTTTTCATACTGTCCTTGACAGAAGTGGGACTTTTGTGTAGACACAACTGTCCCTTAAACTGCTCTCTGAAAAATTATCTAATTTCAATGGCAATGCACATTTCCTGATTCACAGTAAGGTGAATCTAGTTATTTTTACAGTAATGGTAATTTCGACAAAGATGCAGCACCATACCTTCACTTCTCTGTACTACTAGCTTTCACTGGAAATCAACCATTTTGCACTCATGGCACGTTACATATTCTTCAGACTTACCTCTAAATGCTCATTTATTTTCAGCTAATATAAAACTTGTCATCATCAGGAACGTCTTATATGGTGTAAGCAGATAATATTACAATACTGCTCAATACTTTACCCCAGAATGTACAGTATCTACAGTCATTGGCATGAAATGATCAAAGACAATCTTTCAATGTAATTTGGTATTATTAAATATAATTATGTAAGATGAGAACATATATTTTTTCTGTAAAATGCTCTATTGACATATAATGTAGACAGGATTAATTAATGATAAGTATTTTTAGAACACTATCTGAAAAAAATATATTTTTCTTTTTTTCAACATGTGGTAAAAGAATATATATAAATACTGATGCTCTGTGCAAGAGAGGATAGAGCCGACTATACTTCCTTAGAAGGCTGGCATCCTTCAGCATCTGCAATAAGATGCTGCAGATGTTCTATCAGACGGTTGTGGCGAGCGCTCTCTTCTATGCGGTGGTGTGCTGGGGAGGCAGCATAAAGAAGAGGGACGCCTCACGCCTGGACAAACTGGTGAGGAAGGCAGGCTCTATTGTAGGCACGGAGCTGGACAGTTTGACATCTGTGGCAGAGCGACGGGCGCTGAGCAGGCTCCTGTCAATCATGGAGAATCCACTGCATCCACTGAACAGTATCATCTCCAGACAGAGGAGCAGCTTCAGCGACAGACTGCTGTCACTGTCCTGCTCCACTGACAGACTGAGGAGATCGTTCACTCCCCCAAACTAGGCGACTCTTCAATTCCACCCGGGGGGGTAAACATTAAAATTATACAAAGTTATTGTCTGTTTGTATACCTGCATTGTTATAACTCTTTAATTTAATATTGTTTTTATTAGTATGCTGCTGCTGGAGTATGTGAATTTCCCCTTGGGATTAATAAAGTATCTATCTATCTATCTATCTATCTATCTATCTATCTATCTATCTATCTATCTATCTATCTATCTATCTATCTATCTATCTATCTATCTATCTATCTAAAAGGCAAGTGGCCATTCAGTCTGCCGTGGTTATCAGTGAAATAATTAAACAGCATAATGGCTCCGGAATCTCATCCACTTCTTCCATCAGGAATATGATTTGTCAGTTATAATTGTTATGAATGGGTTTTGTTTTAAATTTCTTTCTCATTTTCTCAGCATTTAGTGCTGAATATATATGTGAAAATATAGGTCTTTGAAGGTGTTGAATGCATTTCTAGCATTTATGCTATGTTGAAAACAGAAGTGAGAGGTCAAAATTATTTAATGTCTTTTTTGATGCCATTTGCTTTTCCAGTAGACGCTGCCATTTTGTGGTTGCCAGTATGTTGCTGAGAGAATTAGCCACTTGAATATCACCATTGTTATGTCAGAGCAACGCACTTTCTAGTCATTCAAGCTTACAGATGTACCTGTACCTTCAAATCAGTGTGTGCTTTGCGATTGCAATTCGCGATTAAAGAATTATGTCCTGGAGTGCATTTTAGGGTTACGGTTCCTGTCAGGACAACAGAGGGAACAGACTTTTGGTGATTGAATTTCTTGTTGTGTTTAACAACATTCAGTTTCCGTGGCCTGTTTCAGTTTCAGGTATAACACTCATAGACTCCCATTCTCCTGTGCACAGACAATTATTGCTTGTTCCTATTAATGCTGGTGGAGGGTTAGGAATCTGTTAGGATTACGTTTTTCTTCATTTAGAATACTTTTTACAGCTTTATTAACTGTTATCTTAGTGTTTGATTTATGGTAATGTTATTTTTATGACATCATCACACTATCTTGTGGCTGTGTATTCCTATGGGCACCAATATTTGTCTGTTTGTTTTCTCGGGCAACTACCATTTTGTATCTGGTCATTATGATTCCTTGTGGTTACTCATAACACAAAAGATAGCCGCACACAGAAGTCATGTGTCCAGACTTATAGATCCACACTTAAGTGTTGTAAATTTCCAGTATTCATTTAGTGTTAAGTGTTCAATCTTTTTAATTGATTTTTGCACTTTTTTTTTCAAGTGTTTGTCTGGCTTTTTTTCAGCGATTTTCAGATGTTTTCAAGCATTTTTATAACGTTTTCATAGTAGCCTTTGTCGGGAAGCTGTGACTGACATCATTTCCATTTTGTAGGCTGTGAGGTGTTGTCATGTTGTGAGGTGATGTTGTGTCCCTAATGTCTTCTATGACTTAGTGCTTTTAATCTTGCTGATCACAGTACTGGAGGGCTATTGTCGTCTGCGTCATGCTCACACATATATTCTATTCTGTAGCAAAGAGAGTCGAGAGGACAATTAGTTGGAGGAGCATTCTATGAAGCAGGGAGCATCCTGAAAAATTCCAGTGTTGATAAGTGCGTAAGTAGTGATATGCGGAAAAAAAAATCATTGCATCATTTCACAAAAAAAACAAATTACCTGCTGCTGTCAGTGGGTGCAACATCATTCAGTTGTCTGGTAACAGCTAGTGAGGGATGTGTTACCGTGCACAGTGGTAATCAACTCAAACGAATTGAATCTTGTGTGATATTCATATACATTTAATCCTGTATTTGCTGAGTGGTAAATTTAATCAGCCCAGTTTATGGTCACAGGGAGCCAATGATTATTGCAGCAGCATGGGGTATAAGGCAAGAAGCAAAGGTGCTGGACGATGCATCATTCCTTTTCAGGAAAAGATTGTGTGGCTTGCAATCCAACAACAAAAACCTATTATTAAAGTAATTAGTTTTAATTCAGTTATTTGCTAAATTTATTTTGAAACAGAGTGATCTTGTGGCGCAGAGGCTAATGTTCAGCCAGTGGCTCAGATTGGTGATAAAAAAGGGGATGGATGGGTGCTATTTACTACACCAAGGATTAAATGTATTTTCTTAATTGAAAATGTTCACTGACTCATTTCCAGTATTCAGTGTTAAAACAGGTAATACTACTCAGATTTCACTAATAGAAATCAATACAGAAATACACGAGGAGAGAGCAGGCAAACCTCATACATGCCAACTCTGTATACTATTCAATCTGTATCTTAAAATATCTGTTCTGAACTTTAACCTGATTAAAACTATATGTATATATGAAACTTTTGTTGAATTCTTGTCAATTGATTACAGGGTACTGACGCACTTGAACTCTTTCTCAATAGGTGTCACTAGACGAGTAAAGCATTTGCGTGCAAGACGACGGTAGCGTTTATTTTGTTGTTTTTTTTTAAAGTTTCAATCAGCAGCTTCACTCCTGGCTCCTCCAAGAAGAGGCAGTGAAATCTTGTAAAAACACTTCCAAACACTCTTTGTTTTCTTTTACCAACATTTTATGAGCTTTACAACTAATTAAACTAAACTAAAAATGCACAAAAACTGCTGCATGCAGGAGTTTTGTGAATCACTTACTGCTAAAACTCTTAGGTGTGAACAGTGTCATTGAAAATAATGGGACATAACTTTTCAAGGGGTTTAGGAGTGTTCTGGTCTAGCGCTGGAACACTAGAAATATGTGTAGGTGTGAATGTGCTCTTAAAAATTAAACAGAAATGCTTCTAACAAATGATCTAGGAAACATTTTTAGGTTTTGATCTTTGCATAGTCTGACTTGGTGTCACCGGCGAGAAATCTGCTCTTGTGGCACCCTTGTCAATTGCATGTCTTCATTCAGTGCTGTGTGACACAAACTCAGGGTGCTAGGTTCAGAGTACAGATTACAGTTATCTCAGTCAGTTCAGATAACCGAACTCTAGTGACCTATTTGGGTGCTGACTGCAAGAATTTTTTCTTTTCAGTGTGGTCTCTCCATTTCAACCTTCTTTGTCTGAGTGAATCCTGTAGGAGCCCTCAAGTGTCAATTGCAAGGAATTCATTCGAACAGCATCCCTTTTGATTACATGTGCTTATTCGGAGCTGCTGGAGGTAAACGTAATCCTCTGGATTCAGAGTGCAGAGAACAGTCATCTAGCCATTTCAGCTGAAGGAGTACTCCTCCTCCCATGACCCATCAGCTTTCTGACTGCATGGTCAGGTCAGCTCAGATTGGTGAGCATGCACTGGTACAACACGTTGCCGCACCCACCACATGACAGGACAACTCGGGATCCTGGTTGGTAGACAAACCATTCAGTCCCACCCTCCGGAAATGACCATCTGTCTGCCGCAGGCAGGTGTTGCATGGGGCATCTCTCTTCACCAACAGATGCCCCACAGCCACAGGACCCCACGACCTTCCCAACACCCAGTCATGCAAGCAGGAGTAAGAACACACCCCCGACAAGCCTCAGAATCAACTGGGGAAAACACAGAGGTTCTGCCTCCACTCTGCACAGCCTTCACAGTACCAGTGTACAGGCCAGCCATGATATCCAGCAACTTTGAGGGGATCCCAAAAAGACCCAGGATGTCACACAGGACAGCTCGATCAACTGAGTCAAAAGCTTTACGAAAATCAACAAAGTTTGCAGACAAACTCTGACAATATTCACGTTTGCACTCCATGAAAACCCTCAGTACCAGGATGCGGTCGATGGTAGGCGAGCAAGTGATCACGGCTTCTATTGAGGATGTCCTAAGAAAGGATCTTTTTCGTCACCAAGAGCAGTGTTATCGCCCTGTAGTTGCAGCAATCTGGGTCATCACCCTTTCCTTTTCAGATAGGGACAAATCCTGTTTTCCAGTCAGTAGGGATGGTGCCTGTCTCCCAAATGGATGCAAAGATTGCTTGCAATGCCAGGAGGACAGCCTTACCACCAGCCTGGAGAAGTTCACCCTGGATACCACAGATCATTGCAGCCTTCCCTACCCTCAGCTAGTTCACCACCTGTGCAATCTCATTGAGATTGGGTGGTTCACAGGTAATTGGAGGATCAGTCTCAGGAACTGTGGACACAGAGATATCCAAAGTACTATCCGGAAGAGCAGCTTTAAACAGCCGCTCAAAGTAGCCAGCTCAGCAGGTCACAACTGCAGTGTCATCCGTAAGGGCAGTTCCATCAGCCGCCCTGACTGCGATTCTCTGAGGAACAGATTTGAATATGTGTAATGCTTTGATTCCTCTCTAAGCAGGATGTGGGTCACTAGACCATAGATGGTGTGTCACTTGCTCACAGATTCCTTTAGCAAATGCCTCCTTATCTGCCCTCACAACCCCCACAGCTGTCCTTCTCAGTTCAGATCGGAGATGCCATCAAGCTGTGCACTGCAATTCCTCTCGATGATATCCAGGGTACCATGCAAGATGAAACACCTCTTTTTGGGAACAATGGTAACACCAACACAACCTTCAGCAACCTTCAGGGTCTTGTCATGGAAGATCTTCCACATCATATTAGGATCAGCAGTCGCACCCAAGTCTATTCCTCACGCAAACTGCATGCAAACTCGTTAGAAACAGCCTTATTTTCATAGTAGATGGAAGTAGGCAGACCAAAGCTGGATCTTCAGAGTAGCAACAAGTCATGGAACATGGAGCCACTTTCACCACAATCACCAGACCTATAGTGATACAATCCTCCTAGCCAGCCCTGTAAGTGCCAGTTTTCACACTGATGTCACCCATGACCAGAGGAGTCTCATGTTGCGGGCACCCATCAACCACCAAGCAAAGTTGCAAATAAAATATTTCCCTCACCGAGACATCATTCGCCGCGGTCGGAGCATACACTGAGACAACAGACAAGGCACCCTGAGATTGCTTTCATCTGAATCTCATAATATGCTCGTTGAAAGGAGTGACTTCATCGGAATGAGCCAATCTGCCATAGCAACAGCAACTCCCAGAGTGTGACAGCCATTAAAGTGACAAGTCCAATAAAAGGTTTGCCCACCTACAGTGATCTGGCCAATCGCAGGTCTGCACACCTCAGAGAGCTTACGAAGCTCCTCCAACAGTAGAGTAAGATGATCATCATGCTGGAGAGACAAGACATTCCACGTGTCTACCTAGATGGGATGCCTCAAATTGGGACCTGAGTGCTGCCGTGCAGCAGGCAACGCCTCAGCACCACACCAATTCCAATCCCCAAAAGGCTTGATCCCATTGGATCTCTGACGGTTTTGACTCTTCCAGGGATGGGGCTTCCGAGAGCTTTCCCCATACCATTCATAATGCGAGCAGCCTTCCTATGGTGGCTGCAGCAGAGCTACTCCTGCAGAGAACAGAAAGGAGTCCTGTCTGTTGTCTCGGAGCTGAGTGAAGTTTGTCTATGATTTCCCCCATGATTTCCCTGCATGTTAGAGGACCGCTTGCAGGGCTGGATGCAGTTTAACATCATACCCAGGACACTGACTGCAAAGCTGTCTTATTTTTGCAGTAGAATCCCTCCATTTTGACCTCACTGTTCTTCTGAGTTACAACCTGGTTTGGAAATTTGGCTTTCATTTCTCTATGTACTAATTGTAGTTATATTTCACTATTCTCTTGCTCTTTCTTTTTAAAAAGACTTCAGGCATCTCTGCCTTTTTTATCACCCTTCACACTGCATTGTCCTCCTGGAGATCTGTCATTCCAGTAATACAAAACAATTACAAAATTATGTTATGAGTGTGGTTACATGCATCATTGTGTGACATCATCATGTCATTTTCTGTATTATTAAAAGGATCCTGCAACCATATTAAGATACCAGAAATTTCTGATTAATTTTGACATTCTCAGACTTAGACTTTTGAAATTTATTTTGCAACTTTTTTAAAAGCATCTGTGCTAGTGTATTTTGCATGTTATTTTTTTGTATTTTTAGCATTTTTTTAATGTTCTCCTGTTCAACCGTTTTAACTTACCTTTTCACATATTTATCTTTTTGATATTTTTTTGCTCTTTAAGAGGTACTTTGTTTCAGTTAGATACATCTCTCCACAAAGAAACAAGTGAGTAAAGCAAACCTTTATGGGTTTGTCTAGAAAGATTTTGTAGTATGCTCGTATATTGTCAGGCTAATTGGGTTTCTTAGGGTTGATAGAGAATGTTTTTATTATTTATCTTCTTATTGTTGCATTAATGTTTACTAAATGTGTTGTAAACATGAGCCACGTTCATCCTGAAAGAACTGAAAAAGATGGATTTTGGTTCAGGAGATGAAGCCTGGAATGGCAAAATAAAAGCAGTCAAAAATACAGACTAGATTGTAACTAGGGGGACATAAGATCAATCATCAAATTACAAAACATTAAACAAAACATAAAGCAATAACAGACATAGCGAAATGTTACTGACTACTTTAGAATTATTTCCATTAATAACTATGTAAAGTTATGATATTTTATTTGATTTTTATCCAGAATTTTGGACTCTTATGGTATTGTGGCAACCTCTTAAATTGGAGGGGAAATTATGACGTCTCAGTGCTGAGATTGATCACATGATGAGCAACACCGAAAAAGACAGCAAAGCAAAATGGCACCATGTCCCCAATAAAATAATAACAAATAACTAGATAATAAAAAAATAACTAAATAATACAAGATGTTGGATCATAACTAAAAACAGGATGCCAGAATTAAACTTTAGCTCAAAAAAAACATGGACAGAAGGAGCAATAAGTTTTATGTGTGATTTTATGATGCATGGTATATCTGCTGTCTTTTTACCATCCGTTTACTGAAACATGTTAATCTGTTTCTAAGGGTCATGAAGAACTTGAGCTTATCCCAGCAACATTAGGTACAAAACCTAAGAAATCAACACAGCATGGGGTATCAGTCTAGTCACAATAATAGGATTTCAGCTGCTGTTTTAAATAGTGGTTGAAAAATATCAAACAATCACTGCTTTCATATCAGTAAGTAAAAGTTTAGAAATACAGAACTTGAAAATAAATAGACCACAGCTTTTTGCTTTTGTATACATAGTAAATGAGAAAGTATTGTAAGTAACAGGATCGAATTGTCGACAATTTGACTCTTTTTGGCATCATGTCAGCGTATTTGTGTGTCTGTGGCACACGTAACTTGAGAACAGATCAACTGATGTTTAAATAAGTTTCAAATATATAAAATAAAATCAAAAGGTTTATGAATTTCAATCAAAGCTCTTTTCCGTATTTCCAGCTGTTTGTGATTTGCTGTCATCTTACATTTACCACAGAAATTTTGCCATCTGTGACACTATGACTTAGTTTTTTGCAAAAATGCTTCAGTTACAAATGGCTAGGAATAAAATATCTCCTGTGTTTGTTTGAAACATACCATGAAATTCAGAGCATTTTTTGAGAAATGGAAGTAATCATCAAATCACCAACAAGGAGACCTGATGTTTCCACTCAGCAATACCCTATTCACACTTGAAAGACATTTACTCCGGGCTTACTTCTGTCGGGTCAGTACAGATATTGGAGGAATTATTTATAAATCTGCACCATGTACATACAGTGGATTTGCTGTCAATGATGTAATCATAGTATCCAAAAAGCTGCCAGTCCAAATTTTCTTTGTGTATAAAGTAGCAAAAAAATTATAAAAGGTTAAACATTCAGTCCATCTTGTGGTTGAATGAAGTACTGCAAGTTCTACAGATAAATGTTGGGGCACCAATGCAGCCATCCCTGTTTAATTCAGTTCAAAAATAATAATGAAAAGGTGCCACTGTGTGCACCAGTACAATGAACAAAAAGAAAATCAAATCAAGAATAAAGAGTAAAGTATTGCTTCTGGTCAGAGTTGAAGGAACTCCATCCTGCAGTGCAATCTGTTCCAAACTGAACACCTCTTTCCGTCAGCTGCAGGCATTAAAATCAGGGGACTGGAATGGGCAAAGTCAGTTGTCCTCACTGGGCGTCATCTCTGTAATGTGGGGGGAAACAGAGAGAAGAAGGTTAGTGTGAGTGCCCCCTGTTAACTTGGGAACTGTATTACCTGCCTCAGATGAGCTCAGAGAGTGATTCACAGACATGCACGTGTGAGAATCTATTATTGGTCAACTAGATAGCCAGTATATTCCTTGATTCAGTAACTTACCCCGACACTTAATAAATGGTGGCAGAGTACCTGCTTAGATTAGCATAACTATGATAAAAAAATATTGGTCCATATTATATGCTGAGTTTCCTGTTTTGAAACAATAGTAAGCAATCCATATTGCATCTCGCTTAATCTTTTGTATTCTTTGTGATCCAAAGACCTTAAAGTTGTCTTTTCAAGATGTAGTGGATTTCAAATACGGTTCATACTTCAGAGACTTTGGTCTAGATATAATCCTTTTGTCATTTGTCAACAAACACTTCCACAAAGTGTTCATTTTGCTTAATTTTAATTTCATTTTGCACCAGCCATGAAAACAAGATTGAATCCTCCGTCTGGATGGCTTATGAAATGTTTCCCTTCTCTATTTCTGTGTACATAATGTGACACTAAGTTAGTAAAATTATACAGATGCCTTTAACTTAAATGTTGTGATATGACAAAGTAAGCTGACATGATGTATAACCCAACATCAAGACCAGACAAATGTTTTTTAATGAATTAGGAGTAAACTTCAAAAATGAACAACATGAAATACCAGGATGTCAGGAAAAGCCTTTCCATTTGGAAGAACCTGCATGAAACAGAGGTGCCATTTCTATTTACTAATTATGCTATTACTTTCCAATTATGTCTTGAAATTTAACTTGTTGTTTCCCCACAATCAAATATATAATCCTGGTGTGCATCTTTGCCTGAGCTTCAGAGAGTGAGGGTGTCACAAGTCATCAGCAACTAATGGCTCCTACTATCAAGTAATTGCCTCAAGAGAGTAAGAACTGACTTTGTACCTCTATGTCATCCTTACAAAATAACATAGTAGGTTCTCAACCTGTTTTTCTGCTTTAACACAGCTGTACACTCTGAGTCTTCGCCTTGGTTATAGTTTCTGCAACCTGTTTGGGCCTCTGTAAAAGGTTTCTGTTGGAATACTGCCTCCTGGTGGCATCCTGGTGGCCCACATGTACCTTTAACATTATAGTCATACTGCTGCCACTTCATGCCCCCTAAACCAATGCCAGGTCCTCTCTCTAAGAAATGTCTTTAAGCACTGGGAAACCAGAGAAAATCTGGACCCTCACTATAACTATCGCTGCCAAACACAACTGATCCCTTTACATCACCTACTTTAATTTTTTTAATACTTTTTGGGGTATCTCACATGATGTTAAATAAAAAAGGAAGGTGGATATTCTCCATAACATGCAAATAAATTAATTTGCGTTTACCTGCCTTTCGTTACATAGAAATATTTCTTCAATGAACAGCATCTTTCTGTATGAGAAATGATCACAGCAATAACTGAAGAAGCCTTTCAAAACAGCTATGAAGCTTTAAAGATAACGAGCAAAAATATCACATAGTATAAAGGTGCTTGCAGACTGCAATCCAAATGTCATCATGTCCTTACTTCACTTAAAAGCACTAGAAGCACACATCAGCAAATTAAAATGTATGACTTTTTCTTTTTTTTTTTTTATTTTTAAATGAAAGTCATCTTTTATCAATGTCAATCAGGTTCTCATTAATCTTTGAAGAAATCCTTTGGCCATCAGTGAAAATTAATTTCATATTGAATTACTGCAGGGATAATAGTTTAGGCTGGCAAAGCTACAGTATTGTGGAAAGTTCAGACTGACAAGAATTGTACTTCCATCCATCCATCCATCCTTGAAGCCATCCTTTCTTTATCAAAAACACTTAACCCAATTTTTAGGGTTCTGGGGACTAGAACCCACCATAGAAGTATCCCGCATGAATGTGTTAAATTCGATTTATTGTACTAAAAATGCATCATTCAATAGCTTGTTGTCTGTTTTCACTTTACATGTTTTGTCAAAATATGTAAATAAGAAGGAAAATAACCAGGCTATTTATTTGAATTGCTTTTCATTTAAAGACGCCTATAAGTCTTAAATATGGTAAACCACAAAGTGACATAACTTAATATTTACCAACCCTCTTAATCTAATTTAGGATCAAAAGAGGTTGACATCTTTACCAGCAAAATGAGGTACAAAGCAGGAACCAAACAGTTGTAAATGCCGAACTAGATGGACTGGCATTCCAACTGGGGCTGGGAAGAAGTACTTGCCTGGCCGGGAGACCATAATGAATGGAGTACAAGAATAGAGACACAATCCAGCCGGGATAGTCCTCAGTTTCTGTCCCAATCAAGATGATCAAATAATGGATGGACAAGGGACAAGTGGAGTTTTTCAACAATTTTTCTCACAGCACAAAATGTGGCAGTTCTCCCCTAGATTGGTGCATAGTATGTATACCCGCAGGGTGGCCAAGGTATTGTAGTATGGAAGGGTGACTCTGTCGGGGTCCTTGGGTGCCACAGTGTCAGTGCTGTTAAAAATGGACCTAACTATTTTGAGGAGCTTCCAGCATGCAACGCCGTGACAGCAAAAGTGCTCTCAAGCTATTCATCAAAGGGTCTACTATTTATTATCCAGCTGTCGGGAGAGGAGTCGCACTAAGTTCATGTTGGAGGATTGGAGGGATAAAGATTTGTATTATAGTTGCGAATGAAAAAAGGAAGAGACTGGTGTAAGGTAGTTGTCAAATAAAAGCCATTTGTGTGCAACATAACCATGTATGTGAAGCTATGTCTAGGGTGTAGAAGCTGTGAGATCCCATCTACATGCCACATGATAAATGACAGAGCCCACTCATACACACACCTACATTTACTAAAATTGCCAGTTAACACTAACACAAATATTATTTTGGTAGGATAACTGGTACCCCCCTTATACCAAACTCAAATACACAAACAATGTGTAGAAACCATACAGGCAGCAATTGGGTAGTACATTCTGTGCCATCCTAAAATATAAATTATCAAATCAAAATTTACAACAGAAAACAAACCTTAGATACCCAAGCAGATATAGCTACACTGAATGTGGATGCCTGACGACGAGTTGGCTTTCCCAGTTTCCAATCTCAAGCACAGCATATCAGGTGAAAAACACTCTCCCACTCACTTCCCATTTTCTATCAGTTCTCTCAGAGCCTTCTGTCACCTTATTTTCCCTTTCCTCAAACCTTTGTCCTAATTCACAGCCCTACTCCTGTTGTCAATTGCTTAAAAAATGTCAGGGAAATCATTAGAAAATAACCCTGGCCATATAACATTGTCTGAATTTTGTAATTAGGGCTGCTTTACACTGGTCTGCAAAAATAATTTGTTTTTGCTCCCATCAAAAATTTTAGGTGTTCTTTATAGATTTGAGGGTGTTGAATCCAAATCTGGGAACAGAGTTGCTCTGTCACATCCAATTTTTTTTCTGAGATGAAAGTTTAAAATAAAATAAAAAAAATATTTTATAGAAGAAAGTAATATATTTTTAAAATTAACTATTTAGACACCAAACACTTATAAATTACACATATAATTGCTTTACAGTAAATATTATTATTACTTACAAAACGTAGTCACTTGTTTTTTTCCTCTTATAATCCTCTAAAGGTTTTCACTTTGAAATGGCTAACAGATATCTGCTAACAGTCCACTTTCCACTATAAAGTCTCTGCATTTAAGTTCCTGGTGGAACTTCTCCCCATGTTCATCAGAGGCTGGTACCCATGTTCTCAGGGAAAACAAATCCAAATAAGAGTGCAGGAAATGGGTTTTTATAGAAATGTTTCACCCAAGTGTTAAGTAGGAAGAGAGAAGCTCCTCAAATAGTTCCTCATATTTTTCCGTCTTTGTATTTTTTGTAATTGATTCAGTTTTTCATATCTCACAGAAACAGTTTGTGGAAGAGAAACTCCAATTTCAGAAATGGATTCAGCACACCTAAATCTATAAAGCACACTAATTTTGTTTTGAGCCAGATATTTTTGGGGTACACTAGTATTTATTAAAAGAACTAATAAACAATTTTTTTAAGTGTAAATGTTCAGTTTAATTTTCAAAATACAAGTTATTAAATTTTTGTATGAAAATCTAAAATGAAATAAAGTGAATAACAATAACTGAAATTTGAAATAACTATAACTGAAATTAAGAAACTGGAATAAAAAGGAGCCAAAAGATTCAAAATGCTTCAAGACATAACTTCAAAACAAGCAAAAAAAAAAGAATATGAAGCATATGTAATTTTTAGTCATGGTTAATAATCACTGTGAAAACACAGGGAATATCAGAGGGCTATTAAAAAAATAGTGAGTAAGCCAATAATACAACTTTTAGGGCAAAAGAATATTGTGTCTTTGTTTTTCATGATTATGACAGCAGCTTAGAAGAAGGAATCAGAGATGAAAGAGTATTACGCTACCAAACACTCCAGTGAGTGACACTTAAATAACTGTTGAATTGGAGAACATAATTAATTTAAGTAATTTCATTTGAGATTAATAAAGTTTTCTGATTATGATTTCTGATTCTGATAAAAACAGCAGCCTTTGGGGTTAATAAAGTTTTCTGATTCTGATAAAACAGCAGCCTATAGTCCAATTTGAAAATGTGAAAATTCAAAAAACCCTAAATGAAATATTAAAGCCTAAAACTGCTTAAACCTGAAAGCCAGATGAAAATCAGAAAGGAGTGCCAAACTTATTAAAAGGCTACAAAAGTACAGTTAAGAAAAGCTAATGCCACTGCACTAATGCAGTGCTATTGTCTTACCAGGAGTTTCACCCATTACTAAAAACAACTGACATCATAACATAATGGACAAAACATTGAGAAGAATTAACTAATCTAACAGAATGTACTAAGACATCTATCCATCCATTTTCCAACCCGCTGAATCCGAACACAGGGGTCTGCTGGAGCCAATCCCAGCCAACACAGGGCAGGAACCAATCCTGGGCAGGGTGCCAACCCACCGCAGGACACACACAAACACACCAGGGCCAATTTAGAATCACCAATCCACATGTCTTCGGACTGTGGGAGGAAACCGGAGCGCCCGGAGGAAACCCACGCAGACATGAGGAGAACATGCAAACTCCACGCAGGGAGGACCCGGGAAGCGAACCCAGGTCCCCAGGTTTCCCAACTGCGAGGCAGCAGCGCTACCCACTGCGCCACTGTGCCACCCGTACTAAGAAATGTAAAAAGCAATTAACAAAAATCTAATTCAAACAAAACATCATAAAAAAGAAAAGAAAAAAATATAAAAAACAACAGTGAGACCCACTTGAATCCAAGACAAGTCCAGCTCACTTTGTCATCAGCAAAAAGGAACCTTTTAAGCTCACATCGAATTACTTCCAGGGCATTCCTATAACAGTATCTGGGGTTAGAAATAAATTCTGAAAGCCCCCTACCTCTACTCCTGTGTTTTTTATTAAGTGAATAGATTAAAGACTAAAAGAAAATGTCAGTTCAGGTGAACTACAGTCAATACAATATTATGGATATTATGTCCCAAAGAAATTTCAAAATGAACAGCTAAACTCCTTTCCCTACCTGTCATATTGAACTATATGACAGGAGAACCTAGAATGGAGTGGTTTGTCATATATATTAAGAGAGGAAGAATGGTTTAGCAGAGACTGTCATATTTATTTTAAAATGGCATTCATGAATTCTTGCCAAATTCTGGAAAAAAAATGTAAAAACTCCTTTGGAGAGAATTAAATTTTTTCTGTTTTGTGTAATATTAGGTATCTGTCATGCTTTAATTGTGTCTCTTTTATACTTTTTTTGGTTCTTCCCATTTTCGTTTACCTTTACTTGCTTCCTTTTGTCTTATTTTCTTGTATAATTTACTATATTTGTTTGGGGCATTTATCTAGATAGGTTATATCAGGTGCTCTAACAATTAGTAATGCAATCATCTGAGGAATCTTTAAGGGCTGGCCTTGGCTGCAGGTCTTCCTTGTGGTACTGCCTTTGGTCTTCTTCACTCCTTTAGTTGGTCCTGATGTAAAACATTTGTCTGTTTGGAAAAGGTTTCTAGTTTGGTCCCTTGCTTGATTCTGGGTTTTGGCAATTTGGATTTTAGGGCATTGAATTAGACATAGATGCTCATCCATAATGGACGGGTTGGCTTGTGTTATTCACATGTTAAGATTCTCATTTATCATGACATTGGAGATGTTCCAAGATTTTTCTGGATCATTCTACGTATAGAAGAACATCAGGAATCACAGGCATAAACAAATAGTCTGAGGACTATTTGAAAAAGTGCTGAAGTAAAATTGTACAGTTCCTTCAAGTGTAAATTTTGAATATGGAGTAAGTGATAATTTAACTTTTACATATTTTTAAAATATAATTCAGTGATTTAGTTGAAATAAACCTGTAACCTGCAATGGACTGGTATACGTCTTTTACCATGTTTGTACCCAAATTCACATTTGTCCATATCTGCCTCAGCTCATCTCTGGCTTGGTCATTGCTGCAGAAGGCTCATTTGCAAGAGTATGAGAACCTAAGGAACTAGAAATGATCAAACTACCATGGCACACCTTTAGTTATAGTACTCTTTTGCTGTATGTACCCCCTTAAAAGCTCTTACAGAGTAAGTGTGCTTTTCACATTGCAGCATGAAAACTACTCTCAGTTTTTGAATCTTCTCATAAATTAGCTATGTTCCATCTTGGGAGTCTTCTGATGGTGTCTGCAAAGTGACAATTTATTTTTCTACCGCATACAGTTGCAACATTATGGTATAAACCAGGATGACTTTATTTATGTGTTTTAAAAAAAATTATTTAACAGCAAATAATATTCATATTTTTCACATACAAATAGGTATAATTATGTTATAGTACACCCATGTGATTTTATTCTTTAGTTTAAAACATTGATGCCATACCAACATTTTTTTTTTTCATTTTTATATTTTCATTGTATGTTTATAATGATTTTGTAAATAAGATTCTTCTAACAGTTGACCCTGCAAAACTGCCTGCATAACACCATTCAAAGTAAATTATCTGTGTTTATCTACTGGTTAGATGCTCAACCCTGGTTTATTCTGCTATTATTGAAAAAAATGCCCTTTTTTAATTGTTTTTTTATCCTATTTTAAAATTATGTGGCAGTGCTGTAAAAGGCAGATAGTGATAAGCAGCTTTGAGACACAAGTGTATTTAAAAGAAAGCTGCTTTGAAAATATAAAGATGAAATTACTTTCCATTTTGCCTATGTATGGATTATAATGATAATAAAAAAAATCTCTCTTCCAAAACATTTGCAACCACAGACACCTTACCTCAGGTTGACTATTCTAACCTAGTCTGATATGAGTTACCAGAAAAATAATACTTAAACAGTTGCATGTTTACATTTAGCAAATTAAGTTTCTATTATAAACACATATTTTCAAATCATCACTGTAAAATATGGATAATTGCTTATAAATATTTAAAGAGAAAAATAATATAATTATAAGAAAAATGAACTTATTTGCCTACAGCCCAGGCCTGGTTCCTGGATTTGAACATGAAGTCATAAGTGAACCCCAAATACCCACCACTGCTGCACCTGAAAGAAGTCCACGCATAAACAAGGAAAATATCTCAACAGACAGCCAGCCAGAAAATCAAATCCAAGAACTGTGAAGCATCTGTGCTAACCACTGTGCCACCTTGCAGCCTATATCATCTAAGCAAATTTATTGTATTTAACTAAGTAGCCAGATCTAGCTGCAGGACAAATCCTGGTCGTAATGCACTGCTAACTCAGTTTTAAAAAGAAAATTACATTTTCTTTGCAGTTTCACATTCATTTTTTCCACCCGTTCTGTTTTGTAAAATAAGGTTAAAAATTAGATTAAGCATATCTTGGCAAATACCTGTAGGAAAGTAATCTTAACACTAGAATTAGCAGAGCCAACGAAAAAACTCGTAGCAAGCAGCCTGCTATACCATCCCCCCACCGCCTCAGAACGGGCAAGAAGTTCTCCCAGTTCCTGCCTTGATTGATTCTGGGAGTGAGCTACCCAGAATTGTAAGGGGAAATAATTTGATGTGTGTTTTGTGTCTAAAACAATCTATGTAAACACATCGTTAAAACAGAAATGTTTTTCATGTTTTAGTAATAAATGACAAAATGTAGACATGAACTGTATAATGTGTGAAGGCTGATGGCACAGAGAGAAGTGTGTACATTGCAACAGGTACACATGTCGTAAATGTAGGAAGGATGGTCCTTGCGTGTGTGTGAACTGTTAACATTTGAATTTGATGATTACATATAGTGCTGAACTGACCTTTCTGTACTATTTTTTCCTCTGCATGTCATGGAGTACAAAAGAAACCCCAACATACAGCAACATGTGGAGACTGGCATGAGTGGGAAAAAAAAACACGTGGTCACTGATTACAAGCGCAAGAAGGCATGCAAATGAATATGAATAATATGAATAATATTGCATCAGTGCCACAATATTTTCCAAAATGTACTATACAGGTCATAAAATGAATAATTCCAAATATCATATATACCTATGTCTCCGTATTTTTTTGTTAGTGCGGCTTTGACATCATGGACCATAAGGTGCCTACTAATTCAGCGTGAGCAGGAACACTCAATAAAACTGAATTTAAAAAATCAATTGACAGTGAGATACGAATAAGGCAGATTCGCCAGAGTTTGTGTGTCGGCTTTTATCGATCCAGATCAGAGAATGTCCAGTTCCTTTGTCTCAAAACACCACTTACATCTACGGTTATTCCCAGTTTCAAATAAAAACTAACAGCATCAGATCCCTGGGGGGGCGGTAGTATGTATCGTGATCGTGACCGAGAGAATAAAAGTGGAAAAAAAACACAAATTTTTACAAGTGCTATAAATGTACACCAGCTGTTACAGATACAAATCAAATGTATGTTTTTATTGTATAATACTAACAATAAGAGAAGCTCACCACTCAAAATGGTAAATTTGTGGGGGAGCTGGTTTCGAACTCACAACCTCTGGAGTATAAATCGGCAGTTCTATCCACTGCACCACATGTGTTTATTTATTGTTTGGCCATCAGCCTTCAAATATTATACAGTTCATGTCTACATTTTGTCATTTATTACTAAAACATGAAAAAATTTCTGTTTTAACAATGTGTTTACTAAGATTGTTGTAAACACAAAACACACATCAAATCATATCACCCTACAATTCTGGGTGGCTCACTCGCAGATAATCAATCAAGGCAGGAACTGGGAGAACTTCTTGCCCGTTCTGAGGTGGTGGGGGGATGGAATAGCAGGCTGCTTGGTGCTTGGGCTTATCGACACATTTACAAGTCAAAAGAGGCTGATGGAGAGGTGCGAAGGGATTTAAGGTGGGCCGAATTTACGAGTTTTTTCGTTGGCTCTGGTAATTCTAGTGTTAAACTGCAGACTGTATGAGCTACATTGCATTCATCTTTGAAATATCATGTGGTGGTACTGATTTGTTAAAATCTCTAAATGTTTTAGATTCAGTCTGATTCTAACCTCCAGAATGAACCAGAGGCCAAGAGCCTAGAAAACTCTTCAGAGTACCAGGGGCTTAACCTCACCCAGGAAGGGTAAGATGGCCCACAATTTAACATTAATTGACTTTGCTATTAAAGGAAACCACTGGAAAAAAATCTACAATTGGTTATTGGACTCACAAGTTGCAACTAACTTGCCTAAGAGCTTTGTGTGAGTACAAGAAGAGCAACAGCCATAAGTGTGGAGTTCAAATAAAAGTATTGGCCTTGACTGAGAAGATGAAAGACTGTAAATAACCACTAATAGTATAGTGAGAGTAAGTACTACATTTGCTGTTCCGTCTGTTAGTTCATGGAGTCCTTATCACAATTCATATATGATTTTACAAGGATATTTCATCTGTATGAATATTTCCCACAGTTTCCTCAAGTAGGGATGCTTAGAAGAGAAGGAGCTGATCAGCTGTTATGAATTTTCTTAAACTCTCTTGAGGAAAAGAAAAGTTATATTTCAAAGCCACAGATAAAAGACTGACATCAATTCACTTAATAAATTAGACCGCCAATTTTCATTTTGTATGAACCTGAACACAATTCATAATGAAAATAAAAAAGAAAGCATTTATTTAAAAGGTAAAAATAAGCATGCAATAGATACTGGCATTACACCATCCAGTTCTTATACCTTTAGTCGGAAGACTTCACCTATGGAAAGTGTGAAGCCATCTTCTCCAATTGAGTGTTCTCTCCCAGACTGATGTGAGGACAGTGACATCAGTCTTGATGTCTGTCATCTGCACTCATCTGAGCTTTTCTCATTTTGTTGTGATTTACATGTTTTAGTGTTCTTTTGTTTTCACTGTGGTTTATGAGTTCTATTGTTATGTCAACTTTTTTCATTGTAAAAAGTAGTAGCATGTTGTTATTTCCACAGTACTCATTGATAAGCATGTCTTTATGTTGCAGAATACAGGAAACATTTTAACAAGTATCCATTTGAAGGTTCCCAAAGTATATATATATATATATATATATATATATATATATATATATATATATATATATATATATATATATATATATATATATAAATATATATATACTGTACTGCACTGCTTGGTAAATCATTACATATATCTTTCTCTGTGAGAAGAAATACCTTCCAAATTTGTGAAATATATACCCTTAACCAACTTCCATCTGTGTCCCTGTGGTCTTGTTGAAGAACTCAGTTTAAAGTAACAGTTGGCATATACCATACTAATTCTCTTCATAATTTTAAACGCTTGTATCTTTTCACCTCTTGATCATTGATTACATAAACTGGAAAGGTTCAACTGCTTCATTCGTATCTTATAGCCCATAAACAACAGTCCTGGATTTTTCTAGTGGTGATAATGTATGTTTTTTTTATAATATGCAGACCAAAAGTACAGTACTAACAGGCATCACTATTACTGCATTATATGGATAAGGCATAACCTTCCCATGACTAAACATCCTATTAGCCTTTTAATTGCTTCTGTAATGTGCCTGATGGTGGATATTGATAAGTGCACTTTGACTCCTAAGTCCTCCTCATAAGGTTGTTTTGTACTTTCAGTCCTCACACTGTGTTGATTCCCAGTACACACATGCACCAGCATGTTTGGCATCTGCCTTTATTTGAATAAAATGAAATACATCTCTTTAAAGGTTAGCTAATTTTGTATATTTTTCTCGCTTGTATCATTTTTATTGTGTGTGTTGGTTGGTAGCTTTTAGGTTACTTCTAGTAATGTCTATCTATTGTTCATGATTTACTTTGCTTGGTAGAGCTAATAGAGCATCTTGAGTGAAGCAAGCTCTTTTAGACTCCTCTACAGACTGCACAATAGGTTCCTGCAGGAGTTTATTAAGTCCTGTCACAGCATTACAACAACATTTCAGCTCTTTACCACCTTTTAAGCAGTTTTTCCTAACCTGCCACAGTAAGACTCCCTTCCCATTACTGTGGCATGATTTTAGTAGAAACAATGAGTCTTAAAACTACCTGAATAGTTCTGTGCTGTAGCTGAGATATTGAGGAATGCAGTCAAAAGTAGGTAAGAAATTAAATTCTATGCTAAATACTGACCGGTGTCACAAACTCGAGACAGAGTCATATAAAGGTTTTGGGCAGCCACCCGTATAATTTGGTTTCATGGCTGCAAAGTTGCTTTCAATTGATACAGCAATGATGTGCACAAAACCGAGTCCAAAACAGAACTGAGGGAATAGGGAAAAGGTGGAGGCTTTTAAAGGGGAAGACAGGAAGTGAAGTCAAAGGGGTCAGGCTCATGTAGGTCTTCTGCCATTGGTGCGAGCCCGGACGTGACATCACAGGGGCCGGAGCCGGCAAGGTCTCCTTCCATTGGCTCGGTCCCGGAAGTGACGTCAAGAGGACCAGGTGGAATCTTTCATGAATAGTCTGCAGGCAAGGGAGAAAAAGAGTCAGTGCACTCTGCCACATCCCGGTATGTCTCGGAACTGTCCCTACTCAAGCCCTTTAGCTGCCTCCCATGCACACATGTGTGACAAGGCCCCCCCCCACCCAGCCCAGACCCGTCGGGTCAGGCAACCCTGACCGAGAGGTCGTGAACCCGAGAGAGGGCATCAGCATTGACATGAAGAATACCCCGACGATGAACAAGCGAAAACTTGTACGGTTGGAGGTCAAGAAACCACCTGGTGACCCACGGATTCGACTCCTTGTGCAGGGCCATCCACTGTAAAGGAGCATGGTCCGTGACAAGGGTGAATTCCCGGCCGAGCAGGTAGTACCTCAGCTGAGTAATCGTCCATTTAACCGCCAAAGCCTCTCTCTCCACCGCCGCAATCCTCATCACCCGGTCCAACAGTTTCCGGCTCAGGAACATAATGGGGTTATCCGTACCATTGACATTTTGGCTCAGCACGGCCCCCAGGCCTGTGTCCGAAATGTCCATCTGGAGGATGAAAGGTAAGGAAAAGGTAGGAGCTTTCAAAATAGGTGTGGATGTAAGGGCCTGCTTCAAGTCACTAAATGCAGCACCTGTCTTTTCAGTCCATACCACAATGTTTGGAGCCCTCTTCTTTGTCAAATCAATCAAGGGTGCCGCTCTCTCTGAGAACCGGGGCACAAACCAGCGGTAGTACCCCACTAACCCAAGAAAGGCTTGGTCCTGCCGCTTGGTTTGCAGACGGGGCCATTTCAAAATGGCATCTACTTTGGAGCACTGTGGTTTCACGGTACCCCGACCCACCAGGTAGCCTAAATACTTGGCTTAGCTCAATCCAAAGAAACATTTATTTAAACATTTAAGCCTGGCCTCACCAAGTGTCCGCAATACCGCTTTTACCTGCTGTAGGTGTTCCTTTCACGTGCTGGAATAGATGACCACGTCATCCAGGTAGGCAGCACTGTATGAGTTATGAGGCCTGAGCACTTTGTCCACCAGACGCTGGAAGGTAGCGGGAGCCCCGTGTAACCCAAATGGAAGGACATGATACTACCAGTGTCCGCTAGGGGTGCTAAACGCGGTCTTAACCTTTGCAGAGTCCGTTAAAGGAACCTGCCAGTACCCCTTTGTCATGTCCAGTGTGGTCAAATATTGAACCTGTCCAAGGCTCTCGAGGATGTCGTCCACTCGTGGCATTGGATAAGCATCAAATTGGGAGACTTGATTAAGCCGACGGAAGTCATTGCAAAACCTCCAACTCCCATCAGGCTTAGCGACTAACACAATGGGGCTGGACCAGGGACTATGACTTTCCTTGATTACACCTAGTTCCAGCATGTGTTTGATCTCAAGCTCCACTTCAGCCCTTTTTGCCTCGGGAAGCCGATACGGACATTCTCGGACTATAACCCTGGGTTCTGTCACAATGTCGTGCTCAAGCAGAGAGGTCCGTCCAGGGTTTTCACTCACTACCTCCAGGACAGACAGGATAACTGCTTCCAGCTCCCGTCATTGTCTGGGACTTAAATCCACACCAAAGTTAAGGCTAGCCGGTGAGCAAAGAGTGAGTGGGGCTGACCAGAGGAGGGATCGGGATCCCTGTCCTTCCACGGTTTCAGCAGGTTTACATGATAAACCTACTACTCCCTTGGCCGACGATTGGGTTGACTCACCAAATAGTCAACGAGTCCCTTCCTCTCCTTAACTTCGTAGGGACCTTGCCAATGGGCAAGCAACTTAGAGTGGGAGGTAGGTACTAGGACCATGACCCGATCTCCTGGGCGGAACTCCCGGAGAGTTGTGCCGTGGTCATAATAACGGACCTGTGCTGCTTGAGCCTCTTCCATGTGTCTTTTAAGGAGGGGCCGAATCTTATCAAATCTATCGCGTAATTACGTGATATATTCCTATATATTTGAAGAGCCTCTTCTTCCCATCCTTCTTTTAAGATATCTAATATGCCCCGGGGTTGTCACCCTTACAATAATTCAAAAGGGGAGAACCCCGTGGAGGCTTGAGGGACTTTCCGATAGGCAAAAAGGACGAGGGGAGGAGCTGATCCCAGTTCCTTCCATCCTCGCTGACCACCTTACGCAGCATTTGTTTGAGAGTTTGGTTGAACCTCTCTACCAAACCGTCGGTTTGAGGGTGATATACTGCGGTCTTTAAATGCTTTATTTTCAGTAACTTGGCAGTCTCCCTGAATATCTCCAAGGTAAAAGGCGTCTCCTGGTCCATCAAGACTTCCTTGGGGATGCCCACACGCGCAAAGACCCCTAGTAATTCCCGTGCGATGGCTTTGGAAGTGGCTGAGCGCAACGGAACAGCTTCGGGGTATTTGGTAGCGTAATCCACGAGGACTAAAATGTACTTATGTCCTTGGGCTGAGGGCTCTAGGGGTCCAACTAAATCAACCCCAATTCTGTGGAAGGGAATATCAATCATGGGAATAGGAATGAGAGGAGCATGGTCCCTCCTAGGAATTTGTTGCAATTGACACTCCGGGCAGGAAGTGCAAAAGCGACGAACCTCCTCATTGATTCCCGGCCAGTAGAAGCGGAGCTTGATCCACTCCAGGGTTTTCTTGGTGCCCAAATGGCCACTTAGGAGGTGCGCATGTGCTAACTCACTGACCTGCCACTGGAAGGTCCGCGGGATTAGCAGTAGCTGTCTCCCCTGCCCATCATGCTCAGCTATGTGATAAAAAAGGTCATTTTCCAACACAAAGTGAGGACCCTGTGGCATCGACTGGTTAGTGCGCTGGCCGTTGACTAGGACCACTGCTTTTTATGGCAAACTTCAGGGAATCGTCACTCCACTGCTCCCTTTTAAATTAAACTGCAAAAGGGAGAGAGGGTTGGCGTCAACCTCAAGGGGTGTGTTTGCCTCCCGTTCCGTCGCGGCGCTGGTGGATGACGTGTTGGCACGCGATGGTCCAGGAGTCACCACGTCACTCAGGGTGGCCGCTTCGTCTCTCTCTGCCGGCTGATTACATGCCGTGGAGGCAGCTCATCCCCGTCCATAACTAGGCCCAAGTTAACCCCAGGAGTGGTATGTGTCTCACCGCTTTTAATATTAGACCAGTCCCGCCCTAGTATCAGCGGGTGTGGGGGATTCGGAAGAACGGCCACGGTTAGCTTTGTACAGATCCCCCGTAACTGATGACACAAGCGGCGGAGCTGTACCAATGGATTTCTCCGTGGACACAGGTTATACTGGTCTTAATCTTCAACCACTGTCGCGGCAGCACAAACCGGCGGGCAACAATGATAATGTTGCTACCAGAATTGAATAAGGCTGTGTCTTGTGTCCGTTGACGATCACCATGCCAGTATGTGGGACCGGCAACGGATTAGCCAGAGCACACCAACCCTTCCTCGCCCTCCACCCGCATTACTCCTTGTGTCCAAGCGGCTTGCATGGCCGCAGCTCCAGGGACACCGATACAAGCTCCGGGTTGTTGGGGGGGGGGTGGGCTAGGTCTTGGGACGTACTCCGGCTGAGTTCGACAAAGGGACGGTTCTGTTCCCTCAGATTGTGAGGCCATCCTTTGTGTCTCCAGAAGCTCTATGAGCTCTGCCAAGTTTTTAAACTGCTTACCCCAAACCGGCTGGCTGAAGCCACAGGGAAGCGCTTTCAGGAGCAAATAGCAGACTACCTGCTCTATTACCTGGGAGGGCATATTTTCATTTGGCTGTAACCACTGCCCTACCTTTGCCCATAAGGACCAAGCTTGTTTGAGGATCAGCCGCCCTGGGTCAAACCTCCAGTTTTTTACCTTACTCACCTGCCAGTCTGAGGCACTCCTAGGTGGAAATTGGGGGTCTGGTCTCACAGGGGGATGGACACTCTCCTCCGAGAGAACATAATAAGCCCCATTTGCCTTTCCCCGCTGGGGTAGCCCAATTCTGTGAGCCTCTCCCACACATTACCTGGCCTCTCCAGGTTGCCTAGTTAAGTGTACCAGGAGCAGAACTCACACAGGGTCTCGCCGAACCACAGGACACCCTCCCCACCCGAACATTCAGGCCGGTACGCTCCCACCTGGGTGCATTGCAGGTCCTGTCCCCTTCTCTTCTGGGACTTCTCCATCCTGCCGACTACGCCAATGTCACAAACTCGAGACAGAGTCATATAAAGGTTTGGGGCAGCCACCTGTATAATTTGGTTTCCTGGCTGCAAAGTTGCTTTCAAAATAATAAAGCACTGATGTAAACAAAACCGAGTCCAAACAGAACTGAGGGAATAGGGAAAACGTGGAGGCTTTTAAAGGGGAAGACAGGAAGTAAAGTCAAAGGGGTCAGGCTCATGTAGGTCTTCTGCCATTGGTGCGAGCCCGGACGTGACATCACAGGGGCCGGAGCCAGCAAGGTCTTCTTCCATTGGCTCGGTCCCGGAAGTGACGTCAAGAGGACCAGGTGGAATCTCCCGTGAATGGTCTGCAGGCAAGGGAGAAAAAGAGTCAGTGCACTCTGCCACATCCCGGTATGTCTCGGAACTGTCCCTACTCAAGCCCTTTAGCTGCCTTCCATGCGCACGTGTGTGACACCGGTTATCAATAGCTAGTAAGTACCATAAAAGAAGAGTTCAGGCCTTGAGATGGAGGTTCTGTCCATAAGCAATGTGAGGCTGGTGACAGCCCATTTCCAGTGGGATATGACCTACATGGAGTCAAATCTCTGTACAGTATATATAAAATCCAGTTTCTGTCTGTATGACTGTCCGCTTTTCACAAGAGAACTACTTATCTATCTATCTATCTATCTTAATGGATTTATATTGGGTTTTTTTCTATAATTTGCTTGAACATTCCAGTTGATTTTGTGACTTCTCTCATTGCGCTGTGTATCATAGTTCGCTTGTGGAACGGACTTATTTACGTGAATCTGAGGGACACGCAGTGGGCTGAGGGGAGGAAGGCAGGGCCCTTCTAACTCAAGCGCCAGCCTCGGGGCTTTTCTTACTTCTGTTTAGCTAGCGAACAAGAGATCTACTTAATGAATTTAGATTGCACTTTTTTCTATAATTTGCTTGAAATTTGGGTTGATTTTGTGACTTCTCTCATTGCGCTAAGAATCACAGTTCACTTGCAGGAGTGATATATTCGTGCTAATCCGAGAGGCTGTGTGCCGAGGGGAGTGGGAAGCGTGATGTCAGGAGTAGGGAGCCAGGCAGGGCCCTCCTTACTGTCCTGTTTCACTACTACGTGGGTGGAGCCGCCAGGGTGTGGCTAGTTATTTATAAATGCAGCCAAAGTGGGTGGTAAACTTCATCCACATTCCTATACTGGCGGAAACTAAAAGCCATCAAGTACTGCAGAGAAAATATGAAAAATAACTTCAAACAGTGAGTTCAAGCTTTTTGATTAGTATCCAATGTAGGGCAAGGATCTCCAATCAAGACTTTTAATATGAATGGTGTGAGGATGATGGCAGCACTCATTGACCCAGGATCAGTCCATTTTAGACCTGATTTGTATAGGAATGCAGTCCAAGGCAAGTGTAACATTCTATCCATTAGACCTGGAGTGTCAAATTCCAGTGGCTGCAGGTTTTCATTCTAACCCCTTTCCTAATCAATGACCAGTTTTCACTGCTAGTTAACTTTTCCCTTTATTTTAACTTTCCTGTTTTTAAGGATTCTGTCCTTTGAATCGATTCTTTTCTTCATTGAATGTCAGTCAAATAGAAATGAGACGTGAAATGAGCCAACAGATGACCAGATAAATTGGGTCTTCAAACCCCAACTAATTTTACTCCAACCAGTTTTTTAATAAGAATCCAATTCTTGCTGTTAATTAAGCCCATAATTTAATTTTGTGGCCTCTTGGTGCTCTCATTTTGCCCCAGCAGACATTTCCAGACATTTCCAGGACATTTTCTAAGAAACCCATCAAAATGTTTTGGTGAGCTGAGAGATCAATCTTACTGAGACCTTCACTTTTCTTTATTTTCAGATACTGTGCGATGGGCACAGATGAGCTGGTCATATGGTGACTTGTTTTGTTTCTCATTATTGTTTGGCTGCTAATTAAGGAAAAAGAAACAACTAAGAGGCCTGAGTCAAGTTAATTAAACTAAAGCAAAATAAGTTAATTAGCAGCAAAACTGGTCCCTATTGAAGAAGATGGTTAGAATGAAAACCTGTAGCCACTGCGGCCCTACGGGACCGGAGTTTGACACCTATGAATTAGACTGACAGCCAACAGGTGTACCAATAAAGAAATTGAAAATTAACTTTTCTGATCCAAACTCCAGTGTGGATGGGGTAAAGCCAACAGTGGCCCCAATTCACCATAATCAGAATTATCTGGATCTCTGGTTGTTTTAGTATTAATAATTAAAATCCATTGAAATGAATTTAATTTTATTGAATTCATTATTATTACGCCCACTTTTGTTTATATGTGTGATGTGCTATATGATAGATAGATAGATAGATAGATAGATAGATAGATAGATAGATAGATAGATAGATAGATACTACTTTATTTGTCCCAAGGGGAAATTAAACATTTACAAAAGTTCAAGAAATATGGAATTATTATACAAAATTATATAAATTTGTACATTATACAAAACAACAACAACTTCCCGCAAGCACACACAATGTGGCTAATGATAGCCAAGCTAAAGATAAAGTTAGTAGTCATAATATGGCATTATAAAAGCATATTGTTATAGGTACGCATAGGCATTGACATGCTTCTGTTGAATAATTCTTTGGCTGAAAGTACTCACTGATGGTGTGTCAGAGAAAACATGACCAGCATTGCTCATAATGGCCACCAGTTTTGTCTTCATTCTCTCCTCCACTACTACCTCTGTTGAAATGATGTTACTGACCCACCACACCACAGCACAGAAAATCACATTGAACATTACATATTTGTAGAATATTTGAAGGATGTGATTTTCCACATTATAGGAACATAGTATCCCAAGAAAAGAGTCTGCTCTGCCCTTTCTTATATAGTTCCTTTACTTTACCAGACCAGTTCAGTTTGCCATTAATGTGGAACCCCAGGTATTTATAGCAGTGTAACCACCTCCACATTCACTTAAATAGTTAATGATCGCAGAGGCTATTATTCATATTTGCATGGATGTCAGAGAAATACGTTTACATGGTCAATAATGCATGTTATACTAGGCAATCAGTGTAGCCATCTGCTAGGGTGCAGGACTCTAAACCACAAGGTTGCCAGTGGTGTTAGCCATCTCCAACTCATTGTGTGACCACGGAGCAAATCACTTTACCTATCTGGGATTGAGCTATTAAAGATACATATGTAAGCTGTATCAATGTATCCTAGTTTTTTGTAAGTTTACTTGGGTAAATGTGTCTGCTAAATAATTAATCTAAATAAGAAATAATACTGACTTGTGAAACATGACATTTATGGAGAATTTCTGTTAATGTTGTTTCTGAGTGGCATTGAAAATAAAAAACACTGCATTGTGAACAATAGGGAGTGCTCTTCAGTTATTCACAAGCTTAGAATGAATGCCAAGCAGGCCAAAGTAATAATAAAAGCATTGTGGCACCCGGCTGGGATTCCTACCTGGCCGGGACGCCCGGGGAGACAGGAGGAGGGCTCATGCCTCCTCAAGACCACGAGGGGGTGACCGCCCTGGTTGTATTTGGGGCCATGGGTACAGGGCTTAGAAGCTCAACCCTGTAGGGGCCTGTGGTCACCACCAGGGGGCGTCCCCATGCCTGATGGACCCTGGACCCCAGCACTTCCACCATACCAGGAAGTGCGTGGGGGAAGAAGAGAAGGAACACCCGGAGTGCTTCCGTGGAGACAGCCGGCACTTCCGCCATACTGGGGCGTGTCGGGTGGAAGATTGCCGGTGCACACCTGGAGCACATCCGGGTATGAATAAAAGGGGCCGCCTTCCTTCATTTGAGGCTGGAGTCGGGTGGAAGAGGGACAAGGTCGGAGAGAGAGAGAGAGAGAGAGAGAGAGAGAGAAGGAGGCAGTCCGAAGAAGGCAAAGTGTGGTTAGCCTGGACTTTGGGGAATGTGGGGGTTTGTGGCACTTAAAGACTGTGTAAATAATAGTTGTAAATAAAAGTGTGATGATGATTTAAACATGTCTGCCTGTCTGTGTCCCGGGCTCGTTCAACAGCATTTACTGACAAAAATAAGAATACAATAAAGTGAATAAATGCAAATAAATGTAATTGATTACGCGATTAAAACAACAGAGAGCAAAATTTGGACTGCCCCACTGTGCCTAGATAAGACAGAAATTGCACTCCTGTGTGTCTGGTGAAATGCCCGGTGCCCACCAATTCCATTCTCCTTTCATTCTCATTTTTAACTCACCATTCTGACCATCATCCCCCTGCCAATTGAACTATAGCTTCCACGTTTGTTAGAATTAACATCAGAAAGTACCTTCAAGCCCCATCCATGGAACACATCTGGAGTAAACACCCCAATCACCTCTGGGATCAAAATTGCTCTCTGGAACTCCTGGTTCCATTTTTCTGGCACTCCCTCTACTAGCCCTAGGTGTCCTTGCAATCCTGCACCCAGGCACTCTTTTAAAGGGTTAGGCTGAACACCATAAAATATAACCACAGGAGCCAAAAATACTGCCTTTAACACACATTTTGTTGCCCACCTCCCATAACTGCAGCATTTCACTTAACATTTTGCTCCTGTTTTGCTGGCAATGCCAGTACTTCTTCACAATGTATAATTGTAGTTATAGGAAATAAATGTAAACAAATCTGAATGTAAAAAATGTGTTTGTTGTCCATCCCAAACCAAAGCAGCACGTATCACACACCATTTTACAGTGGGTAAAGAAATAAAAATGCACTTTCAAAATGTTTATTCATTCTAAAAATAGGTTTAAGCTAAACAAACAGTGACAAAATATCTAAAGAAAAACTAGAGTTCTTGGCAAAGAGAAAGAGAAATGAGACTAAGGACAGCTGCCTGTCAATTAGCCTGGCTGTCAGCCATGCAGTTGTTGATAGCATTTGCCTTCCTATCTTTTTAAAATAATCCAAATTTAATTAATAATGAAGAACAGAAGCCCAAACTAAATCTGTAACGAGTTGCCGTGGGATGTCTGATTAAATAGCTTTGTTTGTAACAAAGAAGTTGCCAAATCCTTGCTCAATTGTATGTCGCCAGGCCAGCTTTGCCATTCACTTATGCTTGCTAGATAAATCTCATCACCCCCCAGGACTCCATTAGCTTCTGCATTATCTGACTGTTCCCTGATTAAACCGATGACTTCATCACAGCCCGTAGCTTCAATCGGCAAAAACAAAGAAAAAATAAATAAATAAATATTAGCGTTAATTATGCACTGCCTCCCCTTTGGAAAATATTGTTTAAGTAAAATAGAAGGGACAAAGTCTTTTCACATGTTACATATTATAAATGCACAAATCACATGTTTTAACTTTAATATGTATTTGTCTTTAATTAATATCATATTAATAGTTTTATTTTTGTTGCATCTGCAGTTTGTTTTAAATTAGATTTACTTTTCTTCAAGAGAAAACTTTAAAACAAACAATACAATCTGATTCATTCCACATAACCTGAAACACGTACCACTATATGAACAGTAATCCAAAATAGCAAAACCTTAACTGCATGGGATAAACAGACACTCCTTTAAATGCAAGTAATTATTAATATTAGAAAAAGAGTAACCAAATCATTTCCTTAATAAAACCAATTGAATTAGTTAAAAAATGCTTTTAACTTGGAAAAAAATGCTCAAATTACATTGTAATCAGAATGCTTTTAGGTGGGAAACATACCCCATCCATCCATCCATTTTCCAACCCGCTGAATCCGAACACAGGGTCACGGGGGTCTGCTGGAGCCAATCCCAGCCAACATAGGGCACAAGGCAGGGAACCAATCCTGGGCAGGGTGCCAACCCACCGCAGGGAAACATACCTGGTTATTTAATTGATCTGACTTGATAAGGCTGGAAAGAAAAGAAACTATATTTTTGTTAGTAATCAATGACATTTCTGTAAAATGAATTATGTGTAGAGTTACATTACATTTCTGTAAAATCACTTATAAATGTGAAATAATGAAAAAATATATGTATATTTTCCATTTATAAACATACTTAAACATCATGAATTGGAAAGAGCCTATCATAGAACCACTGAGTGCAAGGCAGGAACCCACTCTGCACTGGGCACCAATCCATCACAGGATAAATAATTTAGTCACCAATTAACCTAACCTGCAGGGGTTACGGAAAGAGGAGTAAACAAGTGGACCAGTATACAACCAATGAGGCAGCATACTCCCTAAGTAAATAAAAATACTAAAGGTATATTTCTTGGGTTTTTAATTTGATTTCACTCTGGTAAAAAGGGTGTGGACATGCCAACTGCCTGGAAATTCTTATAAAGTCTGTTACACATGTGTGCCTGAAAGACAGTTTAATGGCTCAGGTTATGGCAATTCTCCACCAATCCTGGAAGTGGCGCTGTTTGATAACACTCTGTGTTTTCCTCCCTCTGCAGACCAGAAGACTGACAGCTCTCCTCCAACCATAGACATAGAATTACTTGACACCGCATGACCAGCAGCATCATTCGTCAACGTCGCCGCCATATTATGAGTGGCACTGCTGTGGAGTGAAGTAATGGAAAAAGATGCCTCACGCATGTGCTGCTTGGGATTGTACAAACCACTGTACACTCCAAACCAGATCCCGGGGAATTACATTTCATAGGTAAAGCTAAGCAATTGTTTTGGTTATATTTGGCCGTTTTATAATCTTAACTTTAGCTACGCCAGTCTAAGCTAGCAACGCTATGCATTTATGTGCTCAAGTGAGAAGGTTTCCCAAAGAAATCCACCTCAGGAAGCAGTGGAAGGTAACCCTTAGACGGGATTTTGAGAAAGCTGTCCTGTGATGTGTGCCTGTCATGTGATGTGTGCCATGCTAGTTTGGTAACAGATGCTGTACCGGCATCATATGATCAAAGCTACCACTTGCTCACATTAAAAAACAAAGGAGGTTTGATGATTCCTTCTGAGGGTACAGTCAAGGTGGTCAAAGTAGCTGAGTATGTTATCCGACAGTCGACATTAGGACAAGCTGTCAGTGTATCTTTGATCAATCAGTTTGTTCGGGCTGAAATTGGTTCAGGTGATGTGTTTTTTCTCAAGAAGCACATTGAGGAAACACAGTTTGAAATTGCCAACCATCATTTTATACTCATGTCTTTAGTTGTGTCTGTATTCCGCAAACTAAGGCTGCACCATATTGCCTGACTGAATACTCTCAAATTACAGAGTGGCAACACATGGAAAAAGCTATGCAAGACAGTTCTGTTTCATGGATTTTAGATCCTATCCTGTATATATTTAAGTAACCACATTGTGTTTGTGTGTTTGTGTGTGTGTGAGTGTGTGAGAGAGAGACAGAGAGAGAGAGAGAGAGAGAGAGAGAGAGAGAGAGATTGAGAGAGGAATGAGTGAAATGTTTTCAGAAATTATTAAGCCAATTTGTATACAATAAAATTGTTTATTTTTTTCATTGAGTGTATCATTTCACTGTTAAAAGAAAGACAAACAAAGATAACTGGCAGTAACAGTGCAAAATTCACCATTGGTATGCCAGTTTGAAAAGATAAGTTTTGAGGGTAGTTTTAAAATGTGTTATTGAATCGAGCTGACGTATATGAGAGGGAAGTGAATTCCAGAGTTGAGGAGCACTATGAGAGATGCTCGAGCTCCCATAGAATAGAGTTTGATGTGTGGTACAGAAAGTAGAGCTGCAGATGAGGATCTGAGTGAGCGAGAGGGAGTGTAGGTCTGTAGGAGATCAATGAGGTAGGGGGGAACAAGGTTGTGGAGAGCTTTAAATGTTAAGAGCAGTATTTTGTACTGTATTCTGCAGTTAACAGGGAGCCAGTGAAGTTGAGAGAGAATAGGTGTAATATGTTCAGTGGATTTAGAACAGGTTATTATCCTGGCAGCAGAATTTTGAAGAAGTTGTAAGCGGTGGATAAGTTTTTGTGGGATGCCAGATAGAATAGCATTACAGTAATCTATGCGTGAGGTGACTAGGGCATTAACCAATACTTCAGTACTGTGTTGCATAAGAACAGGACAAAGTCTAGAAATGTTTCGGAGATGGAAGAAGGCAGTGCGAGAAATGTTACTTATATGGGAGGTATTATTTAATGATAATAATAATTATTATTATTATTTAATAATTGCCATTATTAGTGTATAAATGGCTATAAATAATTGCATTGAAACAATTCACCAAAATCTGTTGCATGTAAATGATACTGTTTTAAACGTTATTGTTTTTTCATCAGAAAACCCGGTTTCCACGTCTATTTGTATTAGTTTAAATGGCACTTTTGCCACTCGCAATATGGCGGACGCGCTGACGTATCGTGTCGACTGGGCAACACAGTGAATGCGGTGTCTATCTATATATGTCTATGCCTCCAACTACGACACTTCTGATGTCTGCCCTCCTGGACCCGCCTCTTCCTGCCCGGCAGCCATATGACCAGAAGAACCACCATCTTAGACAGTCTGAATAGGACTCTAGTCTGAGAAGACTTGATTTTGTGTTTTCATGCACTTTATTTTGATGAAAGCATATTTTAGTTATGCAGGGTTTGCCAATTTGTGCCCCGGGACTCTCACTGACTCTTTTGATCTTATTACAAGTCACATACTTATAAACAACTGTAACAACCTGGAACTGCTGACATCATCAGCAAAATGTAGATGAGATTAAATTATATTTTATTTGTCCTCAAGGGAAAATGAACATTTTACACAAGCTCCAAACAAATTCATAAATAAATATGATAAAAACAAACAACAACTCCCACCACAAAAACACATGAAAACGTCTGGCTTGGATAACAAAGAGCTGCTACTGTCAATACAGGCTTGTGGGTGGGAGTAAGATGAGATCAGACCAGCTTGGATTGTGTCATATGTTTATATTTAAAGACAATAATATTTGGATCGAGCAGTATGTATGAAGGAACCAGGCCAAATTGGCCTTGACTCCTTCTTTGAAGTACCAGCATTAAGAATGATTCATCAAAAAGATACTGGCATAGGATGATGTGAGCCAGGATGCTGCAGCTTACTTTGCCGGGCAGTGATATGGACAAATTCAGTCTGCAATTTAATGCTTGGATCACACATTTAGTTTTAATTATACTGTACTCAATTTTTTATCACTGCACATTTGCAAATATCTCCATTCCTCCTTGTGCTTTTTCCACTCAATCTGATGAAAGCATTCCAGCATTAAGATAGCATCTAAAGTAAGAGGTGTAAGCTGGTTCTCTGCAGTACCCAAATATCACAATACTTGAGCTTGCCATAACTCACCTACTTTAATCCTCACTCTGGATCTTCACCTTTTCCATTTCCAGACAAGCTTGAAACTTTTTATCCCTACTCCGGATATTTGCCCTTTCACTTTTTCATTTACGGACGAGCAGCTCTTCCAACTGGGCATAACAGGGCTGTTTAGGCGGTGGTGATCGCAGTGCTACCAGGTGAATAAGGAAATGTTAAAAAAAATCCCCTTTTTCTTTTTTAGAGTCTTTTATATTCACTGATGTTACAGATAGGTCGCCATCAGATCTTTTACGCTCAATTGGTGACATTTCTCAAGTTCACAGCTTCTCTCAGAGGCAGTTGAGATGAGCCAACGCATGGGTCTACGTTGACAGCAGCATCTCTTCAGTTTAGTTTAAAAATTCATTCAAAAATGAATGGTAACAAGCCAGAGGCCAAATCATAAAATTACTAATTAATGACATTAATGAATTACATTAAAAAAATAATTCTAATAATAATTCTAAATAAATTTTAAAAAGAGAAAGAGAAAGAGAACCTCTTTAAAGGCTGCCACATGGTGCAGCACCTGGCAGTTTAAAGCAATTATAAGTGAAATTAATTACAACCAAACCCCAACACAGACAAGTAAACAAAGAAAATAGAAAAAAAAAAATTATATTGTGTAGAGTCTGTCCTGAATATTCAAACCATATTTTCAATAAAGTAGTGACAGCGTACAAGGATATATGTGATATTTGTTCAATCAGATTGTCTATATTTATTACTTTGACTTAGATGAAGATCACAGGAGCAATTCCTGTAGGATCTGAAAAAGGTTTACACATTATTTTCCTGAACTTTGCATGCATCAGGTAAGTGACAAATGCTTTCTTAAACAATATATATAATTAGAAAAGCTGAACTCTTAAAAGAGCTTAAATAACCATTGTCTGTCTGCCAGGGATACCAGCAGGAGAGAAAACACTACTATTGGATTGCAGCCCTTTTCTTTATTTTCAAGTGGTATTCTTGATAGTACTTAGACAAAGGTAATCAACTGGATTTTTTCCAAAGACTCAACATTGGTACCAGTTTGGATTAAATTCAGCCAAATAAATTTCTCAAAATAGTTTATCTATTTTTTTGGCATTGGCTGAGATTTTTCTTAAGTTCATGTGGTCTATACAGGTCTAACTGTAGTAGGGATTATTATACCAAAGAACTTCAGGTAAGCAACCAAACAAAGGATATAACTAACTTAAATTAAGCATATTCCTGTTAGGTGGATTCATGATTCCAAATTGGCCTTCTTTGAGTATGTGTCTCTGTATGTGAGTGGACCAGCAATGGCCTGGCATGCTGTCTAGGGTTTGGTTTTTGCCTTGTGCCGTTTTACTAGGACAGTCTCTTGTACACCACAATCATGAACTGGATTTAAAAGAGAATTTTAAGTTATATATTTATATATGTGTTCTTGCATTGTATTGTTGAAGGACATCTCTCAAAGATGACCTAATGTCTGGCTGGTCTTCGACATCAATGCCAGGAAAAACGTTGCCAGTGTGAATTGCAATGGAATAAGTTATGGTTCAGTTTAGCCTGTTCTTCTTAATAATCGTAATGATAATGCTAATAGAAAAAGGAATAATAAAATAATAATAGATTTTATTTATTTAGCACCTTTCTCAAAACTCGATGTTACTTTACATAGTATTGGTAAGCAAATAACATAATACAAGAAGCCAACAAAGAATAATAATAGAATAAATAAAGGAAACTGTTATGAACTCAAGAAGTGTTTACAAGCACATATGTCCCAAAAAATACTAAAATAACCACTACAGGGGAAACCATCAACCCCAGCTCTTTACAGAAATGGACAAGAAAGAATCTTCACATATAGAACAATTTATTTTCACAAAAAATGCTCTGAAGCACAGAATAAGCTCCAAGAAGCACAAGAGGCCAAATGAGTTGCCTGAAACAACAAAGGCAATAAATACATGGCAAACAATGTCCCAATGCACAAAACATCAAAAAATAGAGGAAGGGTTCAAGACCCAGAAAAGTTGCAAAAACACTGAGTAAATTTAAGAAAACTCACCACACCATGAGTGCATTGACAATGAACTACAAGGAACTATGAGTTTTACTCAGCCTTTATAGGGCTTGAGAGCAGTCCCTTGACAGTGATGGGCAGGTGGTTCCACCTCTTGAGAGACTACTCATAAAACACATGGCACATAACAAGAGATACTTAGATGTAAAGAAACTAAGTAATCAACAATGTTAACATTAACAATGAACAAAATAGCCACAGAAGAGACACTTGAACACAGGAAAAGGAGGGACCCTGGTTAAAATCACAGAAACAAACATAATGACAAAATTAAACAATTTATTTATAAAAAATGATAAAAAAAAATAGCATTTATTTAGAATTATTATTAGAATTCAAACAAATGAATTTGTTCAAACAATGCTTCTTAATTTGAACTGCACGTGCAGTGAAAAAATGTAGGAACAGATGGCGCTTACGCAGTTCTGCGCCCAAGTTGTCTCTCTCTCTTGCTGTGAAAGCATCTCTTGCATTACGCTTGTGTGTTTTCAGTGCTTTTTTCACTTTATGTTTGGTGTGTTTGGATATATATATAACCTCTAACCATAGCATCCAACAAAAGTGTGGAAGGTTGTAGTATCCACGATTCAGGTGAAAAAGGAACTTATCATGTAGCATGAAGGCACAGTAAATGCAATTTTAATTTTATTATACAGTATTTATGTATTTTATTTATTGTTTTCATGTTTTAATTAATTATTTAGGGCATTTAATTTTATAATTTTTACCTTAAATTATGTGTTTTTGGTGTTTAAGTTTATCAAAATGGGTATCATTTAGGGTTTGGGAACAGATTAATTCAATTTCCATTATTTCTAATAGAGAAAAATGATCCTTACTTTGAACAATTCAGAGTTTGAACACCCTTCCTGAAACAAGTCTGAAGTATGAGGCACCACTGTACAAATAGAAAATAAAAAAGACAAAAGCTAAATAAACTAAGAGAGACGCAAAGGGTATTGCTAGAAAAGATCTGTTTTGAGTTCAGTTTTTAAGAAAGAGAGGAAAGAAAGGCCTTGAAGGTATTGAGATAAAAAAGAGTCCCAGGGTTTGGGAGCTATAACACAGAATGACCTGCTCCCTGAAAATAGAGTTTAGATTGAGGGAAAATATGAAAACCTTCAATAATAAAACATGAACAATGTCTTTGCATATTGAGTTCCCAAAATGTTGACTTCTGAAATGAAGCATCAGTGCTTGCTTCCAGTGTTTCAAAGAGAATCTCAAAGTAATTAATTCAGACTGTGAGATATTTAAGAAGAGTTTCATAATTGCAGATTAAATCATCTATGCATCACTATGGCTCAGAGTCCAAGAAGCAGTCAAAACAATGGATAATGGTAGTTTTCCAAAATCAAAGAAATTCAAGGTCTGGGTCAATGCCAGCAAGATCATGTACATAATTTTTAATGATCTTGAGGCAATAGCTCCTATTGATTAATTTTATGGATTCAAAAGGCCCACATGACCTGTCAACATTTGTTGATCTGTGACAGTAAATCAAGGAAAAACAGTGTGTAAAGCTGTCGATAATTCCTATTCTGCTTCACAATGGTGCTCCCTGTCACGTTGTACTTGTAGCAAAGATGGACTGTTCTATTCTTCAGACCTGAATTACATGTACAACCTTTCCCCAACAATGAACATGTAAAGCCAACAACAGACAAGCGGCTGCACGAGCAAAATGAAATGTTTTAAGTGACAAATATATAAAGGTGTTCATATCTTGAAACACCTTTTTTCTATAATAATTGGTAAGAGACAGTAAATGCTAAAACACCAAAAAAATGGTTGCTAAGACTTTTAAGAATTTTACTAGGGAATGCAAAGTAGCATTAGGAGGCTGACTAGTAGGTTATAGTCAAGAGGCATGCAAAGTGGTAAAATATCAGAAATCAAAAATTAAAGGAACACTTTTAAATCAGAGTATAGCATCAAGTGTATGAAACTTCAGGGGTATTGATCTGGTCAGCTAAGTAACAGAGGGGGTTGTTAATCAGTTTCAGCTGCTTTGGTGTTAATGAAATTAACAACAGGTGCACTAGAGGGGCAACAATGAGACGACCCCCCAAAACAGGAATGGTTTAAAAGGTGGAGACCACTGACATTTTTCCCTCCTCATCTTTTCTGACTGTTTTTTCACTAATTTTGCTTTTGGCTAAGGTCAGTGTCACTACTGGTAGCATGAGGTGATACCTGGACCCTACAGAGGTTGCTCAGGTAGTCCAGCTACTCCAGGATGCCACATCAATACGTGCCATTGCCAGAAGGTTTGCTGTGTCTCCCAGCACAGTCTCAAGGGTATGGGGGAGATTCCAGGAGACAGGCAGTTAGGAGAGATTAACAGGGCCGTAGACGGTCCTTAACCTATCAGCAGGACCGGTATCTGCTCCTTTGGCCAAGGAGGAACAGGATGAGCACTGCCAGAGCACTACAAATTGACCTCCAGCAGGCCATTGGTGTGAATGTCTCTGACCAAACAATCAGAAACAGACTTCATGAGGGTGGCCTGAGGGCCTGATATCTTCTAGTGGGCCCTGTGCTCACTGCCCAGCACTGTAGAGCTCGACTGGCATTTGCCACAGAATACCAGAATTGGCAGGTCCACCACTAGCACCCTGTGCTTTTCACAGATGAGAGCAGGTTCACCCTGAGCATATGTGACAGTCGTGAAAGGGTCTGTAGAAGCAGTGGAAAATGTTATGCTGCCTGTAACATCGTACAGTATGACCGGTTTGGTGGTGGATCAGTGATAGTCTGGGGAGGCATATCCATGGAGGGACGCACAGGCTAAAGTTGTTTCAGACAACTTAACTTTTTAGTATAGGCTTGACTGCCATTAAGTATCAGGATGAAATCCTTGGACCCATTGTCCGACCCTATGCTAGTGTAGTGGATCCTGGTTTCATCCTGGCGCATGATAATGCCTGGCCTCATGTGGTGAGACTATGCAGGCAGTTCCTGGATGATGAAGGAATTGATACCATTGACTGGCCCCCATGCTTGCCTGACCTGAATCCAATAGAACACCTCTGGGACAATATGTTTCGGTCCATTCGACGCAGCCAGGCTGCACCTCAGACTGTCCAGGAGCCCTGTTCCAGATATGGGAGGAGATCCCCCAGGACACCATCCGTCGTCTCATTAGGAGCATGCCTCAATGTTGTCAGGCATGCATACAAGTACGTGGGGCCATACAGTACGATTTTGAGTTGCTGCAATGAAATTTTGGCAAAATGGCCTAGCCTGCTGCATCATTTTTTCACTTTTGTGGTGTCTTTGAATTCAGCCCTCTGTAGGTTGATAAATTTAATTTCCATCAAAAGATGTGGCTTCATTTCGTTCCTAACACATTACCCAGTCCATATCAGTATAGATATCCAGCAGGATTTTTTTTTCCCATTGAGATCTGATGTGTTTTCAAAGTGTCCCTTTAATTTTTTTGAGCATTTTATACTGTGTATATATATATATGTATATATATGTATATATATACATATATATATATATATATATGTATATATATATATGTATATATATGTATATATATATATATATGTATATATATATATATGTATGTATTTCATTTTGTGATTGCATACATATTCCTTAATTAATGTTTTATACTAATCATTTTGTATTTTATGTTAATTTTGTTAGTTATTGTATTTGTGGTTTCCTTATTTTTTACATGTTGAACCTATGGGGCAGGGCATATCTAAGTTTGTGAAAGCCTCAGGACAAGTTCTGAGTCACTAGCTTATGCTTATGATTGTTTATTTCCTGTCCAATTTTGATTTTTTTAATTTTGAAATATTGTAAGTGCTCTAGGCGGCACGGTGGCGCAGTGGGTAGCGCTGCTGCCTCGCAGTTGGGAGACCTGGGGACCTGGGTTCGCTTCCCGGGTCCTCCCTGCGTGGAGCTTGCATGTTCTCCCCGTGTCTGCGTGGGTTTCCTCCGGGCGCTCCGGTTTCCTCCCACAGTCCAAAGACATGCAGGTTAGGTGGATTGGCGATTCTACATTGGCCCTAGTGTGTGCTTGGTGTGTGGGTGTGTTTGTGTGTGTCCTGCAGTGGGTTGGCACCCTGCCCGGGATTGGTTCCTGCCTTGTGCCCTGTGTTGGCTGGGATTGGCTCCAGCAGACCCCCGTGACCCTGTGTTCGGATTCAGCGGGTTGGAAAATGGATGGATGGATGTAAGTGCTCTTGTTTGATTCTCTGGTTTCTAAAATTTTGCTGTTTTATGGATTTGTGGATTTTGGACTTGTTTTTGGTGATAATTACTTGCCTTTCAGGCAAGCCCTTTCTGCACCTTTTATTCTTGTTTTGCTGTTTTGAATCTCTTAAAAATAATAAGAATAATGTTTATTTCATATCAGCCAGGATTTTACAGTTTTCCTCTCCCTTTAGGTTAAAGAGTTCAAGTGTGGCTTTTTGTAATAAGGAGGCGCAAAAGCCAAAAATACTAAAATTAACTTGGGGTGAGTTTCAGATATCTCACACTATAGCAAAGTTGATTTTATTTAGGAAGGACTCAACTCTAAGACACAAGAACATGTGTGCTGCCATCTTTTATAAGCAGCAGAAGATGACACACACCATCATGTAACCACTTCTAAAGTTTGAGGCACAGAACAAAGAGAAAAGCAACACCTCCCTCCACTGACCAGGTACTCTGTCTCTCCATAACTGATGTGAAGAGGACTCTATCCAGAGTCAATCCACATAAGGCTGCAGGACCTGACAACATACCTGGTTGTGTGCTCAAAGAATGAACCAGTCAACTGGCTGTTGTCCTCACAGACATCCTCAACACATCTCTGTGCCAGTCATCAGTCCCAGCATGCTTCAAGTCGACCACCATCATACCAGTGCCGAAGAAGTCATCAGTAACACACCTGAATGACTACCGACCAGTTACACTTACGCCAATCATAATGAAGTGCTTCGAAAGTTTAGTCATGTCGCACATAAAGACTAATCTTCCTGCCTTCCTTGACCCTCTTCAGTTTGCATACCGCTCAAACAGGTCAACTGAGGATACCATATGCTCTGCCCTTCACCTCTCCCTGACACATCTGGATAAAAAAGTCACATATGTCAGGATGCTATTCATAAACTTTAGCTCTGCCTTCAACACAGTCATCCCTCAAAAGCTGGTTGTAAAACTGAGCAGGTTGGGCCTGAACACCACCCTCTGCAATTGGATCCTGGACTTCTTGACAGAGAGGCCCCAGTCAGGCTGCGTGCTTAGTCCACTGCTGTTTACCCTGCTAATTCACGACTGCACAGCCTGCACAACACCAACCACATCATCAAGTTTGCAGATGATACGACGGTGCTGGGACTGATAAGCAGGGATGATGAAACAGCATACAGAGCTGAGGTGGAACGGCTGTCTGCATGGTATGAAGAGAACAATCTATCTCTCAATGTCAACAAGACAAAAGAGATAATCGTGGACTTCAGATAATCACATCCTGCCCACATCCCACTCAGCATCAACAGTTTAGATGTGGAGACTGTTAGGAGTACCAAGTTCCTCGATGTGCACATAACTGAGGAACTTACGTGGACACATAACACCTCATCACTAATCAAGAAAGCCCAGCAGAGACTACACTTCCTGAGGCGGCTGAAGTGAGCAATTCTTCCCCCTTCCAACCTCACCATGTTCTACAGAGGCACCATTGAGAGTGTTCTGACCAGCAGCATCACTGTCTGGTATGGCAACTGCAACATATCCAACCGCAAGCGCCTGCAAAGGATAGTGAAGACAGCAGAGAGCATTACTGGGGTACCTCTCCCTTCACTACAGGACATACTGTATTTTACAAACGCAGTGTCCACAAGGCCTGCAGCATTGTGCAGGACCTCTTACACTCCTCACATGGACTTTTCACACTTCTGCCATCCAAGAGAAGATACTGCAGCATCAAAGCCAGATCTGCCAGGCTGCAGGAGAGTTTTTACCCCCAAGCTGTTAGACTCCTTAACACCAGGCTGTCCCCTGGGATCTTCCACACTGCCTCAACCACCTCTAAAAACAGAACTTTTATACATACAAGCCACTTTCCTGCAAAGACTAGTGTGCATGTAGAGAAGAACTGAAAATCTCATACTGACCTTTAAGTATTTTGACACTCTTGTTATCCTTCTTGCTGTGAAACATTCTGACCTGTCATTGTTTACACATGTCTTAAACAACTATTATCATACACTGATAATTTCTGTATTATTTATATCTATTATTTATTTATTATATTAAATATCTTACACATCAATATTGCTGCTACTTCTTTGTCTTGTCTTTGCACAATGTCTTGTCTTGTTTGTGTTTTAATTTTAAATTTAAATTTTAATTCTATTTTTAATTTATTATTTGCACGTCATGTTGTTACACTGTGGACCCTGAGCTTCGCAATTTTGTCGATCTGTATACTTGTATATGGTTGAGATGACAATAAAGTTCACTTTCACTTTGACTTTTTATATCCATATCATGGACCAGCAATTAACACAGCAACAATAGATATAATCTGTAATACAAACAAATGAGAATCATTTTTTCTCTTAATAGTTCAGGCTGAAAACTTTATCACCCCTTATACTTAAATCGATTTTAATGTCAGCTTTTCCCATTAAAACAACTACAATGGAAGGGAAGCCTGATATAACTGATGCCAATATTAGGGAATCTCAACATATTCCACATTATTATCCTCAACTAGTGACAATCAAAATATACACAAGCAGTACTTGTCCTTTGTCAATTTCACACTGGTTTCTTCTTTCCCAGATTAACATATAATTAACAATAATTTGTTTACAGAAAAATATGCAGTCCAACAAGTGTCCCAGAATTCATCCATAGCAATGATGAGTCTGAGCACTATGTCTAGAAAGTTAACCTGATCAAAAAAGTTAAATGTATTTACCTGGCATTTGTGTACTGAGCAACACCACTGGCTATTGGTCACAGCCCAGCATTAGTTCTGAAGGGGCATTAACCTTATTATACCTTTCTTATAACATTTGTAATAAACATAGCAACTTACATGAAATTTAATTTGATATTCTAAACATTTGTGGTTTGCCTTGCTTTCAAGCCACATCCTTTCCATTTGTGAAAGACCAACTATCATGTCCACCCTTTCTTTGTGACCTGTTCTGTCATTGTGCAGTATGACACAAAAAATACTGTAACATGAATTCTAGAAGCTGCAGCAATTTCCCAGGAAGAAAAAGAGAGTAGTCATGCAAGTTCACTCAGCCACTCACTTTATCTAGGTAACAGAGATTAATAATAAAATGTACATCTGTTTTATTATCTAAGATCTGTTATTTAATTATACTCCACAGTTAGCTTAGAAGTCTGTGGATTTAAGTTAATTTCTAGTACTGAACTACCCCACACAGATATGATATGCAATGGTTACAGAATAAGCATTTTTTTGTCATGTGCATAAGGGTGGGCCTAAGGGGTGGTCTTGACTTTACAAAGTTGTTTGGAATTTTGCCATACCATGTAATTTGCAAACCTACTGTACACAAACTGATGAAAGCAAATATAGACATCAAAAAAATGATTTTGTGAGAAATTACTTTTTGACAATTATTTATATTGATAGAAAAAACTAATATACTGTATATTAAACAAATCTGAAAATTAATTTATTCTGTATATGATATAGTTGAAGCACTGTGTTTTTAACTGATGTATTGAAGTTGTTTCAAATTGTTTATGAGATACAGATTGCAGATTGAGTATAAAATAAGCAATTTAAAATGTTATCTGTTATTCATCATCAGTGTTTAATTCTATAAGACTGACTATTATGTGGGTGATATTTAAGGGCCAACTGAATACTATTATTTGATTTTTATCCTAGGTTTATGGTTACTGTCTCATTGATCGAATAAAAGAATACATAGTTGGGCATTTTACAATGTTTTACATATCTTCCCTTTTTTACTACTTTTGTGTTAATTTGTAATATTTCTTTAAGTAATGCTGTACGGTTCAGGCGTTTTAAACTATGAGGTGGAATTCATCAGATAAAGTTTTGTTTTATAGTAGGTAACCTCCTTATATTTTTAAATAAACAGGACTCTGAGAAATTAATTCATGCATTTATCTCTAGTAGGATTGACTACTGCAATGCGGTGTTCACTGGATGTTCAAACTGTTGTGTATACAGCCTCCAGTTAATACAAAATGCGGCTGCAAGAATTATTACAAGAACAAGAAAATACGAACACATAACTCCAGTTCTTAAATCCTTACACTGGCTCCCGGTTAAGTTTAGGGTAGATTTCAAAATCCTTCTTTTAACATATAAAGCATTAAATGGCCGAGGTCCGGCTTACTTGTCTGAACTTATCATGACTTACAAACCAGAGTGCACATTAAGATCTCAAGATGCTGGTCTGCTTATGGTTCCAAGGATTAATAAAATAACAATGGGAGGTCGAGCTTTTAGTTACAGGGCCCCTAAACTGTGGAATGGTCTGCCTGCTACTATAAGAGATGCCCCTTCGGTCTCAGCTTTTATTTTTTTTTTTTTAATATATTTTATTAATTTTTATTGTAATCATTCCATACAAATAGATCAATTTATAACCAAACAAATTAAAAACAAATCAAACCCCACCCCTGAGAAGGAGAGCTTAGCTAAAGGAGAATTGCTTAGGGCTTTTAATAAGACAACATTAAGCAAAGGAAAAGGAGAAATAAATATATATGTAAATAAGAGATAGAGAAGGGAGTTAAATGCGGTAATGGTTATTTCTCTTATTCTAAAATAATATTGATGAGATCCTGCCAGGTTTTGAAAAAATTTTGTACATATCCTCTAACTGAGAATTTGATTTTTTCCAATTTCAAATAATATAAAACATCGGTTTCCCACTGACTTATCAGAGGAGAGTTAGGATTCTTCCAATTTAACAGAATGAGTCTGTGTGCCAAAAGTGTAGTGAATGCAGTCACCGTTTGCTTGTCCTTTTCCACTTCAAGTCCGTCTGGAAGAACACCGAACACAACTGTTAGTGGGTTAGGAGGGATTGTGACCCCAAGGCTGTCTGAAAGGCACTTAAAATTTTTTGTCCAAAATGATGTTAATTTGGTGCAGACCCAGAACATGTGACCCAGTGAGGCAGGAGCTAGGTTGCAGCGTTTGCAGGTTGGATCTTGTCCTGGAAACATTTTGGACAGTTTTAAGCGAGAGAGATGAGCTCGATACATAATTTTTACTTGAATAATTCTATGCTTTGCGCATATGGAGCTCGAGTGAATTCTCTGCTTTGCTACCTTCCACTCCTTTTCTGATATATTGATTAAGAGATCTTCTTCCCAATGTCCTCTTGGATCTTTGAAAGGTAGGGACTCTAATAGGATTTTATATAATGCGGAAATGGTGTTTAATTCCTCCGCATTGAACAGTATTTTTTCCAGCATTGTGGAGGGTGCGAGGTGGGGAAAATCGGGCAATTTCTGTTTAACAAAATTTCTAATTTGAAGATAGTGAAAGAAATGTGTAGCTGGGAGGTTGAATTTTGAACGTAATTGTTCAAAAGATGAAAATATGTTGTCCATATAAAGATCTCTGAGCATTTTAATCCCAAAACTTTTCCAGGTATTAAAAACTGGATATGTTTGCGAGGGTTGAAAGAGGTGGTTTTCTTGCAGAGGTGCCACCGATAAAAGATTTTCCATCTTAAAATGCTTTCTAATTTGGTTCCATATTCTAAGTGAGTAAAGCACAATTGGGTTATTAGTATATTTGCAATAACTTGCATTTATTGGAGAGCAGAGCAGGGAGTATAAAGAAGTACTACAGGATTTTATTTCTATTACGGACCAGGCCTGTGTATGTTCATTTATTTGTGTCCAGGTTTTTATGGCTTGTATGTTTGCTGCCCAGTAATAAAACTGAAAATTAGGTAGAGCCATGCCACCTTCTGCCTGAGGTCTTTGAAGGGTTGCTCTTCGGATACGTGGGTGTTTTGAGTTCCAAATGAATGAGGTTATTGTTGAATCTAACTGTTTAAAAATGATTTATTGATATATATTGGAATGTTTTGAAATAAAAAAAGAAGTTTAGGAAGGATATTCATCTTAACAGTGTTAATTCTTCCGGCTAGAGTGAGATGAAGGGTTGACCATCTATCCAGGTCTTGCTTAATTTTTTCCATACAGATGGCAAAATTTTGTTGATAAAGAGCTTTATGTTTACTTGTGATATTTACCCCTAGGTATTTAAACTGATCTGCTATGGTAAAAGGTAGGGTGTCCAATCTGATATTATATGCTTGTGAATTCACTGGAAAGAGTATACTTTTATTCAGATTAATTTTAAGAGCAGAAATCTTTTGAAATTCTGTTAGTGCTGTTAGAACTGCAGGGACAGTGTTTTCTGGGTCTGATATATATAAAACCATATCATCTGCATATAGAGAAATTTTCTGTTCCAGTCCTTCTCTGACAATCCCCTTTATCTGATAAGAATTTCGACAGTGAACCGCCAGTGGTTCAATGGCGATTGCAAACAGCAGTGGTGACAAGGGACATCCTTGTCTGGTGCCACGTTCTAGCTTAAAGTAGTCTGAGCAAATGTTATTAATACAAACTGAAGCTTCTGGATTGGTTTACAGTAGTTTGATCCATGCACAAATATTCGGGCCAAACCCAAATTTCTCCAATGCAGTGAAAAGGTAGTTCCATTCAATCATATCAAATGCTTTTTCTGCGTCTAATGATAGTAATATCTCTGGGGTGTTTGATTTTGCTGGTGAATATATAACATTAAACAAACGTCGGAGATTGGAAGATAGATGTCGGACTTTAATAAATCCAGTTTGATCCTGTGATATTACCGAGGGCAGCACTTTCTCCATCCTTCTAGCTAGAATTTTTGAGAGTATCTTAACATCATTATTCGGGAGTGAAATTGGTCTGTATGATGCACATTGTAACAAGACCTTATTTTGTTTAGAAAAGACGGTGATTAATGCTTGTCGAAATGTTTGAGGTAGTATTTGGTTGTCTCTAGCTTCTGTAAATGTTGCCAATAAGAGGGGAGCTAGCTGAGTGGAGAATTTCTTATAAAATTCTACGGGGTAACCATCAGGGCCTGCTGATTTCCCGCTTTGTAGTGACTTTATAGCATCTAGTAATTCTGTTAGCGTTAGAGGTTTATCCAGTTCCTCAGCACTTAAAGCATCTATTTGTGGTGTCTGTAATGTATCCAGAAATGCATTAGATTGTGTGTTGTCTTCTTTGAGCTCAGTAGAATATAAGGATTTATAATAATCTCTAAATGTGTGCATTATATTTTTATGGTCTATAATTTCTTCTCCATTCGTGTTGGTAATTACTGGTATTGCATTGCGAACTTCTTATTTGTGAATTTGTTGAGCTAGGTCTCAGCTTTTAAATCCCGGCTGAAGACTCACTACTTCAGTTTAGCATATCCTGACTAGAGCTGCTGATTAACTGTACAGACTGCGTCTCTGTTGTTAGTCATTAGCACTAAAACATAAGTAACATGATAGTTAGAATTGGATACTAACCCTCTCCTATTCTATTTCTCTTCTCGGTACTCAAATGTGGCACTTGGTGCCACGGCCCACCTGCCAAGTTGTTTTGCCTGCCTAAGGTAAAGTCATCCCTGATGGAGGATCGCAGGAATCATGAGAAAGAGGGGTCCTTTCATCGGATTGGCTGGCCCAACACTGTTTCAGCCGTGGAATGGCCAAATGGGGGAGGCAGCTTGATGGAGGAGGTCTCCAGGAGTCTAAAATTATCCAAATCTTATTATGTGATATCATCTACTGTTAAATTCTGCTCCGTACTTCTAAAAAATTTTTATTTTTTATTTTTTATTGAGGATTTGTTCTGTTCTGTGTATTGTCCTAACCTATCTCTCTCTCATTCTTCCTAGGGCACGAAGCGGAAGCGGAAGCAGAAACAGAAGCGGACAATGGCCGATAGTGAGGTGAATCGCGTTGAAATTGTAGTCGAGGAACTCCAGGCACTCGATGAACAGATTCAGAAACTTCTGGCCAGACGAAGATACCTCAGAGATCTGAAGGCTCGGCTGTTGGATAAACCGTCCTCGCCATCTATTATCAGCGTAACATCAACCCCGCGTTGTGCCGCTCAAGTCACCTTCACCCCCGCGCCTCGTAGGAGCAACACCGATGATGACCTCGGTGTATTTCAGCAATGCAGGCGGGGGTTCAAGGCCAGAACACCTCCATTGGCACAGGCAAGCATCGTAACGCAGAATCGGTTTGACCCTCTAAGCGTCCCTAGTTCGCCTTCAGCTCCTGGTGATGTAATAGTGGTAGGTGATTCTATTGTTAGGAACCTCAATATCACTTGCCCTAATAGAAAATCTTTTGTTTCTTGTTTTCCCGGTGCTCGTGTCCGAGATGTGACGAGACGTGCGCCGGCGACCTACAAGAACAGGGCAGTTGGAGCAATTGTTATACATGCTGGCGTAAACGACATAAGGCACCGACAGTCCGAGATCCTCAAGGCAGACTTCACTGCATTAATTAAAGACACAAAGGAGAGGACCCCATCGGCAAAGATCTTCATCTCGGGTCCTCTCCCTCTCGTCAGACGATCAAACGAGTACTACAGTCGTCTGCTTGGTTTAAACAACTGGCTGCAGGGTTTCTGCAAGAATCAAGACATCGGTTTCATAAACAACTGGGACCTCTTTTGGGAAAGACCGCGTTTTTTCAAGCGAGATGGCCTGCATCCGAATAGCTTCGGCGCCCGGGTCCTCTCCGAAAACATATCCAAGGTAATTCGTTTATCTTGACTATCTATCTCTGCTTTTAACCCCTTCCGAAATGCCACTCCTGTGCTTGGTCATGATAATTGTTTATTAAAATCTTCCATAAAAGTGCACAACATAAATACTGTAATAACCAATCTTAATGCACATAGAAAATCTAGGCAATACGGCATAAACACCAATAATTTAATTAAAGTTACTACTTTAGATGAACAATGTATTAAAACTATAAAAACATATCGTAGATTAAACAAAAAATACACGCAGAGCGGCGCTAATAAAAATAACTTAATTCCTGTTCCATATATCAATAACGCACATAGTATTCATCTCTGCTCCTCCGAAACATTGAATATGGCTCTATTAAATGTTAGAGCTTTAACTAACAAGACGTTTTTTATCAACGATCTTATTAATGATAAAAAAATAGATTTTATTGCACTAAGTGAAACGTGGCTTAGCTCAGATGGCGCAGCTGTTTTAATCGAATCTGCGCCTCCGGATTACAGTTTTACTCGTGCTGATCGCCAAGGAAAGAGAGGTGGAGGGCTAGCGAACATTTACTCAAGTAGGTTAAAATGTAAAAATATCAGTTTTGGTAAATTCAAGTCTTTCGAATATCTCGCCATTATTATTCAGGGAGATTCTCACGTTCTAGTATTATCCGTGTATAGACCTCCAAAATTCAACGCGTCTTTCTTTGAGGAATTCTCTGACTTGATGTCAATCTTAATTACGAACTATGACACACTCTTAATAGTCGCCGACTTTAATTTTCATATAGATAATCAATGTGACCAGAAAGTAAAAGAATTTATGAACCTCCTGGACTCTTTTGATTTGAGACAGCTCGTTAATCAGCCTACACATAAAGCAGGTCATACATTAGACTTAGTGATTACTAAAGGACTAAAAGTTGATATAAAACAGGTCATTGATACGGGTCTATCAGACCATTTTCTTCTACTCTTTAATATAGAAATAATGATAGAAAACACTCATGAGAAGCATATTGTTAAAAAACGGTTCTTTGACTCATCAGCAGCTTTAAAACTTTCAAACATTCTAACCAATCAGTCCGTTTATAGTGCCAACTATAATAGCGAGGAGAATGTAAATAATAAGGTGGAAAGATTTAATACTAAGGTGAGGGCTGCTGTTGACTTAGTTGCACCTGAAAAGACAGTTAAAAAATCTTCTAGCATTGTTATACCATGGAAGACCCAAAGAGTGTCTGATTTAAAGAGAACATGCCGTAGAGCTGAGCGTAAATGGAGGAAAACTAAACTAACTATTGACTATGAAATATTAAAAGTTAAAATAACAGAATACAATAACACAGTCCGTCTTGAGAGGCTCTGCTATTTCTCTAAGCTTATAAATAACAATGCTAGTAATCCCAGAGTCTTATTTTCGACAATTGATCGTCTGTTAAACCCAGGTAACTCAAAGGAATGCCTCCTAAGTACTTCCAGTAAAACCTGTGAGGCTATCGCTGTATTTTTCAATCAAAAAATTAATGATATTAGAAATAACATAGTATATCTCCCAATACTAAGGATCCTCCTAAACCCCAGTACCCCATAATAAACAAATTAAAGTCTTTCACTAAGATAGATTTACCTGATTTACATAAAATAATTTCTCAAATAAAACCCTCCACCTGTGCCCTTGACCCAATACCAACAAATTTTTTCAAAGAAGTATCGGGCGTGCTTAGTGATAATGTTCTTGACATAGTAAATTCGTCATTAGATACGGGGGTCTTCCCAGACTGTCTTAAGACTGCGGTAGTTAAACCCCTACTTAAGAAAAATAATCTCGATCCCTCTGCTCTTGAAAATTATAGACCCATCTCTAACCTGCCTTTCTTAAGTAAAATTCTAGAGAAGGCAGTTATTATACAGTTAAATGAACACCTCAATAAACATGCTATTCTTGATAAATTTCAGTCAGGTTTTAGAACAAATCACAGCACAGAAACTGCACTCGTTAAAGTAGTAAATGACTTGCGGGTAAATGCAGACAGAGGCCATTTATCTGTTCTCATCCTCTTAGATCTGAGTGCTGCATTTGACACCATTGATCATAATATTCTTAAGAATCGCCTTAGTCAATGGGTGGGCCTCTCTGGCAGTGTCTTAAATTGGTTTGAATCCTACCTGGCAGGGAGAAAATTCTTTGTTAGTTGTGGTAATTATAACTCAAAGACACATGATATTCTATATGGTGTTCCACAAGGCTCTATCCTGGGTCCACTGCTCTTCTCAATCTACATGCTTCCATTAGGTCAGATTATCTCAGGGCACAACGTGAGCTACCACAGCTATGCTGATGACACACAGCTGTATTTATCAATAGCACCTGATGACCCCAAATCTCTTGATTCGCTAACACAATGTCTAACTTGTATCTCAGAATGGATGAATAGTAACTTTCTCAAATTAAATAAAGAAAAAACCGAAATCTTAGTGATTGGCAATAATGGATACAATGAGGCTATTAGAAATAAACTGGATGCATTAGGATTAAAAGTCAAATCAGAGGTAAAAAGCTTAGGGGTAACCGTTGATTGTAATCTGAATTTTAAATCGCATATTAATCAGATCACTAGGACAGCATTTTTTCACCTAAGAAACATAGCAAAAGTTAGACCTCTTATATCATCGAAAGATGCAGAGAAATTAGTTCATGCGTTTGTTTTCAGTCGGCTAGATTACTGTAACGCACGCCTCTCAGGACTACCCAAAAAAGACATCAATCGTTTGCAACTAGTGCAGAATGCAGCTGCTAGAATCCTTACCAGGAAAAGAAAATCCGAACACATTTCTCCAGTTTTGATGTCACTACACTGGTTACCTATATCATTCAGAATTGACTTTAAAATTCTGCTTATGGTTTATAAAGCTTTAAATAATCTCGCCCCAGCTTATATATCGGAATGTCTGACACCTTATATTCCAAATTGTAACCTCAGATCCTCAACTGAGTGTCTCCTTAGAATTCCAAGAGCAAAACTTAAAAGAAGTGGTGAGGCGGCCTTCTGCTGTTATGCACCTAAAATCTGGAATAGCCTGCCAGTAGGAATTCGCCAGGCTAATACAGTGGAGCACTTTAAAAAAACTACTGAAAACACATTACTTTAACATGGCCTTCTCATAACTTCACTGTAATTTAATCCTGATACTCTGTATATCTAATTCATTATAATAACTATTCATTCAAAATCTGTACTAACCCCTACTCTCTCTTCTGTTTCCTTTTCCGGTGTCCTGTTGGTGGTGGCGTGCGCCACCACCATCTACCCAAAGCACCATGATGTTCCAACAATGATGGATGGATTAAAAGCCAGAAGTCTGTATGACCATCAGCATCAAGTGACTCCGTGAAAAACCCGAACTACCAAGAGGACTATTTCATTTATGTTAGGTAGAATGCCCAAAGGGGACTGGGCGGTCTCGTGGCCTGGAACCCCTACAGATTTTATTTTTTTCTCCAGCCTTCTGGAGTTTTTTTTTGTTTTTTCTGTCCACCCTGGCCATCGGACCTTACTCCTTTCTATGTTAATTAATGTTGTCTTATTTTAATTTCTTATTTTGTCTTTTATTTTTCTTCTCTTCATTATGTAAAGCACTTTGAGCTACTTTTTGTATGAAAATGTGCTATATAAATAAATGTTGTTGTTGTTGTATTGTATTGGCCCCGTTCTTTTGACACCCACTGCACGCCCAACCTACATGGAAAGGGGTCTCTCTTTGAACTGCCTTTCCCAAGGTTTCTTCCATTTTTCCCTACTAGGTTTTTTTGGGAGTTTTTCCTTGTCGTCTTAGAGAGTCAAGGCTGGGGGGCTGTCAAGAGGCAGGGCCTGTTAAAGCCCATTGCGGCACTTCCTGTGTGATTTTGGGCTATACAAAAATAAACTGTATTGTATTGTATTGTATTAATCATTACATTTCTCTTGTATTCAGAATTGTTTTAATGTGTTAAAGAAGATTGTCTTCATATGTAAAAAAGACAAACAATCAAGTATTAATATTGTAAGGTGGTAAATTCTGTTCATACCACATACTTAAAATAGCCTTTGTAAATAGGTGCTTCTTCCTATTATTTATTTAGCAGACACCTTTATCCAAGGTGACTTACAAAGCAAGTTATAATACATGCAGAATGAAGGTTCAAGCATCAGAACAACAGAGTACAACATGAAAAGGCAAGCACAAGGAAATATAACTACTAAATAATTATACCTACAGCTAGACTAAGACCAAAAGCAGTATACTAATAGTATACTAAACTCTTTGTCACTACAATAGCAGCTCTCCTGTAGTAGAGAAGCAAAGCAGATCAAAAATATTTAATGAAAGGATGTGTTTTCAAAGGACATTGAAACACAAGTAAATTGGATGCAATATGAATAGAGAAAGGGAGATCATTCCATAGATTGGGAGCAAGAACGAAGAAACATTGTCTAGTCATGGCATGTTCTCTAATAGAAGGAACAGTAAGCATGCAGGCACAGGCAGAATGGAGGATTCTTGAAGGGACATATAAAGAGACTAAGGATTAGAGATATTAAGGAGCAGAAACAATCAGAGAACTGTAGGTCAAAACAAGAGTTTTGAACTAGATCCTTGCAGCAACAGGAAGCCAATGGAGAGACTGAAGCAGAGGAGATGTAGGAGTGAAACGAAGAACTGAAAACACTAGTTGAGCAGCTGCATTCTTGAGGAGCTGGAGAGGTCTGATAGGAACCAAACAAAGTCCCGCTAGGAGAGAATTGCAATAATCTAGCTGAGAGAAAACCAGTGCCCAAACAAGAAGTTGCATGGTTTAACTAGTTAGGAAGAGTCAAAGCCTCTGAAAATTATGAAGAAAGAAATGACAGGACTGAGTCATTGAAGATATATGTTCAATGAATGAAAACGATGAGTCCAGAGTAAAACCAAGATTCCTGACCATAACTGATGGCGAAAGGCTGACATCTTCAAGGGTGATATATAAAGACACATGTCCTGGAAGAGGATCATAGGTCAAGTACAATATATCTGACTTTGACTGGTTAAATTTAAGGTGATGATTATTCATCTACATGAGATGGCAGAGAGATAGCTGTAGATTTAGGCTGAAACCTGTGGTTTGTAGGAAGGAAATGAGAAGAAGATCTGTGTGTCATCAGCATAGAGGTGGTAGGAGAGGCTTTGAGAAGAAAAGACATTGTCTAAAGAGGGAATGTAGACAAACAAAGAGATAAGGACACAACACTGATCCTTGAGGCACACCTGTAGAAAGTATCTGTGGAGAAGACAAGGAGACGCAAAAGATTGGCCTGAGAGGTAGGACTTGAACCAGTCTAAAGCAGTCTAATTGCTAATTCCAAGCATCTCAAGGGAAGAGATAAGCAGGGAGTAGTTAACGGTTCTGAAATCTGATGAAAGGTCAAGGACGATAAGGACAGTGGAGAGGATAACATCTCAAGCAAATCTAAGAGTATTAGTGACAGAAGGCAATGTAGTCTCAGTAGAGTGACAATTGCAGAATCCAGAATGAAGCAGATCTTAAAGATTGTCATCCGAGAGAAATGAAGAGTTTTTTTTAGACTATGCGGTCTAGAGTCTCGGACAGCAATGGCAGAAGGGAATCAGGACAGTAGTTCTCAATGGCAGATGAGTTGAGAGAGGGTTTCTTGTGAATAGGGAGTACATGAGACTTCTTGAAATCAGTACGAAAATACCAGAGGTCATTGAGGCATTGAAAAGAGAAGAGATGTAGAGGATCAAGAAGAGAGAGATGGACTGAAGGAGATATGAAGGAATGAGATGTAAGGCACAGGAGGTGGGTCTGTGGTTACAGAGCAAATCACAAATTTGAGGCATTTGCAGCAGAGAAGAGGGTCACAGAATGTTTTTAAGGGTCCAGAACTGTTTTTGGATATTGGTGAATTTGGAAGAGAAGAAGGAAGCCAGATCATTAGAAGAGAAGGACAATGGTTTTGGAGCAGCAGGCGGGCTCAAGAGAGACTGGAAGGTACAGAAGAACCAGTAGGAATTTCTTTCAGAGGATCAATTAAGTTTTGTAAGAAGGATTTCTTAGCACATAACAGTGATGCAGAGAAGGAAGTCAAGAGGGACATGTACTTATCCAGAGTGGATGAAAATTTTACAACACTAAAAGTAATTAAGCAATAAACAAACTTTATTTTATGTGGCAACTTCCATTATAATACCCATTCCAAAGGTATTTGTATTGTATATGAAATACAATTACCTTTCATAAACATGCAAAATAGATGTAAAATGGGTAAGTTACCTGTTCAGAGACCCACAGGAAGTCAGTCACTATGATAAAGCCTACACCCTACATGTGCTGTACACTTCTAATTCTTTCTTATTTTCTGAGCCACCCTTACTACAGTACCTAGAATCAAACAACATGCAGAAATACATATAAGCTTGCAACAATAGGTATTTATTATTTGCTACCAAATAATATTTAAGCATGAAGTAATACTCTATGCTTTTATTTGCTGGTAAAATAATTCTCAGTTTTTCTAAGCACTCAGCACATGCAGTTTCTGGTCTGCTCTTTTCCTGTTTCCTGGGATTTGTATTTGTCATCTATTGTATCATAAAGAATATTGTCAATGATAAACAGAAGAGGTAACTATTTTGTAAAGTCTAATTTGCTTCCTGCCATTTTGCTGCTATTTTAAAGCCTTTGAAATTAAGAGGAAGCAAAGAAAATGTATTGACAAGAATAGTCCGTTGGGCCTACTAGAGAATGTCAATTTTCTATTCCCTAAGTGATTTCATGAAAGCACCGAGCAATAGTTTGAAGGAAACTAGTGTATCCACTTTCACAACATAGCTGGCTGATTTCCTTCATATATTAATAATGCTGCTGCGACCCTCACCAAAAGTATGGAAAGCATAGATTAATAATGCTGTAAGATAATCCTTTTGCAACCTGAAAATTTTCCAATAAATGCTTTATTCACCCATGGCAATTGCACATACAGAACATTTTTAAATAATCAGTTCAACAGACTGATTTTAGTCTTTGAAACTCCTGAAGACAACAAGTTTAGCTTTAATCTTTAGTTTACTAGTCTCCAAGTGTTATTTACTAAAGTGGATGGATTACCATTTGTGTAAGATGGAAGCAGATTTCTTTGAACAAGATCTGTATTCTCTGAAGCCACTTAAAAAAAGAAAAAAATACTTACAATGACTTCTTGCTTCCTCCCTCATGTCAAAACCATTTTTGTAATACTTAATGATTTTTAATACAGTGCAACAATTGGTTACTGTATATACAGTATATACATTGGCAGCAATAAAGGTGTATAATATGTATATATAGTGGAAACTTATAGAAATAGGTCTGGCAGATCCAAAGCCGCAAGAGAATCAGAAGACAAGTTTTTGATTGTGAACAGCCTGCATGATGGGTACCTCACAGCACAGTCCTCAAAATCAGCAAGTTTCACTTTCATCTATGAAGAGGAGACTTCAAGGTGAAGGTCAAGTGGCAGAAAGAAAGCCATTACTAAAATCACAAAATAAAAAACAAGCTTGCCTTGTACAGGAAACACTACCAGCCTCAATGTACTGTGAAATTCAAGCATAGAACACATAAATAATTGGAGGTATGGATACTGCACAGCTATTAAGCTGTGCTTGAATCTGTTGTCCTGTGAGGCACCTATTATGCAAGCTTTTAGCTCTCAGAAACTTCTGATTTTGTTGTGGCTTTGGGTCTGACAGACTTGTTCCTTTCAGCGTTTCCCCCAGTTTCCAAGTTCCTTTTAATGATGTAGAAAAATGTACTGCCTGATACTCTTGACACCTTGGTGCTCTTTGCAATATCTCTAAAGAAGAGACCCACATTTTTAAAGGTGTGTCTTCCTTTGTTAGTTGCCTTTTTCTCACAATTATGATAGCAATATTGATGGCAATATTTTGCAGTGTGGTTGCTTAGACATGCATGCCATTGATATGATATGTGCCCAGGAAGACACAATTCATGTCACAATCAGCATCATATTATTTAAAACAGAATTTGTGTATTAAGTATTTTCTAAGTTTCTGAATAAAGTCTGAACTTTTTTGCATGTTTTTTTTTCTTTTGCTGTTCTCGTTATTCTTTTATTGCCCATCAATTTATGACTTTCAGATTTTTTCTCATGAGTTATTTATCTTTTTGAATGATTGTTAGTATGTCCAGTCAGGATTCCCCACACATTTTTAGTTCCCAAATTCATTTCCTGAATCATTCTTTGCTGCTCTTGTGAATGCCAAAATTTCACTTCTGGCAGAATGCTGGTGACTATAGACCCTCTTCAAAGGTATAGGTATAGTATTTATACTATATATCTATATCTTTATCTATATATATACAGTATATATATATATATATATACTGTATATATATATATATATATATATATATATATATATATATATATATATGTATATATATATATATATATATATATATATATATATATACATACACACAGCCGACGCCCGCCATAGCATACAGCAGTGTAAGAATAGGAACGGAAAACAGTGAGAAAGGAATTCAGAAATCAAGAAGAAATAAATACTTCTTGAAAGACGCAGTGTGCATGTAGAATTTCCGGCCAAGCAGGATTACATGTGAAAGTGATAAATAAATCAGGCTTTCCGAATTTACGTACTATGGCCATGGCATCCTGATAGTTTTGTTGCATGTATCTTGGACTTCCTGGAAATGTGGACGGCAATATAATCATTTTGCCTACACATACGTTGTTATTTTCAGCATTTGCTTGCAGTCAGGGCCGGATTTTCCTATAGGCTAACTAGGCTTCAGCCTAGGGCCTCAAGATCAAGAGGGGCCTACATTGAAATTGTTAGCAAAATTTTATTATCTCTTATGTAATTTACAAACTTAAAAATGGAAGGTGAAAGGGCCTCATAAGTGGAATAGCCTAGGGCCTCTTTTCATATAAATCCGGCCCTGCTTGCTGTGCGTCTGATAGTTCCACGCGCAGATCATGTTGATGTAATCTGAGATAGTTGAGACGCGTGCCGTCTGTTTTAACATATGCATCTACGACGTACTGTTGGAATAGTTTGCTGCTGGAGTGCAAAATACTAAGTGTATCCTCATTGCTAATCTGTACGCGTAAAATTGGCATTGAGTAAGCCTTATTCGCTTGGCGGTTCTTTTATCGGTAACATGTTGTAAATCTTTGTGCCAGCCAATGTCTCCGTAAGGGAATCAAAGTGGGTAAACCATAGGATCGCAATTCATATTGAGCGTGGAAATCTGTTTACAGGAGTTGCCTATGGGATAGATGCAAATGTCCCTTTTGGCAGGCGTTTCGCCATCTTCTCCGATGAAAATCGCTGCAACATCGGTGTGACATGTCAGGGCATTGTATCTTTGTAAATCCTGCCTAGGGTTTTCCTTGAAAACCATTCGTACAGATGCAGTTGGATTGGACTGAGCGATTTCATGCATGTGTTTGTATGATTTAGCGAAGGGGTTGATGGTTCTGGGCATGGAATCTAGCTGGAGAAGTACATTTTCGCTGCATGCAGAGTTTGCTTTATTTTGTAAGCGTACTTCAGCAGCTTGCGCTGTGTCAAAAACATACAACTGTCCATATCCTGGAGAGGTAGAAGTGTTAGCGTATAGTGGAGAGATTTGGTGATAAATTTGCCCGTGTATTTTAAAACAGTATGGTCCGTGGCCAGGAGGTTGAGTCATCTGTACAGCCATGGAAGCAAACGCTAGAGAAGAGTTGTATTCTCGAATGTGTTCACGATAATTTTTAGCTTCTGATGTTTGCTGTGTAAGAAGCTTTTGTAAAGACACAGGTGGCTCCTGCAAGGGTGGTAAAGCTACTTTACTGTTGTGGCAGCACCTCGAGTACTTGTTGGATGTATTATGCTCAGCAGGCCAGTATAGTGCATGACATGGAAGAGGACGAATAGGAATCGTGTCAGCTGCGTGTGGGCAGGACCGGTTTTGAAGTGAAAGCAAGACAAACCAGAAGAGAAATATATATAAGAGATGGATCGGGGCAGGGGGTTGGGTTGGGGTACAGGTCGTAACGTTTTATTTATTATGAACATGTTCTATTTAAGTTTACATATGCTGGGTTTATGTCCAAATGTCTGTTAATGGCGTTTTTATGATAGCCAAGATTCAGCCAGTTCTCTGGCACTTTTAGTACTGGCCTTAAATCTTACTTGTACATTGTCCCAGTTAAACGTATGTCCTGTAGATTTTATATGCATATAGATCTGTGATCGTGAGTCCTTCCTTCTAACGGCGTTGTGATGTTCCTGTATACGCTATATGTTTCAACGCTAAAAACAAGAAATCGACAGCAGAAACACTAAACGCAGTTTATAGCATTCCATGCAGTTCTTGCCCAGCGGTATACATAGGACAAACGTCAAAAAGAATTGCAACTCGTATACAGGAACATCATAACGCCGTTAGAAGGAAGGACTCACGATCACAGAGCAATACGCCTTTGATTCTTGTATGTCTAAGCATTATCCTCTGATGAAGGCTCCTGGTAGGGGCTGAAAGCTCAGGAATAAAAACTACTTTAGATAGATAGATAGATAGATAGATAGATAGATAGATAGATAGATAGATAGATAGATAGATAGATAGATAGATAGATAGATAGATAGATAGATAGATAGATAGATACTTTATTAATCCCAGGGGGAAATTCACATACTCCAGCAGCAAAAAATATTAAATTAAAGAGTAATAAAAAATGCAGGTAAAAAACAGACAATAACTTGAATAATGTTCAACGTTTACCCCCTCTGGTGGAATTGAAGAGTCGCATAGTTTGGGGGAGGAATGATCTTCTCAGTCTGTCAGTGGAGCAGGACAGAGACAGCAGTCTGTCGCTGAAACTGCTCCTCCGTCTGGAGATGACACTGTTTAATGGATGTAGTGGATTCTCCATAATTGATAGGAGCCTGCTGAGTGCCCGTTGCTCTGCTACGGATGTCAAACCGTCCAGCTCTATGCCAACAATAGAGCCTGCCTTCCTCACCAGTTTGTCCAGGCGTGAGGCATCCTTCTTCTTAATGCTGCCTCCCCAGCACACCACTGCATAGAAGAGGGTGCTCGCCACAACTGTCTGATAGAACATCTGCAGCATCTTACTGCAGATGCTGAAGGATGCCAGTCTTCTAAGGAAGTACAGGCGGCTCTGTCCTTTCTTGCACAGAGAATCAGTATTGGCAGTCCAGTCCAATTTATCGTCCAGCTGCACTCCCAGGTATTTATAGGTCTGCACCCTCTGCACACAGTCACCTCTGATGATCACTGGGTCCATGAGGGGCCTGGGTCTCCTAAAATCCACCACCAGTTCCTTGGTTTTGCTGGTGTTCAGTTGTAGGTGGTTTAAGTCGCACCATTTAACAAAGTCCTTGATGAGGTTTCTATACTCCTCCTCCTGCCCACTCCTGATGCAGCCCACGATAGCAGTGTCGTCAGCAAACTTTTGCACGTGGCAGGACTCCGAGTTATATTGGAAGTCCGATGTATATAGGCTGAACAGGACCGGAGAAAGTACAGTCCCCTGCGGCGCTCCTGTGTTGCTGACCACAATGTCAGATCTGCAATTCCCGAGACGCACATACTGAGGTCTGTTTGTAAGATAGTCCACGATCCATGCCACCAGGTATGAATCTACTCCCATCTCTGTCAGCTTGTCCCTAAGGAGCAGAGGTTGGATGGTGTTGAAGGCGCTAGAGAAGTCTAGAAACATAATTCTTACAGCGCCACTGCCTCTGTCCAAGTGGGAGAGGGATCGATGTAGCATATAGATGATGGCATCTTCCGCTCCCACCTTCTCCTGGTATGCGAACTGCAGAGGGTCGAGGGCGTGTTGGACCTGTGGCCTCAGGTGGTGAAGCAGCAGCCGCTCCATGGTCTTCATCACGTGTGATCTTAGAGCGACAGGCCGGAAGTCATTCAGCTCACCAGGACGTGATACCTTTGGGACTGGGGTGATGCAAGATGTTTTCCAAAGCCTCGGGACTTTCCCCTGTTCCAGGCTCAGGTTGAAGATGCGCTGTAGAGGACCCCCCAGCTCTGATGCACAGACCTTCAGCAGTCGTGGTGATACTCCATCTGGACCTGCTGCTTTGCTGGCACGAAGTTTCCTCAGCTCTCTGCTCACTTGCGCTGCTGTAATTGTGGGTGGGGATGTCTCTCCTATGTTGGTATCAGCAGAAGGATGTGTAGAGAGTGCAGTACTCCGAGGTGAGAGTGGGTTAGGGTGGTCAAACCTGTTAAAGAAGATGTTCATTTGGTTTGCTCTCTTCACGTCTCTCTCGATGGTGGTACCCCGCTTCGAGCTGCAGCCAGTGATGATCTTCATCCCATCCCACACTTCCTTCATGCTGTTGTTCTGCAACTTCTGCTCCAGCTTTCTCCTGTACTGCTCCTTCGCCGCCCTGAGCTGGACTCGGAGTTCCTTCTGCACGCGCTTGAGCTCATGCTGATCACCGTCTCTAAAGGCCCTTTTCTTCTGGTTCAAAAGGCCCTTGATGTCACTTGTAATCCATGGCTTGTTGTTAGCATAGCAGTGTACAGTTCTTACTGGAACTACAGTGTCCATACAGAAGTTGATGTAGTCAGTAGTGCAGTCAACAACTTCCTCAATGTTCTCACTATGTGATCCCTGCAGGATATCCCAGTCTGTAGTTCCAAAACATTGTCTCAGAGCATTCTCAGCCTCCGGGGTCCACTTCCTGAATGATCGTGTGGTTACAGGTAGGACTCTCACTTTTGGTTTGTAGTGAGGCTGAAGCAGAACCAGGTTATGATCTCCTTTCCCAAGCGCAGGCAGCGGGGTGGCACTGTATGCGTCTTTAACGTTTGCATACAGTAAATCAATAGTCTTATTTCCCCGGGTGTTGCAGTCCACATACTGGGAGAAGGCAGGTAATGTTTTGTCCAGCGTCACATGGTTAAAGTCTCCAGCGATTAGCACAAGTGCCTCGGGGTGCTGCGTTTGTAACTTAGCAACAGCAGAATGGATGATGTCACTCGCTATCTCCACGTCCGCCCGAGGAGGAATATACACGATGACAACAATGACGTGTCCAAACTCTCTGGGCAAGTAATAGGGACGCAGACTTACGGCCAACAGTTCGATGTCCCTGCAGCAAGTGGAGATTTTGACTTTAACATGTCCAGAGTTACACCACCGTGTATTAACATAGAGAGCGAGTCCTCCTCCTTTGTGCTTCCCACAGGTACTTGCGTCTCTGTCTGCTCTAACTGTGCTAAACCCGGGTAGCTCTACATTAGCATCTGGGATGGTGTTAGTTAGCCACGTTTCGCAGAAACACAACAAATTGCATTCTCTGTAGGTTCTGACATTTTTCACCAGCGCAGCCAGTTCGTCGATCTTATTTGAGATTGAGTTCACATTCCCCAGAATAACAGAAGGCACCGAAGGCTTAAAACGCCACTTTCTTGCAAGCCGCTTCATTTTTAGCTTAGTGCCGGCTCTGCTGCCACGATACCGCGTTCTTACCTCGTCGGGTAAATAGGGAACCACACCGGCACTGGCATTTGTTCTCAGCGCTCGAAGTTGAGTACTTGAATAGGCGAGTCTCGGCGTGTAAAAATCCATGCCCAAGTTGTAAAAGTAAGTGTGTCCAGGGAACAAATCCACATAAAATAAAGTGGTAGGAGTGATCAATAAATAAAAATAGAAAAATAAAAGTAGAAAAATACACATACACATATAGTCCTACACGGAGCTGCTGAAAAGGCTGCCACTCTCTGCGGCGCCGGATGTCTGTGATAGTCGTATTTATTTAAAAAAAAATATTAAAAAATATAATATAGTATTAACAAATTTAATATTTTGTGATGACCAGCATAATAAGCAAATACAGCTCAGAGGTATTGAACTTTTCCATGTTTTACTTGGAGCCTTAGTTTCATAACAAACAGTGCCCTGTCTTATACTCTGTTATCTGGGTTACACAGCACATCTCCAAAACAATAAAGGAAAGCTTTCCCTACCAATCAGTTTATCTCCTGCCACTTATACTCTTTTTTTCTCTCTACCACAAACACTCCTGTTTATTGTCTCATTACATCCCTACTCAAAACTTTCTTCCACTGCACCTTCCTTTTTATTCTAAGTTCTCCTGTCACTCATCTCCTAAGAGGCATGTCTGCCCCTCACAGAACAGAAGCCATTCACCCAGTCCTATCACTTACAGCATTCATTCCACCCTTTCTGCTTTTGCACAGCACATCACAAGCTGACTGCACATCACAATATATTAACAAAACATAATATAACAGAAATTAAAAAGAAAATGACGAAGAAGAACATTAATACAGAATAATATTAATGTTAGTGGATTCCATTTTTGATATGTTTTTCAATTTTGTTGGCATCGCACTTTATATCGTTCCTTGTAGTTCTTACTACTCCGTAAATTGAAGCAATACTTGAAGCTCTTTTGCTGTTATGTAAACTTTTAATAATTTCAATTTTTTGTGACAATTCCAAAACCATACGCATATGTTTATCAGCCATAACAATGCATAGTAGTTTAATTACAACCAAAGAGAAAAGCTATGAAATACTATTTAAGCTGAGGATATATGTATATATATGTATATATATATATATATATATATATATATATATATATATATATATATATATATATATATATATATATATATATATATATATATATATTTATATATATATATATATATATATATATATATATATATATATATATATATGACATTCAGCCATTTTAAAAGGAAGCTGGCTGTGTTCCTCACCTCATTACCTGTCTCCCTCCACAGCAAATCTTCACCCTCAGAGAGGTAGTTTGTGTAGCTTGTTTGAAGAATGCTGTAATTGCTCCCCTTCTTTAGATAAGGTTTTGAAAGTTTAAGGTAAGATTTTCTCAGGATTTAAACAAAGAAGCTATTATTTTATACCAGTGATATGTATGTTATGGGGATACATTTAGCATAATCTTTGAACTGTACTGTATTTGAAGTCTCTGGATCCCTGTTTCCCATTTTTGCATTTTTTAAAGATTTTTGGAATATTTATATGTAGTACATAGTCAAGTACACAGGGCTTGTCTGTTACATGTCCAAACTGAAATGTAGTAAACAGGGAAGGATTTGAAAGTTGAATTTCAGCTGATCTCTACCACCCTTAGGCAAGAAGATATTAAACAAATGGAAGACCTGTGATGTCACCAGAAGCTCCACCCAGAGGTAGTTTGTGACATAAAAGCATGAGAATGTTACATTAATTGCCAATTTACTTATTTAGTTAATTAAAGAATTGATTGATTATTAATAACATATTATTTATAATTGCTTCCTCACATATGTTTACCACTGCCAAGTTAAATAATATATTTAAGTAGTCCATGTGTTCAATTCTTTGCAACATTAATCAATTTTTTTAACTCATAATATTTCATATACTTATTATCATTTGATAAATTTGTCATTTATTCATTTTGTATTTAGTTAACACAAATAAAAAGAAAAAAGCAGAGGAGCAGCTAATGGAACTGGCTGCCCAATATGGATGACCTCAATTAGAACTGAATCCATGTTTGTGCTTATTTGAAGCAGTAGCTAGAATTGAAAAATAACTATTTGATACTACGATTTGTGAAACTAATTATGTTTATCACACATACATTTTTTAGCTGAAGCAAGAACAATTCTTTCAGGCAGTGACCTCAAGTGATTAGACCAGATGCAATGTTTACAGATAATGAAATAATGTGCTATATTGGGGTTTTAGAGAACCTAATCCATTCATCGTATTGGACACAAATAGCTCACTGAATATGTTAAAAGTATGGGTATTTAGGGCTTGTGAGGATGCCTCAAGCCAGAAACCCCATTGACACAATGTGACATCAACTCGGTGTCAAGGATCAACCCTCTGCTCCTGCCAAAAGATGGAACTACAGTTGTCAAAAACCCCCACTGAAGAACTACAAAACTATTGCACTGTTCCAATGTTTTCCCTTCGACTGCATTTGTTTGTATGATTATGCTACAATGTATATTAGGAATGAATGCTGGATTTTAAAGGCAGTTCTATATAACCTTTATTTTGCACCATATTTCTTTTGTCTTAATATTTCCACTATGGTTACTAAAATAGGGGTATATATACAGGTTCAAAGTATGAGCTGCATTTTAAAAAGAGCACATTTCCTGGCGGACACAGTGGCTTTTATCCAAAGCACACTCATTTATAAATTTCCACAGTTTGAGCATGGGCAGATTGACTTGCTCTGCAGCACACAGCAGGTCAAATGTTAGCCACCTTTTTTCTTGACAGTTCAAAGTCTGAAGTTACTGCGCCAAAAGAAAACCAATATGGGGCATTTCAGAAACACACACACTTCACACAGAAGAAACACCAGGCTTGGACTATGGAGCTGTCAGGCACCAATACCATCTATTCGTCTGTTTTCGTTATATGGAAATACTGTATATTGTATGTAAACCAAATATATGTTTTTTTGAGAAGTGCAGTTTTCAAATTTATGAATATGTTTCAGCCATCCAGAATATTGAAGGAAACTAAAGGATCTCTTCATCATTCACTATAGTTTCAACAGATTTTCCCTAAATATTTGAATAGCAATGTAATGAAAGACCATCACATGATAAAAACAAAAAAAAAACTTGCTGTACATGAAATTGTTAAGACCTCCTGAAGTCTGATTGTATGATACTTATTTATTGTTCATTTCAGTAAAACAATGCTAATCAAAACATGCTTTTCTCCCTTTAAACTACTCTGCATTACCAAAAGTTTGTGGACACCTGACCACCATACCTATATGAGTTTAATGGACATCCTATTCAGGAACCATGGGCATTAATATGGAGATTATTATTGCAGCTATAACAGCCTCCACTCTTCTGAGAAGTCTTTCCACAAGATGCTGTGTGTGTCTGTGGGACAACTTGAGTTGTCATCAAACTTATCAGACCATGTCATTTTGTACCTGGCTCTGTTCACAGGGGCTCAGTTATGTTGGAACAAAAAAGGGCCTTCCCCAGACTCTTAACATGAAGCTGGAAGTGTACAATTGTCTAAAATGTCTTTGTGTGCTGTAGCATTAACAGTACCTTTCACTGGAACCAAGATGCCTAGCCCAAAACATTGGCCATTATCCCTCCTCTACAAAAGTTTACAGTAGGCAATATGCTTTCCGAAATGTAATCTAGCAACTGCTGAACTCAGATTTGTCCATCAGACTGTCAGATAGCAAAGTGTGATTCATCACTCTAAAGAACACATTCCCACTGTTCCAAAGTCTAAAGTTGGCGTGCTTTAGACTACTCCAGCCAATGCTTGGTATTGCACATTTTGATTTTAGACTTGTGTGCAGCTTCTCTGCCATGGAAATTCATTTCATAAACCTCCCAACACATAGTTCTTGTGCTGATGTTGCTTCTGGAAACAATTTGGAACTGTATTGTGAGTGGTGCAACAGTGAATAGACAATGCTTACATGCTGTGTCCTTCAGAGCTCATCTGGCTCCACTGTTTGAATTTGCATAATCTATCACTTTATGGCTCAGGTGTTGTTGCTCCCAGATGCTTTCAGTTCACAATAAAGCACTATCTAGCAGAGAAGAAATTTCATGTATTGACTTGGGCAAAGGTGACATTTCCATGAAAGTGCCATGTTTGGTATGACCCATTCTCCTGCTAATGTTTGTCAATGGAGACTGCATATCTCTTATGCGCCTTATAACAAAGTGGGGGTGGCTAAAACATGTGAACTCAATCATTTGGAGGAGTGTCCACATACAGTACTTTTGACCATATACTATAAAATTATTTTGTCCTTCACATAAGACAGGTCCTCAGTTTTAACATTCTAAAGATAATAGCTGGATCATTTACTGGTATTTACAAACAGTGACTCTAATTATTAGGTAATTTAAATGAAATCTCTTACAACAGAATTAGTGCTTTTGTTAGTCAAATAGTCAATAGAAAACTGAAACAGCAAAGTTAGATAAATTGGTGATTTAATCAACATTAAAGGAAAACCAAAATGAACGGTGGAAAAGAGTGTACTATTCTGTAAATGTATTTCATTACATATATGAATGAACAAATTGTCATTGAGAAGGGTACATTAACATTTTGGTGAGCGTGTCCTTTTCTGTTCTAATGTGGTAACCACTCCTATTTATATTTGCCCTTACTAAACAAGCCCATACCACAGTGTCTTCAAACTGGCAGGCAGCAAACAGTCTGTTAAAATAGTGGAAGAAAATTTATTTTAAAAGTTAATTTATTATAAAAGTTGGATTTATGTCATAAGCAGGCAATGTTTTAAAGACTCAATCAGGATTTAGCTTGTACAGGCAACAATCGTCAGGTGTCACAGTCCTGCACAAGCAAATTACCAACTGAGGCTCCAGAGGTGCTATAGTAAGTTCAAAATGGTTTGTTAAATATTTAAATTTAGAATGAAAAAACAGCATGAAGTTTAGATAAAATTGGTAGTGCACATAACCTTTCTGTGTTTTGGGATTTTCTGTATGGGATCCCTAATCTAGATTAAGTGAGTCTGAAAATGGGCACAGTTGTGTATGAATACTGTAACCAAAGAGAATTATTTTTCAAGCTAGATATTTGGGCAGTAAGTATTTAATTCTTCACAAAAACACAACATAATGTTACAGTAAACACATATAAACAGGGATACAATAAAAAGTAACAAAAAATGTCCTATGTTTTTAAAACTACTCAGTATTTGTATGACCTCTCTTATGAAGCAATGCACTTTAGTACACTGCTATATATTTTTAAAGTAATCATTTTTCCAAATGTCTTGCAGGATTTTCCAAAGCCCTCCTTTTGACTTTGGCTGTTTGTTCTTTTCCCTGTCCAACTGATCCCATGCAGCCTCAATAACTTTTAGGTTCAGGCGCAGAGATTGCTGGTCTAATACTAATTTTCTATATGTTGACATCTGTAGGTCTTAAATGTATTTGCATAATCTTTGGAGTTGTTGTTATGCTAAACTTTGCATGTTTGACTATTAAGTTATTTTCCTGAAAATACAGCATGATGAATCAAAATCTCAGCAGTAATTATTCTATAGACTTCAACCAGCTCTTCCACATCCTTGGCTTAAACACACAAGACCACGCCAGAGCCACCACTGTGCTTCACACAGGCTACAGTAAGGCAGCAATGCTTTTATTGACAACTTTTCTCCAGACATGCAGTACTGGTGTCAATCTGAAAAGAAAATTTCAATTTTTGACTTAATGCTCCCTAAAACTTTCTCCTACTGGTTGCCACTCCATGCTTTACAGCCTTTCACACAATGCAGTTTCTTCTACTTTTTCTCATTCTGTAATAAAAATTTCTTAGCTGCAATACACCCCACAAGACTAGTGTGTACTTTGGTACCAGATACTGAGCAAGCACTTCACTGGATCTCCTTTTCTCCCTCAAGAAAGTGACTATTAATACTGTTCATTAAATGCACAAATCTTTTTTTGTTTTTTCACTGCATTTTTTTGCCTCAATCTTGTCCTGTTTCTGAAAATTTCTTAATAACAGCATGAACACCATATCTTGAAAATCTGATTTTGTGAGCTTTGAAAGTACTGACTATATCCTGGTTGATACAAAAGTAGAATTTTATGTCTGTCAAAGTGTTAGCTTAACCATTTCCAAACCTCTCCTTGAGGAATCTCAGTATTTTTATATATTGTCCAATACACCCTGTTAATAACACATTTTTATGTGTCTGTTGTTACTTACTTTTGTGTACTATTAATATTTATTTGTTATTGTTTATATATTTTGCTGTTTTGGGGACATGTGTTTTTGACTTTTCCATTTTGAAACTATAGATGTGTCTCATTGGTAGGCACATGATACACTTGTTATGTTGTAAGGGTCTTCAGCATGCTGGGATTATAAAACATTACACTGCTATAAAGAACATGTGAACTTTAAAATTTTAAATGAAAATCTTTGTTGAAGAACTTTTTTTTTGATGAAAATATTCTATTGAAATGTTCTTATAAACTGACCCTTAACACTGTCTTAGATTACTATTTAGGTTTTCCCTCAAATAACAATACAAAAATCAATCTTTTCCACTGAGTTTTCAATTAATTTGATGGGATTCTGCTCCTTCCATCATGACAAACCCATTGTTTATTAAATTGGACCATTAGCACACCCGGTTCAGCTGGTCACTGCCTCTTTTATTTTAATCAGGTGTGATGTTGGAGAAATTTATCAAATACACAGGTTAAGAAGAGGTTTGGGAACCAAACCTGTGCTGTTGTAGCCATCTCTCAAGATATCAATTTTTATTTTTTAGAAAACACAAAGCAAACTTCTGTACTGTATTATTGCATCAATGTTAATTTACTGTAATGGTATATAGTGCTTTAAAGAGGGGAAAAAAACAAACACAGTATGTTTTCACATTAGTATACTGTATGTTTATTTCCAATTTGAGATTATGTCATTTCAATACAATTTTGGAAGTTCTGTGGATAAATCAACAAGATGTTAACAGATGATCTACCCTTCATCTCACCTTAGCTGGGAGAATCAATACTGTCAAGATGAACATCCTTCCTAAGCTTCTATTTCTGTTTAAGAGCATCCGCATATACATTAACAGATCATTCTTTATGAAACTAGACTCAGTTATTACCTCATTTATTTGAAACTTGAGGCGACTACGCATTCAAAAGCCGACTGAACAAAGACCAAAGTAGAAAGTGGCATGGCACTACCTAACTTTCAATTTTATTACTTGGTGGCAAATATACGTACTACAGCCTTCTCAGAAATGGAAATTAAATATTGCTGTACTTCTCTACATGCACAGCTTTATGCCTATGTAAATACTAACTTTCCTCCATATACTGATAATCTAGTCATTTACCAATCACTTAGAATATGAAACCAATGCAGGACACACTTCAAGGCAGAGAAGCTTTTATCTGTTGCTCCACTACATGATAACCAACTTTATAAACCTACTCAGTATTTCATCTTTGGAAAATGCTCAGGATTGACACTAAGAGAACTGTATATAGAGAACATATTTTCACCTTATGAACAATTGATTCAGATTTAACTTACCAGCAAAACAATTTTTTCCATTATTTTCAAATTAGATATATTGTTAAAAGAAACCTACATCATTTTCCAGATCTCCCACCCATTTATATTGCAGAGGCAATTCTGATAAGTCTTAAAGACTCATACAGCATTTCAACAATATGTGAAAATATCTTCCCTTCAACGATTCTAAGGTATGATGGGAAGAGGATTTTTCAATTAACATTTCAGAAAAGGAGTGGAAGTCAGTCATACATACTGTAGAATTCACTCTAGTGCCATATGCACCATGTACTCAATAATTCTTAAGATAATAACTTAAAATCTTCAATCGATCTTATCTCATTTAAAATTGTCCAAAATGTACCCAGGGCAAGATCCAGCATTGTCATCACTCAGCCACATGTTCTGGGAATGCAACAAATTAGCATAATCTGACCAAACCTTTTTTAAAACATGGGAAGATTTAATTAAAAAAAAATTAGAATAAACATTCATATAGGAGGAATTTTTTGTGTTATCTCTCTGCTCTTGGCTCTCCTCTCTTTCTCTTGGGTGGGGGTTGAATATCGGTCCGGTTAGGATTTGTTTTTTCTATGATTTTTTTTTGTTTTTTTTATACTGTTGTTTTTTCTTTGTGAAATTATTTGTTATATAAGTTCTGTACATTTTATCTGCTTCCTTGTATACTTTTTATTTTCCTGAAGCAAAATTAAATTAAAAATACATTTTGCCTGTATGCCATACTTTATGGTTCAATCAGTACTAATTGCTGTCAATTTACCAGCAATCTCATCATTAACTAGTTACTTAAACAATGGAACTAATGCAAGACACATTTAAAGGCATAAAAGCTCTTACAGTTGCTCTTGTACATGTTAAACACCTTTTCCACCTTCTCAGACCTACTCAGTGTTTAACTAATGGAGAATACTAGGGATTAAAACACTTACAGATCTTTATATAAACAATGTATCTGCATCTTATTTAAAGTTGTAATCCAGATTTAACTTTACGGCGACATACTTTTTCCTATATGCAAATTAGAAATTTTGCCAAAAGAAACCTACCCAACATCTTGTACTCATATCTATCCCAGAGGTTATACTGTTTAGTCTTGATGAAAAAGTCAGACAGCATTTAAAAAATATACAAAATTTATTCAAAGAATCAACCCTTCAAGACCCCAGAGAACGGTGGGAAAGGGACCTTTCAATTAGCATCTCTGAAAAGGAATGGAACTCAGTCACATATAGAATACACTATACATGCGTCAAGAATTCCATAATTCAGCTATCTTGCTTAGAAGGCTGCTTACAGGACGTATTGTGCCCTACAAATATCCTGGTGGTGTTCTTGCCCTTGCATTCTCCTGCTGACAGGGTATCCCCTTACAATATATATTATTAATACATTTCTAAAATGGTTAACAATTTAAGTCCTACATTACAAACAAAGGCACTTAGCAATTAGTCACGGTATAGGCAAAAAATTACAAAATATGAATAACGTGAAAATCTGACTATTTGTCCATCATAAATGTTGACTAAATCCAATCAACGTTCCTATTTCAAGATCAGGAGACATACTGTAATCTTTTAGAAATGGAAGCCACTGAGTAGAAAAAATGAATGAGCAAAGTGAGTAACAACCCATCAAAATTGGTACAATTATGATTACTGCACTTATTTAAAATGCAATTATGGTCAGCCTTAGCATTAGCTCTAACAAGATTACACTATGCTAGAATAATAAAATCTTCAGGCTTGATTAAAATGCTGAGACCTTTGGGTTTAATTTAATACCCATCTATTAATCAATCCTCTATCTATTCATCCATTTACAAATGTGCTTAATTCTGACAATGGTCATGAGAATCAGGGCCCATCATGGCAGTACTGGGTTCAAAGGAACCAACTCCGAACAAAATTCCAGTCTATTTCAAGGCACACACAAGCACACACCCATGATCACCTATTTAGGGTAAATTTAGAGGTAATAATCATCATAACATGCATGTTTTTGAGATTGTGAGAGCAAATTCAGATTATCCAGGGGATAACATACAGAGATATTGGACCGACATGTAAAGTCTACACTGACACTACCTGGACCTTGGATTCAAACCATGGACTCTAACACCATTATGCTACAACCATCATGCCACAATGACTTTTAAAGTGTCTCAGAATAGTAATGTCACTATAAAAAAATGTAACTGCGATTTTATTTTTGAGTCTTTTGTGCTACTGTATACAATATAATAATTGACAATAAAATTATTATATACAAATCAAGACTGAAGATAATATTTCTCTTGATTTCTTTGTTTAATGTCTTTTAATAACAGCTTTGGTTAAAATCACTGTTTCCAATGATTTTTTTTATTGTTCATGTTAGTGACATACAAAAGACATTAACAATAATGTTAATCTTGACTTCTTTCATACTGCATTCAATATACACCATTGTTTGAGTGAGTGTATATATAGGGACCATTTAAACTAAGGGTTTACTGTTAAATTACTCTTGATTTTTCCACTGTGCTTTATTTACACATAAAATGTTGTCCTGAAATTCTAATTAGACTGTGATTGTTTGCTGCCAGAATAGTTTCTGCCCCCCACCACAACCATTAATTGAATTACATGAGTCAGTCTTTTATATGAATCACCATGTTATGTAAAACTATTTTTGAATATGTGAAGCTCTACATGTTGACTGATATGTAGTATCTGTTTATTAATATATTGTAGAAACTGTACAGTAAATCAAGGGCTTTTATGCTAATACTCTACAATGCACTAGAGAGACTGCATCTGCAGTACTTTGTGCAGTTCTAGGTTATCCTACTGCTAAACTACACAGCAATACTACATGCTTTCTGCAGAAGTGTAACCCCATGCATTGCTTACCACTTTGACGGATAAAAGGAATAAAACTTAGTTTTGCATGAAGTAGACCTTAATGATTTGATAAATTTAATGCAGCAGAATCTTTGAGTTAAAAAGTGAAAAAATGTATATGATGACACTGATCAAAGTAACTTCAGGAAGGAATCCCGCTAGCTCTTGTTCACAAAAGAGGGTTGTAGACATTTAATGCAACTGCAGAGTCATGCACCATGTTTGAAGCAGAAACCATGACATGTTTAAAATGTTTCTAGATCAGGGGTGGGCAGATTCAGTCCTGGAGGGCCGCAGTGGTTGCAGGTTTTTGTTCCAACCCAGTTGCTTAATTAAAAATCAATCCTTGTCAATTATTTAATTGCATGGCTTGCTAGTGCTTTAACTCTGCCATGTCAGGTCATTCTTATATCCTAGATTTATTTTCCTTTATAAGGATATCATCCAAATGATTTGAAGTCTAAAACAGATGAGTAATTCTCAGTGCTTCACTTTTTTCTCTTCACTTTCCTTCCAAGTATTTAATTAAACCAAATAGTGTGTGATAAATACGCACAGGTGTAAATGAAAACAAGCTAAATGGAGAAATGCTGGTCTCTTTTGTCATTTGCATGGTATTGCTAATTAGGAGCAATTAAAAACCAAGAATACAGCTGTTTAAGACTAAAATAAGCAATAAGGGTTCAAAATCTTAACGAGCGAGACAACTAAAGTGAAGCTGAAGTGTTACTTGAGCAATGAGGGCTTCTTATTAAGCAATTGGGTTGGAGCAAAAACCTGCAGCCACTGCGGCCCTCCAGGACTGAATCTGCCCACCCCTGTTCTAGATGAAATACTGGAACTACTGGCTACCAAATCAAGCCTTAGGTACTGCAATTTGTGAAATTTCTTAAGTTCTCAAAAGTGTATCTCATATTACACATATTACACAATGTCACACTGCAGTTGTGACCCGCTGGGCTGGCTACTTTGAGCAGTTTCTCAAAGCTAACCGTGGATATCTCTGGTTCCACGGTTCTTGAGGCTGATTCCTCCAATTAGCTGTGAAACACCCAATCTCACTGAGATTGCACAGGTGATGAACCAGCTGAGGTGAGGAAAGGCTGCAGGGATCTGTGGTATCCAGGGTCAACTTCTCCATGCTGGTGGTAAGGCTGTCCTCCTGGCATTGCAAGCAATCTTTGCTTCCATTTGGGAGACTGGCATCATCCCAACTGACTGGAAAATGGGACTTATCGTCCCTATCTGGAAAGGGAAGGGTGATCGCCTGGATTACGGCAACTACAGGGGGATAACACTGCTCTCGGTGCCGGGTAAGGTACTTCCTAGGGTCATCCTCAATAGGATCCGTGATCACTTGCTCACCTACCAGTGACCGGAACAGTCTGGTTTTACACCTAAGAAGTCATCCATCGACCGTATCCTGGCACTGAGGGTTCTCATGGAGCACAAACACGAATATCGGCAGAGTTTCTTTGCAGCCTTTGTCGATTTTTGTAAAGCGTTTGACTCAGTTGATCGAGCTGCCCTGTGGGACATCCTGAGGGTTCACGGGATCCCCTCGAGGTTGTTGGATATCATGTCCGGCCTATACACTGGTACTGTGAGTGCTGTGCAGAGTAGAGGCAGAACCTCTGTGTTTTTCCCAGTTGATTCTGGGGTTCGTCAGGGGTGTGTTCTTTTCTCCTACTCTGTTCAAAGCTTGTATGGACTGGGTGTTGGGCAAGGTCGTGGGGTCCAGAAGCTTTGAGGCATCTGTTGGTGAAAAAAGATTCACGGATCTTTGATCTTTTGCTGACGATGCTGTGATCTTCATGGAGTCAATGAAGGCTCTGTTCGTGGTGCTCGAGAGACTGAGTGAGGAGTCTGAGTGTCTGGGCTTGTGAGTGTCCTGGATAAAAACCAAAATCCAGGCCTTTAATGACTTCTTGGGCACAGCCATCAGCAGTGTGTCTGTCTGTAGAGAGAGTGTCGACCTTGTCGAGAGGTTTACTTACCTTGGCAGTGACATTCATGTATCTGGTGACTCTTACTATGAAGTCAGTAGACGGATTGGGAGAGCATGGGGAGTCATGAGGTCACTGGAAAGGGGTGTGTGGCACTCCCGATATCTCTACAAAAGGGCAAAGGTCCAAGTCTTTAGAGTCCTGGTGCTTCCTGTCTTGCTATATGGTTGCGAGACATGGACGCTATCCAGTGATCTGAGATGAAGACTGGACTCCTTTGGTACTGTGTCTCTCCGGAAAATTCTTGGGTACTGTTTGTTTGACTTTGTGTCAAATGAGCAGTTGCTCATGGAGTCCCGAATGAAGCACATCACATGCATTGTGAAGGAGCGTCAGTTACGGCACTACAGCCATGTGGCGTGTTTCCCCAAGGGTGACCAACTTGTAAGATCCTCATTGTTGGGGACCCGAGTGGCTGGACCAGGCCAAGGGGTCGGCCATGTAACACCTGGCTTCAGCAGATAGAGGATCAGTCTGGAGGGTGGGACTGGACCGCGTGTCTCCCAGGGGGGTTGCCAACCAGGATCCCGAGTTGTTTCGTCATTTAGTGGGTGTGGCAACGCACTGTACCAGTGTATGCTCCCCGACTTGACTTGACACAATACCCCTTTTAATGTTGTGCCTGTTGCAAACTCTTGTGCAGTGCTCTATTTATTATGAAATGCCAGGCAAGGGGCTGCTTTTCCATCCCATAAAGAAACTTTGAGAGCAGGAGGTTGCCATATCAACTGCTTACTTTTTATTCATTTAAATGACTTTTAAAAATGTCATGCTCGGAAGATGAGAGTTTAAACAATTTCAGTTAGAAAATGAAATAAGTTTCAGGGTGCTATTATATCCTTTGCTGTGAGGAGCTATTAGTAACAAAACCTCATCAGTTTTTCTACTAAATCCTCTTTTTAAAGAACATCCTATCTTGGATTAGGTGATTGTATGTATAACATGTGCATTAAATAAATAATCTACCCTCAGGCTATTAATGTTGTTTGCAGCTTGGAGTCCATGAAGACAAATCAAGAAACCTTTAATAACAGCAGCAGGCAGAGCTCCAAGGTACTTTACTGTACAAAAAATAAGAAAATGGGAGAGAATACTAAGATTGGCCATTGAAAAGCAGACAACGGAGAGCTGTGTTTCTTTTAAAGGAACACAATTCAGATAAAAATAAACCAGCTAATGAGACCCCTTATTTAAGCTCCCTTACACTCATTTAAAATAATTGTGTTAACAGCTTTTTTCTCCATTTTCAGAAAGAAAATCAACAACTGGACTGCAAACTTTTCTAGCCCTAACTAATTCTTTCTAAAAATGAACTGTAAATACCTAATAAAAATAATAACAGTGGTATCACTGTTTTTGCTTCATCTTATATGCATGATGCATCTTGCCAGCAAATCTACTGCAGAGTTTAATACAAGAAATAAATATGTTCATAATAAACAGCAATAGCAAGAAGGTCATTTTCAAGTCAATAATCTAGCAACATAGCAATCATGCCGCTTTCAGAGTGTAGTGCCTTAACGCTCAACATGAGCTCATTTTGGACTTGGGGAATAGAAAGGGGTTGTGGAAAGTGCACCATTTGTATAATCATATAACCTCTGCTCATGTCATTTTTTTTTTTTAACAAACACGTAGATGGCAATGTTAGCTTCAAAGAAAATGCCATATATTTAAACATGCTACCATGATGTTAATGACGCAATGACTAGTGAATAAAAATGAATGTTATTATGTGTTGAAAGCTGCTATTATTTTTTGTTCTATTTCATACGGTGTACACAGTAAGTATATATCCTCTAGACAAGAAAAATTAAAAATGCCTGCTCATATTGAAGCAGTTGTGATTAGTCATGTATCCAGACCAAGTGCGTGGTCTCGTCTATTAATCTGCTGCTTATTTTATGGCCTACTTTCCAAGCGCAAGATAGTATCTTTCAAAATACTGATCACCATTTATGGCACCAGGGACATTTCTATTAGCGTCTTTAAATTTTCTGCAGTTTTATTTAGAGGAGTTCTGTAAAAATAGTGAGCATACTAATTACTGTTTCTTTTGACTATATATATATGTATACAGTCAAACACAAGTTCACGATAATGGACTTTTGTTAGCTATTATATTGTTCTAGATAAGGAGGAAATGGCTAGGACTAAACAACATACATCTGGGTTGTTTATTTTATTTTAGTAATTACATTAATCTCACCAACAATGGACTGGTGTTTGTCCAGAGGTGGTCATTGTCTTGTGCCCTACTGCTACTATGCTTGGTTTTGAGTACCAGTAACTCTAAAATTAGATGAGAAACTTAATTATACAGCTCAATTCAACCCAATTTATTGTTATTTAGCATACTTCTAGTCAGCATAATATACTAGAATTAAAACAATAATATAAAGAAGTGCAACATATTGCTCTCCATGGCCTAGTCATTCTGGCCTCTAATCATCCCCTGTATCTAACTGGCTATCTCTCTCAGCCCTTAACCGCCTAATAGCTGATGTGTGATAAGAGTACTAGCACAAAAATGGCTGCTTTTGCATCATCTTGGTGGATGCTACTCATTGGTGGAAGCTGAAGTGACTCCCCACATGTAAAATGCTTTGTGAGAATAGTAGTGAGAAAAGTGCTATATAAATGTAAAAGAATTATTATTATTATATACTGAAAATATGATGAAATATAAACAGAAGAATCATGCAATATTTTTAAAATACATATATATAATGAGGGTTTATACCTAAAAATCTAACTATTTTAGGTCAGTCACATGATGAATAGGAGCATTCTTCAGGAAAAGAGCAACATTTTCTTTTGAATATAAGAAACCTGAAAAAACACCATATATAAAAATGTAATTGCTACAAAGCCACTATGGACAGTAAGAAGAAAATGGATATTGAACAGATTTAGTAATAGCTATTCAAAAACAATTTCCACAATTAAGATTAAAATAAGCAGCAAATATTACAGTCAAACATTATATGAAAAGATGGAGCCTTTAGCTTTCATTTAAGTTCTGAGGCAAAAGGCTTCTGTAATATTGATAGGTACATCGTTTCAAAGTTTGGGTGCTCTATATCTAAAGGCTCTGTCTCTTACACTAGACATATTTATTTATCTGCTAAGATATGTAAACGTAAGAGAGAAAGAACATAGTCAAAAACCTTGATATTATTCTGTTGCTCTGAAATTATGTAAAATAAAAAAGTGAAACTTTTTGTATACCGTTACACTAAAACATGTCTTTTCAGTAGACTTGTACAACTCGTACCATTTAAAACGTAACATTCTGAAAAGTGTTTTATTCAGTTCATAGTTACAGGAGGCCAGTACACAGTATTGATCAAAAAACTGGAACTCTGGATGGGTGCCAGTCCAATGTAGGGCCCATTAATGAGTTAGTTTAGAATCGCCAATTAACCTGACATTGTCCAGTCATTGTCCAACCCGCTATATCTTAACACAGGGTCACAGGGGTCTGCTGGAGCCAATCCCAGCCAACACAGGGCGCAAGGCTAACCTGACATATATCTGAGAATTTGAGAAAAAGGCCCTATTCAAAAACAGTATGAATGTGCAATCTCTACAGAGACAACAACCATGTACAGGATACAAACTCAAGACTTCACATTAATGAGATAGTAGAACTAGATACTTTGCCACCCATGTTTCAAATACATGTGTGAAGAAATATTTATAAATTATTGCATGGAAAGGGTGGGGACAGAGTTGTGCAATGAATAACACTGTCTCCTCCCAGCTTCAGTGATTTGAGCTTAATTCTCAGTCTGGTCACGTTCAGTATTCTCTTTACACACTCTCTTTGTGACATTGTGGGTTTTCTCCAGGTCCTTCATTCTGCACATGTATCTGAAAAACCTAAATGTTATATTAATTGGTAATTCTAAATTAACTTGGTATTAATTTGGTTGAGGGTTGCCTGTGGTTTGTTCCTGCATTGCAATCACCTCCATTAGATACAGGTTACGGCTTCCCATGGTCCACTGGTGGGAAAAAATTAGGTTCAGAAAAAGGCTAGATAGACAGATTATACAAAGGCGGGTTGACCAAAATGATTCAAGAAAGGCTGGAGTCACATTTATATTTAAATTCAAATCACTTTTTTCCAAAGTCACTTTATTTTCTAACATTTTGAAAGTGAGTTAATAATAGTGATTTAGCTATTTGTTTAGCTATTAGCTATTTATAAACATTTGTAGTTTTATGCTTAAACATCTTTTTAAATTGTCCTTGTAAATTACATAATTTGGTTGGTGAAAGATGTGGTTAAAGTCTGTGGCAATTTTGCATCAATAAATCAAGCATTAGTTTGTACATTTACTGTATGACTTCCCGGGAAGGAGCTATCATGTAACTTTTTCTGTGCTGGTGTTCATCTGTATATTTTCTTGTCTTTAGAATTCTTAGTATCTTAAATTCCACATTCTTCAGTGATTTACATTCTAAAGGCTATTGTATTGGACAAAGACACTTTTTGTGGTTTATTTAGATGGTGTGAAAGGTCATATTATTTGGTATTACAGTATGAAGGATGACAGTGCTCAACTTTTCAAATTGTATTCAAAGGACCAGTGTCACTCAGATATATTGTTAAATAGTCTATTTTCTGGTGTTGCTTTAATATTTAAAAGACAGTTTGGCTTTTTGGTTTGGAAGCTGTATTAATCCAGTTTTGGGTACAACAGTATAATAGAACCTAGAACTTTGTAAACATACAGTATTTTGTTGCATTTGTTTTTCTGTCTCACTCTGGGACTTCATTACTAAAACCTGTTTGATAAAGCTATCAGCAGATTTCTATTTCAAGATGCTGATGAAGCTATCCCACAGCTATCCATTTGATGAACAAATTTTTGACAGTTACAAAAGTTAAGAAAGAGCTGGGACACCATTGTGGGCTGTTTGTCATCTTCAGGAGCCTGAGACTGAAGTGTGTAGAATCAGCATTTTCTCTTCGTGTCTGCATGGGTTTCTTCCTTCAGGTACTCTGGATTTCCTCAAACATTCTAAACACATTCAAGTTACCTTTATATATGACCCCAATTTAGCCCTGTATGAGTATGGGTGTGTCCAAGAGTGTCACCTACAATGACTTGGCATACTCTCCAGAACTGGCTCATACCTGACCCCCGGTGTTTCTGAGTTAGGCTCCTGGCCCCAATGGTAATCAATGGTAATGGTAATGGTATCAGGCAATTTACAAATGTCAAATTCAAGCAAGCCCAGACAGTATGAGACAGGAAACACATGAACTTCATAACTACTGATTTATGCTGTAAAACATGTAGTGGGGTCATTTAGAAGCAAATAAGGTTAAAAAAATATTAAAATACACAAACACAACTGTAAATAAAACACAGGCAATTTACTTTATATTGATCTTAGCAGACTGCACAACCAATTAAAAAAAAAGAAAAATAATACTGTAATATTCATGTTATAAAACTGTGTTGATTTATCTTTTATGAAATAATAATAATAATAATACATTTTATTAATTTGTAGGCACCTTTCTAAACACTCAAGGACACCGAACAATAGATAAAACACAGATACATCATATAATCCTTCTTAAATTAATCATACAAATGTTTTAGTCTTTAAATATATACAAAGAATTTAAAATTAGCATATGTAGAAATAATTTCACAACATCATGAGAGATTACACGTGTAAAGTGAGATAGATAGATAGATAGATAGATAGATAGATAGATAATTTTTTTCATTGAAAAAAGTAAGTTGGAATTCGACACAAAAAAATACATGAAATACTTTTTTTTTTTTTTTTTTTTTTTTAACCAGGAAAAAGCCTTAAGCAGAAAGCAACACAGTTAGTGTAACATTTTATGTAAATTCAACTGTCGAATTCAACACAAGCGTCATTCGACGTTGCTGAGGCAACCAGGGACGCTTTGTTGTCTTCTCACTCAAACTTAATTTAAATACTCTTCTTCCCTCCACTCACCCCGGGAAGCTGCCTGTCTATCTACACGAGCTTCTGTTTTGTGGCGCTAAATGCTTAAATCAAATTCAGCAACTCCCACCGGCCAGCAACAAGTTAGTGTGCCTTGCGCGAGGGCGCGGTTGTTTCCATGGCAAAGAGGGCGTGGTCGAAGTGCAATTTGCATTGCCTCTGCCTTACTCAACAGAGGTCCAATTTCTAATTGGAGTACAGCCTGTCTGTAAAATAAAATTCGCCTGTGATTGGTGGAGCCTTTCAAGCAAGTTTTGGAAGTTCGACGCAAACCCGTTTCGTGCGGTGCAAGTAGCTGAAGCGGGAGATAGGGATTCCCAGGCGGGTTGGAGAAGGGCTGAGGGTGCTGTAGTTTAGTGAGGGCATAGTAAATACTGAGGGTATTAGCATGCACGGTGCTGGGTAGGCAAGGGAGATCCTGTGTCCCTTATTGCATTTTTTTAGATAAAGGACATAAGTCGACATTGTAGAAGCAGGAAAAAGGCCAAAGATGAACAACAGCGGTGCAACAGGTAAACTAAAGTCGCGTGCAGTGATTTAATAGTAACAATGGAAAATCTCATCTGTGTATTCGACCTGTCTCTGCAAAAGTTAAATGGAAATTGCAGAAACCTTCGAGTCCAAGTCAACTTTGTATTGTAGTATAGCTAGTAATTTTAAGCTATTGAAAATCACGGACTTTGACGTGAGGATGTGTCAGGTGACGTGATGCCCATTCGAGGTAGTTTAATTGATCCATGTGATCAGTATAATACCTCTCATTTTTATTTCTTTAAATATTCTGACAAGCTTTATTTTTTAGAAATTTTTTAGTTTGTTTTATGAAAAATAAGACACAAATGCAATTAATGGTACTGAAACAATGTAAGTTTTATAGTATAAGGAATCAAAATACATGTTTTAAGAAAGTGTCTTATCTACTGGAATAAAAAGAAAGCCTAATTTGATTAATAAGTTTATTCTAATAAAGATACTGAAAAAGTAGTCTGGATAATTACTGTACTTTTTTATTCTTCCAACAGCAACTTTCCTCATAGGAGGGCTGTTATGTCAAACAGATTCTGCAATTCATTTAATTATATGTGTATTTATTTATTTACTTTTCTGTCACAGTTATTGAAGTTTTTAAGTGACATTGAAATTTTAACCAGCTGCTAGCCTGAGGGTGCGGATGCGGGTTTATTATTCTGCAAACAATTCCAAACAGTTCAGAAATGCCTTAAAAGGGAACAGTATAAAACATCTGAAACATCGTAACACTTACATGGTAATCTTACACTATAACTGTTTGTGGTATATGCTTTCATTACAGTCCTTAATGAAGTGTCCTGGTTATGTGATTGCTTTGTAAATCACAAGCATAAATTAATCAACAAAGTACCCAGATAAATTATTAATTTGTTCATGTGGGTTTTGCCACCATGGATCCTGTATGTGAAAAAATCAATAAAAACTTCTATTGACTGTAGAGAGCAGTAACATGAATGCAGCATTATAAATAAAATTAATTTGATGGTTCACACATTTTTATACAAGACATGCACAGCATAATAGATTTATTTGTAATGTGCAGTCTTAAAAAAAAAAAGTACAGTATGTTTAAAATTATATTGGTTATCGTAATGTAGTAAAACTGTGCCATGTACCACATATTTCATTAAAAATGATATAAGGAACTGCTTCAATCTCTTTGAATAGCATACCCAAATTATTACAAATTAAAAAATCTAATATTGTTTTTTCATCACTGGTTCTCTTGGGAAATTACATCTTTTGTATTAACATTTATTTTCTGTGGATTGGAAAATAGGATGCAGAACTAACAGATGCAAATGTTTGGTACTGTATAGTCCTTGGCATACAGTGGAACAAGTCTGAAAATCAAATTACTTTACTTTGACAGAAGTTTTCCAGACAATGGCATGAGGACTATCTTTCTACCATTAGCAGAAGTTGCACATTAGTGGTCAGAAATAGTGTTTTCATTAATCTTAACTGCCTATCACTAAACCTTGTAAAAATGTTATTAATAAAAATGAATGTAATTATATTTTTATTTCATACTCATGAAAACATGCTGTGCTATTGAATTATTGAATACTACATTGGATTGTTTTAATGTTGTGCTCTATTATATGTTTAATTCCATCATCTGTTTTCTTGTTTTTCATGAAAACAGTTGAATATTTGGCTTAATATTTAACAAAGTTTGTGTAACAGGACATTACAGTGACATAGTGGTTAGTGCTGCAGCTTTGCAGCTTTTTCAATCCTCAGTTCAGTTGCTTTCAGTCTCTTTGACTGTTGTTTTTTGTTTTTCAGACAAACAGTAATTACATGAAGGCATCTGTTTTCAAAACCACTTGCCTTGTTACTTTGGTTTGTGTTCTTGTGTGCTTGGTAAAGCATCTTTCAATTGTGTACTTCATGAAATATACTACAGTATATAAAATGAAGTTTGATTGATCTTCTAGAAGATGACTAGATGGGTTGATTACATAGTGTTTAGTATTGTAACTGCACTTTCTCACACTTTTAATCTAGGCTTTCTCACAAATGGATCCTGGTTTCTACCCTCTGTCTAAAGACCAGAATTCAGTTAGATGGGTGATTCTAACTTCTGCTGTATCTGTGTTTGGATCCTATCTTGTGTTTAGTGCTCTCTGATTGAAAGGTGATTATAAGTGGTCCTAGTATTAGTGAGGCTGGCATTCCATTTAGTGTTGTTTCTTACTTTGCTTGTTGTTGCTGCAATAAGATTCAGTTTCTTCAACCCTGCAATTTATAATGCATCCATTTTTAAACTAACTACAATAAGGTCAGGGACTTATTAGTGAGGTGTTACTCCAACAATGTTGGGTTCAAGGCTTTAACCAACCCTCAATGAGGTACCAGTCGATAGCAGGAAACTATAATCCATACCTCCCCAGTTAGTCACAAATTATTCCTTGGTATGTGGCAGGAAAATGTGGAACACCAAGAGAAAACTTACACAGGCATAAGGAGACTTCGCATGTCACACAGACACTGAATGTGCTGAGGTTCAAGCCCAGAAATTTATACCTGGGAGGTATTGGTGCTACTTTAGTACCCTCAGTCAGTTATTATAAGGTTCACCTAAGTAATGTTTCTAGTTTTCAACATTTGCTTTTCAATATCTGAATGCGTCCAGCAAGTAAAATGGCCACAATTTCATACAGTATGCCCGCATTGAAACAGCTGTATCTCAGGTGATCATGGGAACATTTTAAGTGAGTGCAGTTAAGGGAATAGATATATGCAAAAGTGCAAAATATGTTTCAAATGTGTGGAGGAAATGCGAAATACAGTGATACTGTACTATCATGGTGTCAGAAGAGCTTGCTGCTTTGTTTTTTTTAAAGTCTGGTCCTAAATAGCATTTAGACATGAGCAACATGTCTAATATTGGTAGACTGAATGTAATTTTTACAATTTATTATGTAAATTACCTGAACATAATCTAATTTAGGTGGGCAGACTACTCACTGTCTGTATGTAATTTGCACATTCTCCCCATGTCTATTTAGGTTTCTTTCCTACATCCCAAAGGCTTGTTAGGTTACTGAGTAACCTTTGAACTGGTCCAGTATGTCAGTGTGCATCGTGATAAACTGGCACACCTTTCAGGGTTGGCTCCTGCCTTGTACCTTGAGTTGCCAGAATTTCTCTCCTTGACCTGGAAATGGTCAAAGCAGGTTCAGAAAGTGGATCAATGGATTAATTTCTTTTGCAGCAATATGTTCCAATTTTCAGTCCATTTGTTGAATTCAGGTTAGTCCACAATTGACAAGTTTCTAATGTGCAATTATAACCTAGATGGTAAAATTAAATAATTTAGTCTTTTGGCTTAAAAATCATGAGCAGTTGCTATAACAGACATTGTTTATTTTGCCTGATAATCACAATCTGTGATTCTTTGTTTGCAGCTTTTAATTTTCTGGATACTCCTTCTTCTTGACCAAGGTAATGGTGGTCCCATTTTTAGTCTTTGACATTCACTCATGGCTGAAAGCATTCTTTCTTCCTTTTCTTTCAAGGGCAAACTTTCAGGCCTTAGTGGGCTCTCTTTTTCAGAATGGAAAACATATTTAATTTCTGTTAAAATCTATTTGCCTATAAAGAAACAGAGGCCAGGCTGAGAAACCCCAGAGGCACATGGCCATTTATTGATGATTCTGTACTGTACAATACACTAAGAAATGAAAATGACAATGAAAGTTGACTAAACCTCACTAACACCTGGCATGCCTTTTTACAGCCATTAACTTCACATAAACATAAGTATTGTTAAATCCATGGGAGCCAAATTATTGTTTCATTATACCACCTGCTTCATTAGTTCTCCCGAGTAAGGGTGTACATGTTGGCCACTCAGTAACACAGTTGCCTTCACTTATACTCTAATGTTTAGTGAATATTTGAGAACTGCAAGGCAATTGTCAACATATCATCCACTATACATGTGCTGCTATTTGAGCAAAAGTAAATTAAAGCACTTCCATTTATTACCTTGGAACAGCAGATGTTGGATGAAAATGGAACTTGAAAATGCAATCAATTCAGACAGCATGAGGTGTAAGACAGTAACCTTGGAAAAATGTCATTGCATTGTAGGACATACAGTGTGCATAAACCACCATTAACGTATCCTGACATAATTAACAAAGAGACCCAGGTATCATTGGCCAGCCAAATAAAATCTGTTCCCTACAAGCAACAGACTTAATTTGGTTGGGCATGTGGAGTGAAAGGCAGAGGATGACTAATTGAAGATGTACACAAAGAGGTAGAAGGGATGACGTAAAGATGAGCTTGGAGGTGGTGTTGCATGATGCAAAAAGAATTTGTCTCACACTGATAGATGTGCAGAAGTGCAGAGAGAGTTGGAAAAAGTATTTTTTGGGGGGTTAATGTCTAACCATTGTAAATCTGGCTGTTAAGCATTCTAGTAATATGGAAAAAAATCAATTGATATAATAAAAATGACAGTTTAATCATTCAGGTTGGAAAAATACAGGGAGCTATACTATTTGAGTTTCAAAGACATTGCAAAGTACAGGGACAACAAAAAAAAAGCATACTGTAGAGCTCAATTGTTACTGTCACTGGATATTTTGAAAACGTGAAGTAAATATTAGTAAATGTTTTCATGGAAATTAGCAATATTTTTCTTAGAGATGCACACAAGAATCTGCACACTGCAATACATATTTTGAAACCTTTTAAATAATGTAATGCTTTTCATACATGGTCCAAGGCCACTGTTTTGGTTGTATTTTTTTCTGTGAGCAGGTCCTGCTTTTAATTAGACATGACACAAAGTTGTTTCTCACATTCTAACTTCACTGTGTCATTTCATTATGTCCCAAAATGATTTGTTCATTTTGCATAACATTTTAATAAGTAAAAAATATTGGTGTTTCATCATTGAGGTCAATGTATTTTCCTAATCTTTTGTCTTAAGATTTTTCCCTCTTGTGCTTTTTGGAAGTACTTTGGTTATTTGCTAATAGATTTAATGTTATTATCTGTCATAACAAAGACAAAAGTGGGTTCATAATCAAAAAACCACAAGCCACACTAGTCTTTTACCCATGTCTGCCCCCCCAGAGTAAGCCTCACTACAGGCAGCCTAACCCTTAGAAAAAGACAGGCTTCAGAAATGCCTAGTTCCAGAAATGAGGCAAAGGCTTTTAGCAGGTACAGTAAATAAGAAACGCCCAGAAAAAGAGAAGAAAAAAACTAATAAAAATCTGTAGCCCACAAACAAAACAAAGTTGCTTTAATACAAAATGATTTATTAAAAGGACTCAATGGGATTCCAGAACAAAAATGGACAGAAGCACAGAACCAGAGAATAGTATCTTAAATATGAAGCAGGGGTCAAAACCAATAAATCCAATATCAAAAAGAAACAAAATTCATAAACAAGAATCAAACACAAAGATGCAGTTCTGAAGCTGTAGATCCTACTTTAGTTTTAGCTTAAGTGCTGCTTATGCCAATACCATAGTTGTCTATTCAGGTGGATCCACCTCCCTGTGTGTCACGTATGCTGTAGGAGACCTGGCAAATAACAAGGAACACTAAGGCCGGGTTTATGCTTCACGCGACTCGACAAATGCTCCTGTGCATGCTACTGCTAAACAGGCAGTGTACTTTTTATACTTGCGCACATACTTTACGTAAATCAGGAAGATTTCACCAGCAGGGAGTGCAGGATATCATCATAGTGAGGAAACAATGTTTGGCTTCACTGTTCTGTGAATTGCCTGAAACATCCATTAAATTCACAGGACACCTTGCCACAATATCTCTTAAAATGATGTATGTTTAATGATTAGAGTCATCAATCCAGGAACGCACTAATTCTAGCAAGCATTGAGCGCAAGGCAGAAACAACCCCTGGATGGGGCATCAGCTCATCGCAAGGTGAAGACAAGAGAAAACATGCACTAGCATCTTTTTAGCATCACTAAGTCCCCAAATCTGCATGTCCTTGAAAGGAAACCGGAGCATACTGGTGAAACCCACAAGGAAAACATGCAACCTCCAGGCAGGGAACACCATGGGCGTGACACCCTGTGAGTCAGCAGCGATACCGCTCTGCCCCCACATGTATAATTATTAACAGTATTCATTATTTAAGTGAAGTTAAAAGATTTATCTGTAAAATGTATTATACATACTTTAAAGCATTTCATCATGAAAGTGATATCAAGTTTAAATCTAAGGATTCTAAATGTGTAGAGAGCTGGAATATCATCAGTTTAGTGTGTTTTGTGCTGTTAGTGCAGAGGGAAGCCCCAGAACTGGGTTGTTTTTAAGATGATGTTTGTGACAGTCTACTTTAATAGCAAAATAATTTACGAGATTAAAGCCGAAATTTCCACTTTAATGGCAAAATAGACCTTTTCTTACTTCTCTGTGGCAGAAATATGCTTCTATACATTATGATGCTGTTGTGAAGGTGCAAAAAAAAAAAAAAAAAAAAAAAAAGATGTCACAGAAGATGGTATTTGAAACCTTTAAAATGTATCGCATGAATACATTGGGGAATATGTGACACTTGAAAAGAAAAGTACCACGAATACATTTTTATGTCAGCATTTTGCTTCACCACATCGAACCATTCATCAAACATCGATGCACAATGATCATGTAGGATCTGCAAAGTGGCTTTCTGTCACATGTTGATAGTAAACAGAGACTCTGACGTCACATTCCAACTTTTATCACACTGCGCCCCCCAATTTTTTGCTGGTTCTGCACTTCACCACGCGTTGCATTAATTTCTGGGGACATGCTCAGAGAACGTGTCAAATGAACACTGGGAATATATGGCAGCCATGATGCGTGTGCGTATGCTTTCTGAGCGTGAAGTATAAACCGGCCCTAATAATCAGTAGAATAAAACAAACAATAATTGATGAACAGAATACAGCCAAAACAAAAATTGAATTAATACCAATAATGAAAAATTATATTTAAGTAATAACAAAAATATAAAATAAAAAATAAACGTGAACAAGGGCAACATTCCTGGCTGTACCTTAACACATACTGGTGGAAATGACACTTAAATACCAGAATCTCTTTAGAGTTAATTGTTTTAATTTTTACTTTCTAGTTTTTATATATGGTTGTAATTAAGGCAGCAAAGTCATCACAATGCCTAATTGATTCTTCCAACTTTAGTATAGTGTCCCTTTTGCTTCTTGAAATTATACTCTTTGTTTATTTGGTTCATAGTTAATCATTATATGAAGTATTGTTTGTGAGACTCTTTTCTTCTTTACTTGTATGCTATTCGGACAAACAAAAGATTTTACTTACAATAACTTATGATAAAAATTACAGGTAAGTATGCATCTGAATGATCACATTTTTAATAAATGGAACTATGGCATCATCTTTTATATTCTAAGTGTAAAATTAAAAAATTATTTGTATGTCATGTTTTGTGTGTTTGGAAAGGCTCTAACTACTCATGCTACTTTTTGTTGAGCAAAATGATGAAGTACACCACCTCCTTTCTGATTCTTTTTAATGAATATGGCCTACATGTTGCATTACCTACAGTATATTCTGTTGCCTTTTTGATTGCCACCACAGCAGTAGTAGTTTTTGAAAAGTACTAGCTATGTGAACAATTTTAAGGTGGATTGATCGCCATACCAAGGTTATTATAGTTAACTAAAACTAAAATCAAAACTGAAACTATTATTAAAAAAACATTTTCGTAAACTGAAATAAAATAATTAACAAAACCGAAATGAAAAACTAAAACTAAACGAAACTATTAAAGTAGCTGGAAAAACTAACTGAAATAAAATAATAATTTACTAAAATATTTTTAGTTTTCGTTTTTGAATGAATATTCTTGCCGTTAGTCTTTAACCCTTGTAAGTTTTAACTCTAAAACAGAAAGTCATCCACCACGAACCGCCCGCACATATTCATCCAGTGAACGGTGGCTGGTGACGGAGGGCAGCTGTTCACACAGCATTTGCGGTGACAGAGCAAGCTGAGTGTGGGTGCATAAAGCGTGTGAAATAGAAAGCGATATGCGTGCCACCTTCTTTGTGCTTGTTGTATATCAAGATGTAATTCAAACGGCTGAAATCAGAATGTACTGGTCAACAAAATGTTTACCATATGGATAGAAAAATCACGAGTGAGTAACATTTCAGTTTATTTCTCAGGTGTATGCTTTTTGTTGACAGCGATTCACCTGCCTCTTCGCAAAGGAGAAATCGTTTTTACTTTCTCATATACGAAGTATAGAGAAAGTATAGTAATCATGAAAAAATTCGACCTCGATATTTTGATGAATCTTGACGTTATAGACTAACCAGTGTCCAACAATACTATTTTTTGGAATTGTGTGTGTACGATAGATAGATAGATAGATAGATAGATAGATAGATAGATAGATACTTTATTAATCCCAATGGGAAATTCACATTCTTCAGCAGCAGCATACTGATACAATAAATAATATTAAATTAAAGAATGATAATAATGCAGGTGAAAAACAGACAATAACTATGTATAATGTTAAATATTAACGTTTACCCCCCCGGGTGGAATTAAAGAGTCGCATAGTTTGGGGGAGGAACGGTCTCCTCAATCTGTCTGTGGAGCAGGACAGTGACAGCAGTCTGTCACTGAAGCTGCTCTTCTGTCTGGAGATGATACTATTTAGTGGATGCAGTGGATTCTCCATAATTGATAGGAGCCTGCAGAGTGCCCTTCGCTCTGCCACAGATGTTAAACTGTCCAGCTCCATGCCAACAACAGAGCCTGCCTTCCTCACCAGTTTGTCCAGGCGTGAGGCGTCTTTCCTGTTAATGCTGCCTCCCCAGCACACCACTGCGTAGAAGAGGGCGCTCGCCACAACTGTTTGATAGAACATCTGCAGCATCTTATTGCAGATGTTGAAGGAAGCCAGCCTTCTAAGGAAGTATAACCGGCTCTGTCCTTTCTTGCACAGCGCATCAGTATTGGCATCAGTATTACGCACGTGCATGTGTGTGTTTGTGTGTGTGTGTGTCTGTGTGTGTGTAAACACGATAACTCAAAAATGCAACTAGATAGATGGATGAAATTCGGCATGTGGTTGTTACACCATAGATCTGTATTAACTTTTGGGCCAAATCCATCACCCGGAAGTGGTACTTTACCTGAACACATTCTCGATTTTTTTTTTTTTAATACAGCTGCAGAGTCCGATTTATTCAATTTTACTTTTATAATAATTGTTCAATATATTATTAATTTGATTTGTTGTTGATGGTTCCTTAATGTACATAATATAAAAATATAATCATTGTCTTGCGGTTTACTCCTCAAATATCCATCCCCATATCTGAGTATACAAGAAAGTCTCGAGGAGACCACTCCCGGTTGTTGAAAATAAAACGGCATTGATCGAGACTGACTAGGTCATCATACAAGATCAGCATATTGTTGCTGATCAATCACTTTTGCTTTAAAAACATCGTTTAACAACAAAGCGATACAAACAAAGGTAGAGAGTCTGACAAGTGATGAAAAACTAAACATACTAATGGGTTTTTGTATTTATTCCATATTTATTAATTTATCTTTTTTAGTTCACATTCACAACTCAAAATACCTGATATTGTGAAAGTAATCCATTAGCAGAATTATATTTTAAAATATTTGTCTCCCTTTTTTCAATGTTTTTCTCTCCCTCTCTCAAAATAGATAGTTGAAATCATCATATTCTTTTTGTTCTTAACATCAGCCTTATCATACATATTGCATACCAGGGATTTTTCCTGCCTTGCATCCAAACTTGCTGTAGTAGACTCCAGGTTTCCTGCGATCCTGCTCTGGATAAACAGGTTTAGATAATGTATATGTTGTTCTTAATCTCAGACGCTGTCTCTGTTGTTTTATGCCTATCCGTACTCCTATTACCTGCTCTTGCTCTGCTCATTATGGATTTACTGTCCTTTATGGTGGTCTATTCAAGACTCACTGCCCTTAACCTTCACACTATATGCTTGTTGTTCTTTGTTTCCCTCAATACAGCTAGGTGGGGCAAGCACACTCATTCAAGTCTAAGAGCCCTGTTCTTCCTAAGCCCCTGTGATTTTCATGAGAAAATATTTTAAAAAGTATAAAATTGTGTACAATTGTTCATATTCAGTGTCTAGTTTTGATTATGCTTGTTTTTATCAGACAAAAGCAAGACCAGATAATAAACTATGTGGTGTAGTAAGCTTCCACTAACATTAAACTCATATCCAAATCTGTTAAGTGTACAGTTCTGTCTGATTGTGACACAAAACTAACTCTGTAGGCGCTCCATGTCATAATTACTAAAACTAAAACTGAAACTAATATATATAAAAATAAAATAGAAATGTCTTTGTGAAATAAAAACTAAACTAAAACTAAAAATACATGATGAAGGAAAACTAAAACTAAACTGAATTTCCAAGTAAGGTCAGAAAAAATATAGAAATAAAAACTAATATAAAAAGGCAAAACTATAATAACCTTGCGCCATACACAACATTTTGAAAAGTGTTAGCTGTGTGTGAAATGTTTACATGGATTAATTGGCCATGCACCTACATTAAAGAAAGAACTGATGTAATGTTCTGTTTTTCAGTTTTGTTCTTGTTAAAAAGTAGGTTTCCACTAATCTCCAATTTCCAGAAAAACATTTTTGAAGCTGATTAAATTTCATCAGTATGTTTTGCTTTGAGTGGTGGCACAGTGCTCAGCATTGCTGCCTGACAAATCCAGTGTCCTCGATTCAAATCCCATGCTATGTTGTTTGTGTGAATTTTGTGTATTCTACCTGTGTCCTTAGCTTTCCTCGTACACCTCTAAAGATATTGCTTAGATTAACTGGCAATTGTAAAATGGCCCTGTGTGAACATGGGGATGTGTATGAGTGGGACCTTTGATGGAATGCTGCTCTTTTTATTTTTTACTGCATTGCACTAGATCCTGCTGATTCTGGCTTCAGCTCTTAAAAACTTTACATTGCATTGGGCTTATTTGAAACTATTATTATGTTTTTTGCCATAAGTTGACATAATTATATTGCCATTCTGCAATAATCCTCAGAAAAATAAGCATGTCTGTACTTTTTTGTTGAGTAATTTTTTTAAATAGATAACACATCTGGCATTTTTATTATGAGTTGTTTGTGAAGGTGTTTGTTTTTTTTGATAAAATAATTATATGTGTACTTTTTCTGTCTCTCAGTAAGACTTTTTAAAAGTAACTCAATCAATGTTTATTTAATTCTTTTAATAATAGTTGAAATGACCTTAAAAAGCTGCAGCCAAAATTACAATATCTGTCGTTTGCACTGCATAGTACTATGACAAGAATTTTTGAGCTTGTAAAATAATAATTGTCCATTATGTGCATATTATTAAAGTTTTCAGAGATGATGATTTGCACCCATTAAAAATGTTATTCAAAGCATAATTAATTTTCTAAAGCAAAAACATTCAGTCCTTTGCATAGCTGAAAATGGGAAAAATTAATCAGTGAAACAAGCACACATTAATTTGCTGTCGTCAGTTTGGCTTAATAACAACTTTCCTAATTAAAAGCCGGTTCCTTTGTTTGTAATAAGCTTTGTCTTTCAATAAAGCAATCAGCAACCATTTTTATTGTTTCGGCAAACAGGCAGAATTGTTTCGAAGGGTAACTTCCTGAAGTAAGACATGAACAGCTTGAAATGTTATGACAAGAGGCACTTGAACCTTTGAATAATTTTACTGGCATCACTTAATGCAGGATACTGATTGCATGATTACATATATGTATTAGGTGCATCTTCAATTATAATTGATTAAACTTGGAAATCTAGATTGTTTTGTTATCAATCTATATATTTTCATATTTGCTAAAGAAGACATACTGAAAAAGAAGACAAAAGTACTAACTACATAATGTTTAAAAAAATCAGCATCATAAGTGTATGGTCTCTTTATTTTTCCTGCTCCGCTCAATAAAAACAAAACACATTAATGGTAAAAATCCTGGGGATTTTAACATTGCATGTGGAGAAATCAATAGAATATAAAGTGAGATCAGCTCCTAGCCTTGCCTGTTGCAGGAGAGATGAAACATAATAAATAAACAAATATTGGTTTATTTGAAGTGTTACAATTGTAGCGATTGGCATTAACTAGGGAACGGTTCTTTGTTTGAACTCTTAACACCCTTATTTATTGTGCGTGACACTGAGTGTGCACGCATGTTTGTTTTAATATAACTTCTTTCATTAGCATTGGTGGCATTAAGCCTTCCAATATTAAAGTGCTCCACAAAGTCAAAAAAAGGGTTATGAATAAATGTTAGAAAAATAAATAATGTTTCGACCTAGGATCATCTTCAGAAATAGCCTAGTAGGAGGCTATACCTGGTATTGTCTTTTTTCTAGTATGCTGCTGTAGCAGACTTGGTTAAATGTTAAATTTAGACCCTCTTGCAGTCCAGTGCTTGTATTCAAGCATTGTTTTTGCTTAAGTGAAGCAACCTCATTTTTACTTCATTATTATAAACGAGACTTCTTTATTATCATCCTAGATATATATATATATATATATATATATATATATATATATATATATATATATATATATATATATTAATATATATATAATATATATGTGTTGCTTGATTTTAATAAAATTAGGTTTTGTCTGTATATTTATTTCCTTTGCTGCATGTTGTGTCTAAATGACATGCCCAAAAATGAACAGCTGTTATTCTGTTTATGCAATATAAGTGTTTCTAATGACTGAAGAATAATGAGTATAACACTTTAAATTTGTAAACTTTTTAAATCCACAACTAAATGTTAAGCTTTATAGCCATCATTTGCCCACTCTTGTTTATGTGGGTGAAGTTTTTTTTTAAATGAACAAATGCCTTTGTTTCATACCAATATTAAATAAATAAAAACACAAGAAATTAGAAGCTTTAGAAATTTCCTTCCAAAAATGTGGATTCGCCTGGATCAGGGAAGGACCGGGAAAGGGGAAATATCTCCCCTGGGCACAAGAGGGCAGCCCCCCTGATTTCCACCAAGGACCACGAATATGGAGCGGTGAAGCTCAACCCTGTGGGGGTCCGTGGCCAAACCCAGGGGGTGCCTGGATGGTTCCTGAGCCCTGGAGGACAGCACTTCCGCCACACCAGGAAGTGTTGCCACTCCAGGAACCGTGTACGCCCGGAGTGCTTCCGGGTACAAGGGCAGCACTTCCTCCGGAACACCATCACTGAGCACCTGGAGCACATCCGGGGCGTTATAAAAGGGGCCGCCTCACTCCCTTCGAGGAGCCAGAGTCGGACGGAGCTTGTGGAGCTTGTGAGAGAGGAGTGGAGGTGGCCGAAGAGAGACAAAGCACTGAGGAGTCGTGGATGAGTTGCTGGAACCACTGTTGTAAATAGTGTGAAATAAACCGTGTGTTCTGGACATTAGTGTCATGTCTGTCTGTGGCCAGGCTATTTGTTACACAGTACATAACCAATAACCATTTTATGATGCACAACTAGTGCTGGGCGTTATGACCAAAATTCTATATCACGATATTTTTCAAAATTATATCGGTTTTACGGCATTGGACGGTATTTTTTTCCCATGCATGAGTGGATGTTAACCACATTTTCCACTGCAATTACTGGCTAAGAATAACCTATTCCACTGTAATGAGAATTGTACATTGTACAAAACTACACTTTATTGTGCACACAGGTATTAATACAGGTTTGCATGGCCCCATAAAGTGATAGTTTTCAAGGGGGTGGCACTAATGAAGAGAAGGAATCACATTGCATGACAGATGCAGTCAAAATATAAAGCCTTTTTATTGAACAAAGTTTGCAAACAACTTAAACTAAAATTTTGACAACATATTTTCAACCATCCAAAGAGGCATTTAGACTTAGTAAAATATCCAGAGGTGATTGTCAAAAGTTGTATTGCACTGAACATGTCTTAGAAAAGGAATAAATAGTAAATATTTTTTGTAAACCATCTACACTTTGTTGTTGTTAACAATCTCTGTCCACTGACATGTTAAAGTGACTTTTTAAACAACTTTACCATCATTAAACTGCATAATATTTAAACTAATAAATAATAGCAATACAATAAATAATAGTGCAACTTCCAGTAATAATACTATTGCTTCCAAGACTTCAAAGCCCAGGTGCATTACATAGTATTCACCAAATTAAAATAAAACAAGTGCAACTTGGTGATGACATCTTTACCAACTGAACCATCGTTAAGGTAAACTGTATTAATATGGACCTTGCTTCAAGCTAAGCTATATACATAAATAATAAAACTGCAACTTGCATTTATAATGCTATTTGTAGTATAGCCCTACGGAAGCGTATTAGGGCCACGGTGAAGAAAAAAAACAAAACTATGTTGAGATTAAAGTCGACATTTCCACTTTATTCTCGTAGTTTATTTTGTCATTAAAGTAGAATGTTGTAAACTTAACTTCATCCTAAAATCAATGTTTAATTTACTAGATTTTCTCAAACCCCGTCATAAGTTAATATAGCACATTAAATGCTTTGTGTTCTTAAACTGACTTCCTCTGCACTAAGAGGAGGCGCCGGCAGCAATCGCCACACAGAATACATTCACTTCATGATATTCCTGCTCTCTGAAAATGTAGAATGCTAAGATAAATTTTCATGATGAAATGCATTAAAGCAGGTATTAAACATGCACGGTAGTGCTGCTCCCTCGCAGTAAGGGGTCCCCAGGTGTATGTTCAGTGTAGAGAACTTTATGGCAGGTGTGACGAGGCTCCAAAAAACTGGATGTATGAATGGGTATCGCACAGGTTTAACTTAAATATTGTGTAAATATTGGGTTTGTGATCTGGTGGTCACAGACATGAACACAAAATTCAGTGCATGTTCTTCTGAGCTGGCTTTCTTTATTGCATGCGTGCTGTCTCTGTCTGATGTACCAAACCCGCAGTTCCTTTCTTTCCTTTTTCTTTCTCCACATAACCGATCACTACACGATAAACGTCTTTGTGAAATTAAACGTAGTTATAAACTTAGACCACGGAGTGTTCAGAACTTTAAAAAAATCTTCGTTATACATGTTTAATTATGCCATACATTCAGGGAAACTGAAGCACGTTGAGTAAACCCACCAGAAAAACGTGCAAATTCAAAGTGGGGAACACCCGGGACCCCATTGCTGCGAGGCAGCAGTGCAACCTCTGCGCCACCGTGCCCCCACATGATTAATACATGCTTTAATACATTTCATCATGAAAAATATATCAAGTATTTGTCTTAGCATTCTAAATCTTCAGGGAGCAGGAATATCATGAAATTAATGTATTCTGTGTGCTGCCTGCACCTCCTGTTAGTGCAAGAGGAAGTCAGTTTAAGAAGCACGTAGCGATTAACATGGCTCCGGGAACACTTAAGAAAAAGCATTTAATGTGCTACATAACTTATGACGGGGTTTGAGAAAATCTAGTAAATTAAATATTCATTTTAAGATGAAGTCTAGTTTACGATGCTCTACTTTAATAACAAATCACGAGAATAAAGTCATCATGTCGACGTTAATCTCGACAAATGGCAAGAATAAAGTAGAAATGTCGAGAATAAAGTCAACATGTCGACTTTATTCTTGTCATAAGCGTCGTGATTAAAGTGGAAATGTCAAGAATAAAGTCAACATGTCGACTTTATTCTTGTCATAAGCGTCGAGATTAAAGTGGAAATGTCGAGAATAAATTCAACATGTCGTCACATTATTACACAGTACCCAGGTACATTACACAGTATTGAAAAAAATAAAACAAGTACAATTGGCTTGCAGTATTATCCAGTAGTATAGAAACAGTATTCACACATTTGAACATAATGGTCCACATCCGACCTTTTAAATCCAAAGTATCTCCAGACAACAGACGTGATTCCTTTTTCTAGCAAAAGTTCTTCTGTGTCATCATGTTCAACTTTATCGTCTGCTACAGCTTCAGTTTCGGAATGTTCTCTGTCCATTTTCACCGCGCAATACCTCCACTACCGAATGTACTCCGTTGCACGCCTGTTTAGTGGTGTAGCAGTGAAAAAGAGCCCCCCGCGCAACACCTCCACTAACGCATGTACTCCGTTGCATGTGTTTAGCGGTGCAGCAGTGAAAAAGGTCCCCCTTAAACAGTTTCCTGCTGCACCACGTTCCGAACGTTATTTAGGGAATTTAAACCGGTGTTGCGGTATAAGAAAAATCCATATCATAGCAAAAATAAAAAACGGTTTTCGGTATAAACCGGTATACCGCCCAGCACTATGCACAACCCTCAAGATAATTTCCTTTTGTGCCCCAATTTGTCAACTATCATTGTAGATTGCATATCCCACAGCACTCCAAAGCAATATTCTATGGCACAAGGTGTCCAGGCGTCACGTGAAGTATAAACCCGGCCTTACACTATTCTTTAAGTCCTGAGCAGAGAAGTAGCTATTAGTCTCTTGCACCTAAACAGTCTCTTAAAGTATTACAGTTGCATTAATATTTTTATTTTCAGAGAGAAAAAAAATATACACACACACACTCTCTCTTTATGTAACACTCTGAAGCAACAAGGAAACAATTTGTGACTATGTACGTATAATTATGTGCTCATCCAAACCTTTACTTTCAAAATTATTTTATTGCCAGTTCATGAAACTATTTCTGTCTGCCACTAGACAAAGAGAAACCTTATATTCTGTACATTAGATTGGGGATTTTGTACTGCAGTTCACACATCTTCTACCTTCTGTTTTGCAGTTGCCCAACAAAGGTTTAATGTGTTTTTTTTTTTTTTTGTTTGTTACTTTTTTCTTGGATTTTACCTCAGGTGCAAGCTAAGTACATACACACATTTTCATTCCAGCTTTTTCAAGTGCTTGGGGAAATACCTCTCCTTGCAGCCTTGGGCACAGGGAAGGAAACAGCCCTGGACAGGACACACACATACACCTAAACCATTCACACAGTGTTCTGTCAACTTACACAGCACATTTTTGGCATGCAGGACGAAAACTGGCATATTCGGAAACAGTGGAGTGGAACAGAGACATTCAATTGAAATGTGTCCCACATGAAACTGCAAACGACGGTGTGGTGTGATTTAGTGACATTCAGTCTAAGAGTGATCCTCAATGAAGGGCCGCATTATGTGATTCAATGATATTTTGATCGGGGTTCTTCACATGTGGTGTGATACGAATACATTTGATTGAAGAGCAATCCACTGTTAAAGATCGGGGTGGGATGGGTCCTCATGTGAAACTTTGAGTGGGTGCAGAGTAATGGTATTTCATCGGTATGCTAAGAAGTTGAAGCTGAAAGAGCACTACTCAGAAAACTAACATAAGGAGAATATGCAGCAGACACAGCGTCTGGATATACAGTATTGGATACTAGCTGAAATATCCAGCGTTGCTCGGGAGGAAAATAAAGTGTTTTTTTTTTTTTTTTTAATTGTTTGAGAAAAATATAATAAAAAAAAAAAACAACTTTAAAAATAAAATTAACAAACAATGAAGACTCACTAATGTTCTTGTCTTGCAGTCTTGTGTGTATGTTATCATCCAGTTGACGCTTGGAACTGGCCAACTCTTTTTAATTTCAAAATCAATGGGTGTGGTGGTGCTCAAACATAAAGAATGCTGGCAGTCATCTCTAGTTCGCCCTCTGGTGGTCGTTCCGAATGTAAACTGTATGATGACATGCATAGAAGACTGCAAGATCACCCCCCACCCTACCCAGAAGGGGGTGGGTTAGGGTTGATTTTACCCTACAGTATATTTAGTTGACTAATAAGAGACGTGTATCAAGTTTCTTGAAAATCGCTCTAGCCATTTGGAAGTGATGCTGGAACATATATACAGTACATACACACACACACACATACAATGACTTTTATACTCTATATATAGATTTTAGTAATGAAAGAGAACAGACAACATTGAAACTTAGGATTTATTTGAAAGATAACACCCTTGGGTATGTAAAAATAACATTATTGGTTTTGATTGACTTGTGGGTTTATTGCAACATATATAAACAACATTGAAATATGGCAGTGTCTGCTTGTGCAGAAGTGGCTATGCAATATCAATTTCTCATTTAACATGTATAAACATTTTTTTTATGTTTTTAAGACTTAAATATAGTAAGGTACAAGGTAAAATAACATACATGTATTATATTAAGAAATATAGGCTTTTCAGCATAGATAGAAAATGGGCAGCACGGTGGCGCAGTGGTAGCGCTGCTGCCTCGCAGTTAGGAGACCTGGGTTCGCTTCCCGGGTCCTCCCTGCGTGGAGTTTGCATGTTCTCCCCGTGTCTGCGTGGGTTTCCTCCGGGCGCTCTGGTTTCCTCCCACAGTCCAAAAACATGCAGGTTAGGTGGATTGGCGATTCTAAATTGGCCCTAGTGTGTGCTGGGTGTGTTTGTGTGTGTCCTGTGGTGCCCAGGATTGGTTCCTGCCTTGTGCCCTGTGTTGGCTGGGATTGGCTCCAGCAGACCCCCGTGACCCTGTTTGGATTCAGCGGGTTGGACAATGGATGGATGGATAGAAAATGCAAGAAACATACTACTAAATCTCTCGTGAGGTGTTCCTTCTAACTCTGTGGGTTTTGTTAGACTGATGTTTCAGTAGCTGAAATAAACTGAAATAAGGCTGAACTTGGCCAGTGTATCCTCAATCCATCAATGTGGCTTGCTTGACACCAGTTCCTTATGCGGAACCTGTACCAATGTGAATGTCTTAATTGAGGTCTTGACCAATTTTTTTATAGCCTAGGTTATCATGCAGTTGACAAAACTGTAGCAAGATAATTTTTTGACCAGTGACTTTAGTTTTTAGGAAGATTTTGTTTTGTAAAATGCTGGAATCATACATTGATTCCAAAAACCTATTGCAATTAGGGCTGATAAATTCATTCAACTTTGAAATACAGTTTGTAACTATAAATTATATAAACCTCAAAAAAATGCTGAATTGTGTGTTGACAGTAAAATATTTGTCAGAAGGTATGATGCTAAATCTATAGCACATTCTATAGAAAAGTGGATTAGTTTCTAATTACAGAATATACCTTCCTTAGAATGAAGATAAGAAGAAAAAAAAATCTCAGTTAAAATAAATGGACAATGTTCGGATATTCAGGATTATTGCAGTTTAGGTCAAAGATGACTTAATATTGATTTTTCTTATTTTTTACTTGTTTAAAGCTTGAGATTTGTTAATAAAAAACTTTTTAAATCCACAACTAATTGTTAACCTTTATAGCCATCATTTGCCCACTCTTGTTTATGTGGGTGATTTTATTTTTTTTAATTTCTCTTTCTTAAAGCTTTTATTTAAAACCTACTCATTTTTGATCACTGTAATATCTAAATATTAGATACAAATCTGTTTTGAGAACTAAACGTAAGCCATTGTTTCATTGTTTATGTCCTTATTTACAAAATAAAACACATATAACCCATATTCAGTCTAATTTTTCCAGAATATTAATTGTCTGCTGTCCAAGTCAGTGGTTTGCAATCTTTGTCCTGGAGGGCCCTTTGGACTGCAGATTTTTGCCAAACCAGTTTCACTTAATTGAATTCTAATAATGGTAGTTAACAATGAATGGCGGTAATGTAGACACCAGGGAAAATGACAGAGAATACTCTAAGTGTCAGACCCACTAAGGTGGTCAGTAGTAGAACATGGCTTAAGTAACCAGAACACCTGGAATGAAAGTAATGATGATTATGGTGATAAAAATTGTAAAACTAAGATAAAAACACTAAATTATCTCCATGTTAAATACACAAATGCATGCAACTTTCTTTTACCAAATGATGTTTTGAATTTTATTATGTTAAAAATTTTATCATTCTGTGTCATTTGCCCCAGATGCCTACTCTGTCTGTTATTGACTGTCAGAATTTAAAATTTTGTAAAACCTTAATGGTATGTTAAGTGAAATTTTAAATTGCCTGCTTAAAAAGAAGTTACCATTTTCTTTAAAGTGTACTTGTGCCATTAGAAGGTATAACAATCATGTTTTATTTGTTCAAAATTGTCTTCTGGTACATAAAATGCTTAAACAGAAAGGTATGACAGCAGTTTTCAAGGACACATTTTACTGTACTACATATAGGTCAATGTTTGTAAAATCAATCTTTTTAACTAGCTAACTACTCAATATTATAAACCTTTTAGTATGTTTCAGATTTCATGCTATGCCGATGTTTGACAGAGATCAAAGTTGTTTTTTCAAAACTTACCAGTTTTTAGATGATGGTGACTCAAAAACAGAAATTTTGATCAACCCTTAGTCACTACAAGGCTTTATCTGCATTTCTTTGCTTTAATGCTCATTTCTTATAGATATAGTTCTTAAATTCTGAAAATTTATGTGGAGAGTCAATGCCAGTTGAAAAGAACTAAAAAGGTATTTTTTTAGTAATATGCTGTAAGTTGATTTTATTCTTCCTTTACCTTGCCTTTAATTTTTTGTTCTATAAGAAAATAACAGCTTCATAGTTCAGAAGATTTCATATTTTGACATACTTTGACGTGGCTGTGATTATGGTTTTATCTCACCATTTGTAAACCATGTACTGAGGAAATTGTTGCCTTTGTTTACAGGTTGCTTGCTGGATGTAGAGGATGATACAGGCACCCCTAGAGGTATGCACAGACCTGCAGAGATGCAAAAGCTACAGGCAGAGTTTCAAGCTCTTTACCAGCAGCGCCTTCGTAGACTTGAACAGCTAGATGGAAACAGGGAGGATACGCTTCAGGTGAGTTTTTTTGTATGACATTGAATGTTTTTTGATATGAATGATCTCACTGTATGGTGCAGACTTACTTTGCACGTTTAACTGTAGGATGCTCAAATTGAGATAATCTATTATTCCCTGAGAAGATTCCCTCATATAGGGTAAATTGGATATATTTCAAAACAGCTGGTGTCATATTGACACTTTCATTTACTTTACCTTATGTGGTGTAGCTGCTGTACTGTGCTTGAAAATGTTAAAATATATCTTGTAAGATAGACATTAGAGCTTTTGGGTTCCACATCTCTTTTTTACCTTCTTATTTGCTAATTGTTTTGATGCTAAGTTCTTTTTTTATAGTTAATGTAACTAGTCTTGTTCTTTAAATTGTTTAATGGCTGCTTACTTATAAGGTCTAGACCATCTTTCACATGTTTTGGTCAATTTTTATAACCTATCCTTGTAACATTTGCAGCATGCGTTGCGTCGCGTGAAGTATAAACCCGGCCTTACACTGTTCTTTAAGTCATGAGCAGAGAAGTAGCTATTAAGCTGCTAAAGTTTGTTCAGCTTCAATGTTAATTGACAGTATTATTAAAAATTGTTTCTTTATCAACCAGTATTTTGTTTAGTGCTTTAAATGACAATATTTACGTTAATGCAGCTTTTAAATATTAACCATAAAATCACTTCACTATGCACATAGCATTTAAATACATACTGAATTATTCAAAGGTTTTCTGGTTACTATATTAGACAACATAAATATAGTCTGTTCACTCTAGCATCATCATGTTTATAAGCAAATGTTCAGTTAAAAATAATTATGGAAGATTGTAATGAACATAACTGACTTTTAGCATTAGCAGTTGTTGGGAAGGAATAGTTTTTAAAAAAGTGAATACAAACCTATTGTATGTATTTAAAAAATATTTACAATATCTAAAAAAATATGTGTAAACCTCAGCCACATAAGGCATATTCTATTGCTATTCAATAAATAAGTAAACTATGCAAAAGGCAAGTGATCAAGCTAAAAGAGGTAATGGGTCAATGTACAGTGTGCAGATCAGTGCAATCAGTGCAAAATTGGTTCAGATACAGAAAGCAATTGATTATTTTGTGAAAAGCATTTTCCTAATTAAGTAAAATAAAAAAAAAGTTCAGTTCCTCTGGGACTGAGTTCTGTAAAGGCTGTCCATTTTACATGTATAAACAGTTTTCATTTAAAAAAACTAATTAACAAGCTGGATACATTTTCAGGTGACATTAAACTAAGTGTAATAACAGACACCTTGTTGTCAGCAAAATCATTACGATGAACCTGCCCTTGACAGAATAAACGTGAGGCTTTTCATATAAGAAACAAAAAAAAATGCTTGTAAGTGTGATACAACAGAGAGTCTGATAGTTGAAGGAACACATTATGTTTATAGTAGACTTGTCACTCTTAATGCTCAGAAAGTGTACAGAAGTGATTAAATAGGATGTTTGGTTATATAGCAGGCTGTGCTGACTTTGGATACAGGTCAAGGGGGATTATTCTAAAGCAGTACACCGGACTTGTGAGGTCTCATCCGTGATATGGTGTGCAGTTTTACTCTCTGTATTGCAAAAAAGATATAACAGTGCTATAGCAAGTCTACAGAAGGGCTATTTCTATGACTGTTAAGTATGAGTTATGAGGAAAGTTTGGAGAAACAAAAATATTTTCAGTTTAAACAAGTGAATAGTAAAAGGTAAAATTCATTAAGTGTTTTAAGAAAGTGAGCAATAGTTGTTACATTAAAGTGAGTTTTTCCAGAACAATACTGGGGCACAGATGAAAGTTGGACAAGAGTAAAATTTAGGAAGTTTTTTTTTTAAACCACAGTGATCTATAAGAACTTATGAATTATGTCCTGAACTAATGTAGTAGTGGGGAACTTAAAATTTTGACTTTTTTATTTTTAAGAGTAATATGGATAGAGATTGACTAACTGTGTTGGTCTAAATAGCTTGTTCTTGTCAAACTAGAAAATTTGTTCTTAATAATTAGTCAAATCACAAGTGTTTCACCTTGTGGAAGGAAGTTAATATCAGCATGGGGAGATATGCCTTAGTGTAGACAAACATTACCTTCAAGTCTGGATCCAAACGTAATGATGCAGTAGCATGCATTTGTATTTTGTGTTGTTTTATTACCTAATTTAATTGATTGTCTAATACATTATTTTTTGTAAATATAAACTCTTCCCATAGGCTCAAAATATTGTAATTGCTTATTTTTATTTGCCATTTGTAACCATAAATGCCTACATTTTTAATTATTTCATACATGTATATGCAGTTGAATCACTCATAAACTGCTATTGATTACAGAATCTATGCTTAATTTGTGCTTATAGAAGCAGAAAAGCTTACACTATACAATAGCAGTTATCCCCCAGTGGCTGTCATTGTAAAAGTGTATTGTGATCATTAGTTTGCAGGATCTCATTTAACTTGAAAATCGTTTGTTGTCTTGAGCATTTTCTCCATAGTGGCATAACTTTGTGTTTAGATACTTGTGCTTACCTGAGCTACCACCTCCCTGAAAGAGCACATAAAGTATTATACTGTACAGCTGAACATTTATTCTTTATCTATGTGTTGATATCCACAAAGTGGATTAAAATGAAGGCCTTTTCTGAATACTAAAAAGCAGAAAATAGTTTAATTTTTGCAAGTGTTTAAAATGCCATACTAGGTGACATCTGCATTTTTCAGATACAACTGTATTTGAGTATTTTTGGTAATTTGACTGTTTGTTAGAGCGTTTAATGGTAAAGGTTGCCGTCACATGTGCAAGCTCATTTTTGACAAGGACAATGATTTAAATCTGATCTTTAGAAGAGTTTATAACTCTATTAGCTAGCTTCATGCGGATAAACGATATTGTGCTATAATCAAACCATGACAGGTTGATCAATGTTGTCAAAAGAATTAGTGTCCTTATATCAAAAGCTTTTTGTATTTTTTTTAGTCTGTCCCATTAAAGGATTTTTATTGTATATCCTTACATTTTTCAGAATGCTGCTTCTGGCTGAAGTCCAGCTAAGATGGGCAAACAAAACCTCTATAAAATACCTATATTGATGGATAAAAATTATTTTCCAGAAAATGCTCCAAAGTCTGCAATCACACTTTAAGTGGGAGCTGTTTTTATATGGATTGTAAAACTAAAGCTAAAGTGAAAATGTTGTAGTAGCATCATGTTCTTTCAATAAGAAACATACACTGTCAGCATTTGTAAATGGCAAAATGCTTGCAAATTGTCCATCCATCTTGTTTTACATTTATATTGATGTCTGCTACTATTGGATGTAAAACAAAAAAAATCAAGCAAACTGTGCACACAAAAATTAATTTTAAAAGTATTTAGAGAACTGAGCTCAGCCATTGTAGGTTATTGTAGTTAATGTTGTACTGGTGTTTTAAATGTCATATCATATCATTTTCTAACTTGCTTAATTCAGACTAGGGTCATTGGGGCTTATCCCAGCTAGCATAAGGGATTAAGGCAGGAACAAACAGGGCACCAGTCCATCACAGGGCAAAAACACACAAACACACACTAGGACCAATTTAGCATTGGCAATTCAGCTGAACTGCATATCTTTGGGCAGTGAAAGCAAACTGGAGCACCCAGAGGAAACACACTCACACATGGAGAGAACATGCAAACTCCACACAGAGAGGACCATGGATGCAAACCTGGGTCTCTTTAATGTGAGGTAGCAGCGCTTCCACTACGCCACCATGCTGCATAGGTTTTAAGTGGTCTAATTGGGAAATTAGTTTGGGGCTCTTTTAATTAATGCTGGCTTGATGACAGCAAAATTATTTCAGTGTGTACTCCTTTTTAGACAGTCCTACAAACTATCTTAAAGAACTTAGGTGAGATTATTTTGGGGTCCATGAAAAAAAGATTTGTTAGATCTACAACCCTCCAAGATGTTAAAACGTAACTATAAGTTATTGTACAGCTTTTCATTCCTGTGAAAAGAGTGTGACCAGGATATACCCCATGAATAACTCTTGAAACTTTAAGTTGTATTATTCATTGAGCTATCATAAAGTGCAGATGCTAGCTTTGATTTGAAGTAGATGGGAAGAGAAGTAAAGAATATCAGTGCTCATGATTGTCAAATTCTGGCTGCTAACTATACCTGACCAAAATGGTACAGTTGACTGCTATGCCTCAGATAGCTTCTTGATTTTACATATTGTGGAAGAAAGTGAATGGAGGGTATTTGTTTTACTTAGTTGATACACTTTTCTTAACCTGATTTTCGAGCAAATGCTTGCATGTTCCCTTTTTTGTAATTGTTTGCTGTTCTGTAGGCTTATTACCCTATTCAGTTTTTTTCCCTCTTGTATTTATCCTTTGACTGTCAGTATGATTAATATAAATATATCCTTAAATAATGCTATCCTATTCTTCTCCTTCTCAAGTATAGAGAATGATGTGCCCATAGTGAGCCCTGCTTTCAAAATGAGTAATTATAATTGTGAAAAAGGAAGTAAAAATCCATTTTGGAAGAGGATTTGTTTTACTTCAGGTGATCTGTTGTTTCAGTCCTCCCCAATATTTCAATATTAGTTATAAGGTTTTAGGCCTATTTTAGTTTTGAACTAAATAGAAATGAATGATAATGCAACTCTTAAATGGTTAACATTATTTTAAAAAGAACAAAAAAGAATGAAAAGGTTGAGGTGGGTGTGAAAACCTTTCGTGGCAGCATGTACAATAGTTAACCTGTTCACCTTTTTTGGATTGAACATTAAAAAATGATCTCAAAAGTGATCAGTGATGGATGGTGCACACAAATAAAGGCCTCTGTAAAATACAGTTTGATTGATTTCATGCTGACCTTTCAAGAATGCCACAAAATTATAATGAAGACTAGCACCATTACAGTTTTGTGCAGACTTTCTGTAATTCCTGTTTGTTATCTGTGTCAAATTTATTGCCATTGTCAATATTAAATGTTGGGAATAAATGTAGTCTGCTAGATTCAACAAGTGAGTGGCTTACATACATTTTTAATTGGTTATAAAGCTGTGACATCTAAGACATTTTTTAATATCAAATAAAATGTTAAAAAGCTAATGTCTTTTTTAATTATACTAGCAAATATAAAGTATCATTGCCAGAAGGACTAAAACAATAGACTGCTTAAGTTTTTTTCTTTCTAAAAAAGCAATTTGTACAAAGCATTCATTTTTATTAAAAGTTATTATAGTAAAGCAAGACTACCCTTGAGCTCCAAAGTCAGCTGAAAATGTGAACTGACCATTTATTAGGCTACTATAAAAAAAAAACAGCTTTATAATGAAAATGAACAGTAGTGCAAGCTTTTAGGGAAGATTCACATTTATGTACATGCGGAAACATGGTTTAATGCATGTGCATTTTCCACACGTTTTTATTATATTAATATGTGTTTTTAACACAGACATGTTCATTCAGTTTTCATGTACTACTTCATGTCTGTTTGCAATGTTGTGTTTGAAGTTAAGGTGTCTAATGAATCTTCTAGCACTTCTTCTCCTATCATGTAAAGTTGTTTTGTTAAGCCTTGGGAATTGTATTCTGGTAGTATGATGCCTGCTTTTCCAATTATAATCACATTCATGGCAATGCATTCCTAAAGAAGCTTCAGAGACAGAACTGATTTTAGGTGAATTTCTCCATGGGGCTTGGAGCATGGATATGCTTAGTTTGATCTGTAGAAAACAGAAAAGATGGTTTGCCAGGGCATGGAAAGTGTTAGAAACAGATTGAGTCTGTGCCAAGACTGTTGTGAATTATGTGACCAGGAGAATTAAAGGGCTATAAGAGGAAAGAGGCAAGGAGAGGTAGAGGTCAAAACCAGTAAAACTAACAATATTGGCAAACTAAGTAATTTATGGGGCAAAGAGAGAAACAGAGTGAAAAATGTGAGGAGAATTTAGCAGCCAAGCTAATCCAAAATGAATCCCTAACCAAAGAAAACTTGTGCACATGCAGTAATGATTTTTCTTGAAAATTTTAAAACTGGGATAACCTGAGTGCTGCACGTTCATCTTTTATATGATAGTGGTGATGACCCTCACATTATAAGGTTGACCAAAAATGGCTGAGCAAACCACTACAAACATGGCTGCCAAATACGAAAGTTACCTCACCAAAATGTTTTCAGTGTGATGTCACGATTTTAAAAATAAGTAAACACAACAAAACACAAACTGAAAATGATGTCTGAAATTGTTACAGAACCTAAAAAACTTGAGCCTCATAACAGAAGTAAGTATAATAGAGTAGAAGACTTTTTGTACCTTTTCATAGATAGTGTAACTCAATCAACAATCAACCACAGATTTCTGCTGTGGTTAGTGAAATAAACTGCAGCTACAGAGAAAAAATGGAACACAAACGCACTGGAGAAATAGCTACACTTTGCCTGGTCTGATGAGTCTCATTACTACAGATCCATTTTGATGTGAGGACCAGTATATGACAGTAGCCTCACATTTCCACAGATGCTGCTGGTGGTAGCAACTATGGAATGGCTTAGGTTTTGTTTTTGTGTTGCACATTTCATTGCATAAGACAAATTAATATGTGTGTGAATTACATGGGATATGTGAATGTCAATGTTAACCATGTATAATATCCTTTCATAGTTTCAGTGTACCAATCTGCAAGTGGGCATTTTTAGCAGGCAATGGTCCATGCAAGAAGACTAGCAAAGGCTTAAAATAGTTTTGAAGATCATGACTATGAATTCAGGTTAAAGCATTGTCTTCTCCTTTAACTATGACTTTATCTATTTAAAAAACTGAGACTGATTGGAACAAGTTTTTTGATGTAGAGAGCCATCATCGACTAATATGCAGCAACTCGGTCTCACATCAGAGTTAATATGTTAAATATTTTTTAGAGCTTCATGGACAGCAGTGCTCTAATATTATGTTATAAAAATATTTGTCCCTTGTCCAATTATGAATGTTATTGTGTACACATGAAAAAAACAGCGTTTGATATATAAACAGCGTTTGATATATAAGGTAATCAAATATTGAATATAATAATAATAATAATAATTCTTTACATTTATATAATATACATGTATAAATATATTTATATATAATAATATAATAAACTACTGAAAGTGCTCTCCACGCAGGGAGGACCCAGGACGTGAACCCAGGATGCAACCCCATGATCTCCTTACTGTGAGGCAGCAGCAGTGATGAGTTGTATCTGTAGCAGTTTCAATGTACTGTATGCTTTCTTGAACACAGTATGGTGTTAGAAAAAGTCTGGCTTGTTTAGGTCCTAGCTTATATGTAACTATTACAAAGTGGAGAGATCCATCCATCCATCCATTGTCTCCCGCTTATCCGAGGTCGGGTCGTGGGGGCAGCAGCTTGAGCAGAGATGCCCAGACTTCCCTCTCCCCGGCCACTTCTTCTAGCTCTTCCGGGAGAATCCCAAGGCGTTCCCAGGCCAGTCGAGAGACATAGTCCCTCCAGCGTGTCCTGGGTCTTCCCCGGGGCCTCCTCCCGGTTGGACGTGCCCGGAACACCTCACCAGGGAGGCGTCCAGGAGGCATCCTGATCAGATGCCCGAGCCACCTCATCTGACTCCTCTCGATGCGGAGGAGCAGCGGCTCTACTCTGAGCCCCTCCTGGATGACTGAGCTTCTCACCCTATCTTTAAGGGAAAGCCCAGACACCCTGCGGAGGAAACTCATTTCAGCCGCTTGTATTCGCGATCTCGTTCTTTCGGTCACTACCCATAGCTCATGACCATAGGTGAGGGTAGGAACATAGATCGACTGGTAAATTGAGAGCTTCGCCTTGCGGCTCAGCTCCTTTTTCACCACGACAGACCGATGCAACGCCCGCATTACTGCGGATGCCGCACCGATCCGCCTGTCGATCTCACGCTCCATTCTTCCCTCACTCGTGAACAAGACCCCGAGATACTTGAACTCCTCCACTTGGGGCAGGATCTCGCTACCAACCCTGAGAGGGCACTCCACCCTTTTCCGGTTGAGGACCATGGTCTCGGATTTGGAGGTGCTGATTCTCATCCCAGCCGCTTCACACTCGGCTGCGAACCGATCCAGAGAGAGCTGAAGATCACGGCCTGATGAAGCAAACAGGACAACATCATCTGCAAAAAGCAGTGACCCAATCCTGAGCCCACCAAACCGGACCCCCTCAACACCCTGGCTGCGCCTAGAAATTCTGTCCATAAAAGTTATGAACAGAATCGGTGACAAAGGGCAGCCCTGGCGGAGTCCAACTCTCACTGGAAACGGGTTCGACTTACTACCGGCAATGCGGACCAAGCTCTGGCACTGATCGTACAGGGACTGAACAGCCCTTATCAGGGGGGCCAGTACCCCATACTCTCGGAGTACCCCCCACAGGATTCCCCGAGGGACACGGTCGAATGCCTTTTCTAAGTCCACAAAACACATGTAGACTGGTTGGGCAAACTCCCATGCACCCTCCAGGACCCTGCTAAGGGTATAGAGCTGGTCCACTGTTCCGCGACCAGGACGAAAACCACACTGTTCCTCCTGAATCCGAGGCTCGACTATCCGACGGACCCTCCTCTCCAGGACCCCTGAATAGACTTTTCCAGGGAGGCTGAGGAGTGTGATCCCTCTGTAGTTGGAACACACCCTCCGATCCCCCTTCTTAAAGAGGGGGACCACCACCCCGGTCTGCCAATCCAGAGGCACTGTCCCTGATGTCCATGCGATGTTGCAGAGGCGTGTCAGCCAAGACAGTCCTACAACATCCAGAGCCTTGAGGAACTCCGGGCGTATCTCATCCACCCCCGGGGCCCTGCCACCAAGGAGTTTTTTGACCACCTCGGTGACCTCAGTCCCAGAGATGGGGGAGCCCACCTCTGAGTCCCCAGGCTCTGCTTCCTCATTGGAAGGCATGTTAATGGGATTGAGGAGGTCTTCGAAGTATTCCCCCCACCGACCCACAACGTCCCGAGTCGAGGTCAGCAGCGCACCATCCCCACCATATACAGTGTTGACACTGCACTGCTTCCCCTTCCTGAGACGCCGGATGGTGGACCAGAATCTCCTCGAAGCCGTCCGAAAGTCATTCTCCATGGCCTCCCCAAACTCCTCCCACGCCTGAGTTTTTGCCTCAGCAACCACCAAAGCCGCATTCCGCTTGGCCTGCCGGTACCTATCAGCTGCCTCCGGGGTCCCACAGGACAAAAGGGTCCTGTAGGACTCCTTCTTCAGCTTGACGGCATCCTTCACCGCCGGTGTCCACCAGCGGGTTCGGGGATTGCCGCCACGACAGGCACCGACCACCTTACGGCCACAGCTCCGGTCAGCTGCCTCAACAATAGAGGCACGGAACATGGCCCATTCGGACTCAATGTCCCCCACCTCCCTCGGGATGTGGTCGAAGTTCTGCCGGAGGTGGGAGTTGAAGCTACTTCTGACAGGGGGCTCTGCCAGACGTTCCCAGCAGACCCTCACAACACGTTTGGGCCTACCACACCTGACCGGCATCCTCCCCCACCATCGAAGCCAACTCACCACCAGGTGGTGATCAGTTGACAGCTCCGCCCCTCTCTTCACCCAAGTGTCCAAGACATGTGGCCGCAAGTCCGACGACACGACCACAAAGTCGATCATCGAACTGAGGCCTAGGGTGTCCTGGTGCCAAGTGCACATATGAACACCCCTATGCTTGAACATGGTGTTCGTTATGGACAATCCGTGACGAGCACAGAAGTCCAATAACAAAACACCGCTCGGGTTCAGATCGGGGGGGCCATTCCTCCCAATCACGCCCTTCCAGGTCTCACTGTCATTGCCCACGTGAGCATTGAAGTCTCCCAGCAGAACGAGGGAGTCCCCAGAAGGTATGCCCTCTAGCACCCCCTCCAGGGACTCCAAAAAGGGTGGGTACTCCGAACTGCTGTTCGGTGCATACGCACAAACAACAGTTAGGACCCGTCCCCCCACCCGAAGGCGAAGGGAGGCTACCCTCTCGTCCACCGGGGTAAACCCCAATGTACAGGCTCCAAGTTGGGGGGCAATAAGTATACCCACACCTGCTCGGCGCCTCTCACCGGGGGCAACTCCAGAGTGGTAGAGAGTCCAGCCCCTCTCAAGGAGATTGGTTCCAGAGTCCAAGCTGTGCGTCGAGGTGAGCCCGACTATATCTAGCCGGAACCTCTCAACTTCGCGCACTAGCTCAGGCTCCTTCCCCTTCAGAGAGGTGACATTCCACGTCCCAAGAGCCAGTTTCTGTAGCCGAGGATCGGACCGCCAAGGTCCCCGCCTTCGGCCACCACCCAACTCACACTGCACCCGACCTCCTTGGCCCCTCCCATAGGTGGTGAGCCCATGGGAAGAAGTGGAGAGATTCTATTAATTAATCATTTATGGAAGTTTATCTCTTCATTGCTGCCTGTTGAACACAAACTTGCAGTTTGTACACTTGGAGTTTTTCCCTGCATTTATTTAGCAAATACTACTTTTTTCACAAAATTAAATGTATGTACTTTAAGACTGCTACCACTGCACCGCTTATGGCATGTAAAGGTTTTGTTTACAAAATAAAAGGGAGAATTGCAGTCAAGTATTCAAATAGTTTTCATAAGAATTAAGCAGGGTTTATGTTAGTCCTGTCCTTTTGATCAAATATAATTATTGATGCCTGTCACTCCTATTGAATAAGAAAGTAATTTCTAAGGTTCTAAGATTACACCAAACAGTATTTAGTATTTATAAGAATTTTGCACGGAGTCCATGAGAAACATAAAACATATGTTGATTTGCAGGTCTCTTTTGCCTTGCATAAGGTTAGACAGGCTGTGGCATCAATAGCACAC